>NC_141624.1:11185370-11490937 GCF_047967505.1 Dipteris shenzhenensis
CATCATCATAAGGTTCGTGTAGTGGGTCTTTGGATAGTTGTGCCATGATTGGCATAAACATCATCAGGTTGCCAATTTTATACTGTGCATGGTTGCATATAATTAAGATCTTGTCATAGAAATACTCAATCCAATTGGAGGGTTCAAGACGCTACAGTTGGGCCAACAGATTGGGCTTGATGACATTATAGTGCTCCATAAATGCAACCTGTGTCAAAAAATTCACCACTCTAGCTGCCTTGGCAATTGCGGGATTCTGGATGGCCGCACGATGCCTCTGTGGCTTTTGATAGAGTAATCAACTAGCTTGGTGCATCTATACAAAATGGATGCTGAGAACTGGGAGGTTGAAGGCCAGGAAAATGGTATTTACTGTAAAATAATAGTGGCACACATTGTCATCTACATGGTCCTAGGAGGTAGTTTTGGTGGCGTCGTTGAAGTTATCCATGAACTATGCTACCATCTTGAGATTCAGGTAGCAAGGGAGGTGGTCTGATATTGGTTGTAGGCACATGGCCTGGATGTAGGGAGCCACCTTAGGGTGAATGACAGCCAGATAACTTGCGGCATTGTGGTAGTATAGTCAAATCCATGCTACTACTTCTACAGTGGAACTGGGAATGAATAATGACCCCTCCAAGTGTGTGCAACCATTCAACACCAAGAGGCAAGAGGTTTGTGACTTGAACCCCATGCTCTTGTAGTTCTCAATGGTTTCTGAATCCATGAGGTGGAATAGGAAGAGAAATGGTATGGGGGCTGGAGGGTGTGCTAGAAGGTGGGAATAAGGAGGAGGCTTATGTGCTGGGAATGTCCCTCTTGAAGCTGAAGAGTAATTCTTCGGTAGACAAGATGTCATCGGGTTGCAGAGAGCATGTGGAGTCCACTGACATGGGGCAGGTTGGTCAGGAGGCAATTTGGAAGGTTGGTTGATGCTTGGGAAAAACTGCAAAATTTTTGGCAGAGTTTCAAGACAACTACCAATGCAGCAAGCCTGGGAAGTGGATTGGCTGCTTATTTAGAAAAAATTTTAATGCAGCGGGTCAGTGTTAGCCTTATCACAGGAGGTTGGTGTTATAAGTGCTTGGAGTACTTCGCATAGATCAACATCTTCATCTTTGTCATCCTCCAAGCCCATCGGATTGGGTTGCTTCTCTTTAGGTGAATTCTTTTTATTCTTGGACCTTGGGACCTTATCCACGAGCAGGCGCTTAGCTCCTAATAAGTACTTAGCCTTTTGTGGAGACTCTTCTTCTACCTTCATAGACCCTAATGGCGCCTTTAGCATGTCTACCCCTGCTCCCCAAGTGGAGGAGAACTCGTGGTGTGCCATAACAATGCCGACATAGCTTAGACAATGGAGGTCAGACTTAACCTTCCTTACCCCTTAAAGTATTAATCATGTTTGAGGAGACTCTAGTCCCGGGGGGGTCATTAAGAAATATGTAACATATCATGTGTGATCAACAAAAGGGGTTTTATATTTTTATGGAGTTACAAAAAATAAGCGGTTTTTTAATTCAAAAAGTGAAAATTTTCATACATAAGGGATAATTTAATCATCTCAAAATTTATAGAAGGGGTGTATATAGGTTATAAAATAATGTAGGTAGGGGGTTTTTTAAATACCCCTTGATCGCACATGCTATATGGGGTTTTTACATAGTGGCCCCCCCCCCCGGGACCATACTTCCTCGCACCTTGTAATCATATGTAGCCATCTATGTTCCTCTCTCTTCAAGAGAGTCTATGGTTATAAGGATGTGCATCCAGTTGTGGGAGAAATCAGGTTCTAGTAGCGGAGCATACCAATGTTCATCCCAATCCTCTCCTGCATCCTTTTTGTTATAAGCTTGGAACACGCTCATCTCACTGAAGTAGTGAGCTAAGTAGTGTCAAAATTAGATGAGAATAGGTTATCGAGCATGGTATGGGATTTCTAAATTTGAAGGTCAACCTTCATGATTTTCTTATCCTTGTGTAGATATATTCAGTTTGAGGACCCGTCATGGAGCAATCCTACAGTGTACATGAAGGGTGTACATGAAGGGTCTTCCTCGTATAATGTCGTCACCTTCCGGTTGGTCATGGAAATCCATAACCACAAACCATATGTGGTAGGTGAGCCCAAAGGTCTAATTTTAATATCTCTCAGTACTCCTAGCACTTGATCCATCACTCTATCAACTAACTTGACCACAAGATTCTTACTTTCCATCTTGGTCTGTCCCCACTTGTCCTAGCACTGCTTAGTGATTATGCTCACCCCTTCTCCTCCATCCAATATTGTTGTGGCATCCTTGTGTTAGTAGGTGATAGCGAGTACAACATTGGTATCTGCACTTTTGAAGTACTAGCCTAGCTTATTGATCAGTGCCTTGAGAAGATGCTCACCCCTTCTCCTCAATCCAGGATTGCCATGGCATCCTTGGTATCATCACTTTTGAAGTAATGAGCTAACTTATTAATTGGTACTTCAATGAGTAGATTTGGTTCCTCAGTAGACCCCGGGCTTGCCATGGGTGATCAGGATATGAACTACCATGCCTGATTCCATAGACCCCGGGCTCGCCATGGGTGATTTCAGATATGTCTGATTCTGTAGACTCCGGGCTCGCCATGGGTGATCAGATATAAACTACCATGCCGATGATGACCAGGGCCTCTACAATGATTTGATTACGAAGACTCTGCCTTCAGTGAATTCACCATTTCTCTTGATGAAAATTTTGAGCGAGTTGATACGAATCAAACGGGGTTGACACAACAACTCTAAGGGATTCAAACTTCACTCTCACTTTTGACTAGCATTGTTCAGACGCTCACACATGTGGATTCCTTGGCTTCAGTGTTAGGTCCAAAAATCACTTTAGATTCTTTTCCTGGTGATCAAAAATCTTGTACCAAGGAGGTGGTTGACATGGTTGCACAAGTGGCAAGTACACTTCCAGTTTCACCCTTACCCAGATGACAAGAAGATGCAGCTTGCAGCAGGGTATATGTCAGGGAAGGCTTTACTATGGTGGAAGGAACTCTGACCGAAGCCTGTAACATGGATAGAATTCAAAGAGGTCTTTAGGAAAGAGTTTTTGAAGGAGGAAGATTACGATATCGTAGGCAAGCTCAAAGACCTCGATATGTCCAAGCTGAATTTGACTTTTGAGGTTTATCTTTAGAGGTTTCGAGATTTGCAGACCGGAGCTACAAAGATGGATCTAGTGACCTTGTTAGGTTTCTTTGTGGATGGTTTTCCTGACTCGTACAAGCTTCAGATTAAGAAGAACAAGTGTACCACTTGGCAAGAGGCCATGAACTATGCATGCATCTATAATGATAACATGGCCAGCACAAAGGGAACCACCATTTTTGACACGAGTGGGAAGAACAAGAGGAAGTTCTTCCAGTCTACCACTGGTATCAGGGAGTCGAAGTCTATAGACAATGCCTCCAAGAAGAACTTGACTCAGACAAAGAATGGTCGTGCCCGTTTAATCTATACATTGAAGTTAAAGAAAGAAGGATGTTGCTTCATATGCGAGGAGTGGGGCCACACTCGGAATGATTGTCCTAAGCACAAGAACCAGATGCAAGCACTGGGACCAAAGCTCCATGCTGCTCCAAGTACCAAAGCTAAGGGAGCTAATCAAGTTTCGATGACAAGTATTTCTGTAAATGTCATTACCTGCCCACTTTCTTGTAATTGCACTTTTAGTAATTCGTTATTTGGTTCCCATGATCTTTTTCGAGTTTATGGAGAAGTAAAGACCAAAGAGTTCCCACTCTCTTTGACCAAGGAAGCTCTCACAATTTTGTTAATTACAAACTTGTGCAAAGGATGGGGCTGTCCACAATAAGTCACGAACCATCCGCATGTGTCACCCAAGCGGCTTTCAGATTGTTGCAATGTGTTTCCACGAGAGAAGAGGGGAGGGAGAGAGGGGAGAAGAGATGGGAGGGAGAAGGAGAAGGGAAGAGGAGAGTGAAGGGGGATGGAGTGGCAAACACAAGGGCACTGCAATGGACAAAAGGGAACACCCAAAACACTCTTGGAAGAGAAGAGGGAGCTTGTATTCAAACTTGTGCAAACAACAATGAAGACCACAGTCAACCATTTGGACTTTTATACAAGTCACCTTTTGAAGGGAGGGCCAACCCTAATCTCTTTATACCACTCTCCCTCGGGGGGTCCACTAGGGTTTATCGTATGGTACCATGTGAGTGTAAGGGAGGGGGGTTATATAAGGGAAGGAAGGTACATTTTATAAGGTAAGATCCCATAAATAGGGGGTAGAAAAGGGGAATTTTCATATATTTATTGCACGCAGGTGACGTCTCCTTATTACTACTAGTGAATCCCCATGCACTCTCCCTTCTTATTCTTTTACCATCCTCTTGGGCCATCTAGCTCCAAGACACAATCCTGGCTCTACGGACTTGCCACTGTCCATCAAATCACATCACTTAACCAACGGTGGCATATTGTTAACCAATTTGTTAACATGCCCCCCTTCCTGATCTCGATCCCCATTCCTCTAGATCATGCAACGTGGATGGTTGTTGGAGTGTTGTCCATGAAGATAATGCAAAGCAGTCTTTCATGTGCACTGGGCTGAATCTTCTTTTGGACCATTGCAGCAGAGGGATGTAGTGGCTCCTTGTTATGGAATGCTTGCTGGAAGTATGGATGAGTGATTCTTTTGGAATTAGCATGTCAAGGTTTGTGTGAGCCAAGTTGAGTACTTGTGACCATTCAAGGAAGGAATAAGAAATATCAAAAAAGTCTAAGGGATAAGTTAATAGGAAGGTGTTAGTAGGGATTGATGTAAGATCCTAGTGGTGTTAGTGTTAGCAGAGTAAGTAAAGTGCATTCTCATGCTCCTCTTAGGTCCCATATTTTATTTGAGTGGGACTTCTAATGGATTCTATCAGACTATGTCTTTGTCATGCCATGTTTGAACATTTGGAGTTGTGCATGACATTTTGTCTTGCTTCTCTACATTGAAGTTCCTTTAAAATCCATTTCATTGAGGGCTTTGCTTGGAAGTATTTGAGCCCAATAAGGTTATGGCACCATCTAGAGATTTATTTTTCTAAGTCATCAAATTCAAAGGAGTCTGATAATACACCATACAAACCCCTAAAATGAGGACTATGGTTGAAGGGGTTTATAGAAGGGGAATTCTAGGAAAGGCTTCTAAGCTACAACTGAAAGAAAAGAAAAATAAAGAAAAGAGGATGAGTAGAAGTTAGATAGTTAATGGGTGATCTTAGTAAAGGAATGTGAGAAATGCTTTGAGGGTCACAAGAAACTCATCCAAACCCATATTGGTGTAATCACTCAAATTCAAGACCCTGATGACTTAGGCATAAGCCAGTGCCCTATTCTATTTTGGCTCTGAAGGGGTGTGTTGTTAATGCTCATTGGTGTATCGACTTTTCGTAGTGTTTGTAGCTTATCTTCCCGACCAAGGAGCCATTGATTTCCACATGTGACATATTGACCAATTGTGACCCAGACCTAGCAAGAACATCATTTTGTAGGCCA
Organism: Dipteris shenzhenensis; assembly: GCF_047967505.1. Taxonomy (NCBI): domain Eukaryota; kingdom Viridiplantae; phylum Streptophyta; class Polypodiopsida; order Gleicheniales; family Dipteridaceae; genus Dipteris; species Dipteris shenzhenensis. The sequence continues at coordinate 11,190,919 of NC_141624.1, forward strand.
CTAGAGGAATGGCCTCATGTAAGTTTAATAATCATTTCAAAGGAGAGTCACTAAGACATCACTGGAGATCTTTGTTGGCAAGCAGTTGTCATCCCATTTGGCAGCAACATTACTTGAAGTTCTTTGAGATCCTTGATTGCAGTAGTAGGTTCTTGTGGAGCTACTCCATTTTTAGGAGAAGGTTCTTGTGGATCTACTATTGGCATGTTCCTTGTTGTCGGTGTTACACCATTGCACATTGCAATCTCCCACATGTACCACTTTTAAGATACTCATTGCAATAAAGTGATATATGTTCTATGTATCAAATGTGAGTAGGATTGCAATGTCTCAGAGATCTTTTGCTTTTGTTAAGCCCACATTTCAGCTGAGAAAGTTGTCAGGAATGAAGATAATTCATTGTTCACATTGGAAGGTTCTTGTGGGACTTCCGTTGTGATCGGCATTACTTGTGTGGCCCATTCTTGCGTAGCTTTCCTGATGATAGATGCCAAATTTCTTAGGTAAGGAAAGTTCTTGTGTGGCTCCCAACGTGGATTCAGCTTTTGTCTTGGCAAGTTCTTGTGTTACTGTCTCTTTTTTCAAGACAGGTTCTGGTGTTGCTGCCAGTTGCCTTGAAGATGATGCAATAAATTGACATGCCTTTTGATAGACTTGCGGTCAAGCAGGTTCTTGTGTTGATGTCTCCCTTTCTTAGGCTCCATTCCTGCTTTTGCTAGATTTGGGGCTCCATTCCTGCTTTTGCGACAGAGATCGTGTACATTTAGGCTTAGGGAAAGCATGGATGGGTTGTTGATTGCTCTGGCGAGGCTTGGGTACCCATATATAAGGGTTGCCAAGGTAATATCCTTGGGCCTCGAGTAATGTTATGGATAAATTTGACCAAGCTAAAAGGCATAAATATGTGTGTGTGCTTGTATGTGTGGCAATAGTATAATAAAATATGGTGTGCATAGGGCCCAAGGTTGAGGTGGCAAGGCATGACCATGTGCCACCCTTCCATGTAAGAGGACCCATAGGTGTGTTGTACATAGTCCATGGTAGTAATATTATAAAATGTCAAGGTGGCATGGTTCCTTCATGTGCCACCCCTCCACCTAGGCGGTCCCATGCCTACATTTAGTGAGACATGGCCCAAGGACCATGGGAGAAGTAATATAAAATAGGTGGAGATAGATATTATATTGGATTATTCCCTCCATTTAGGATAGGCCCATGTGGGGGGGGTGTAAATAGTCCAAGAATGCAAGTTAAATAATGGGGAAAGTAGGATGAGGTGGCAAGATTCCTTGTGCCAACCCTCCACTTGTCCTCCTAGATGTTTGAACGTATTATAAAATTGAGAAGAGACCAAGGGAGTATCTTAGACTTGGGATATGGGGTTTGATTTATGTGGGAAAATAAGGCAAAGGGTTGTCGCACACAATTGAGAGTGTGTACCCACCTAGCCCACATGGGAGATTCCTCCACACACACCATGCATGTGGGAGGATGCATTTATTGGGAGAGACCCCCTCTCTTGGCTATAAAAGTAGGAGGCTATTCCTTGATGTGACATGCTCATTCTTGTAAAGCCACCATGCTAGTACTATTATTTCCCCCATCCTTCATTTTAAATAAAGCATGACTCTCTTCCCTTGATTTCTCCATCTCTACATTCCACCTCCCATCATGTACATGCTCCTCTTCCCCCTCTCCCTTCCCCCTTGTGCCATAGTCTCCCTCTTCATTCCCACCCCTCTTAATCCCTTTTCTCCACCCATGTTAATGCTTCTCCCCTCACGTTCCCTTTCCCCCATGGCCCTCGAGCGTCGCCATGCCTAGCATCTAGCCTCATGCCTTGATTTCTTTTCTAGTTAATAGTAGTCTTATGGGAACACATTGGTAATGAGCCTTCCTTGTTGGATGATGTCTTCTTCTTCTTTGATGTTGAGGTTTGTTGTTTACATGAGGGGGTGAAGTAAAGCAGCCGAATGATGAGCATGGTAGATGCCTTAGAGATTATTGCCAAAAGCATTTTCATTATTGGTAACTTAAAAAAATGTAGTAGCATCGTGTCCAGCATGGATAGCAAATATGGACCAATGTAAAGAACACATTGCAAATTGTGGCCAGTTCTAGCAGACTTTGAGATAGATAGATTCTATCAAGTCTTGCTTCCCTTCTGAGTTCCCCAACCTATCCCCATTACACCATGTAAAGTACCCTATTGTTCTTATGTTAACTAATTGCAAAGTTTCTTTTAAATCATCACATATCTATAGCTCTGTGCCTCTCAAAGTATGACCTAAGTCTTTTTCCTTGCTTTAATGCCTATAGGTGCATAAGCTGAGACAATAACAACAAAGAATGTTCTTCATTTTGCAATTCACTGCAACCCATCTATTGTCTCTGTCCTTTTTAAAATTTATGATCACCCTTAAGATGTGATAAAACCCCAATTGGTGTTCCTACCCTTCCTTTAGTTAGTACACATGCATTAAGTGCAGTCTTTACTTACTTTTTTTATTTTTCCCCATTTTAGCCTTGGCAGTAGGGCTCTTGAAAGAGAAGAAAATAATAACCTTTCTAAAAAGACGAGCACTAGTAACACAAGCCCTTCTCTGACCCAGTTGGTTCTCAGCTAATTTTCTGAAAAGGTAGCAGGGGGTCAAGGAATATCCACTAAGATCATGATAGGATAGCCAATCTATAGACGCTTCATGTAATTATTCATCAATAAAGACAACAACTTTACCTTTAAAATAGGAATCTACCTCATTTTGAGATTTTGCACTCTCTTGAGATAATTCGTGTGGAAACTCTTGTGGCTTAACTCCACCTATTTAGCTGGGTCCATAGGCACGGTCGGCTTTGTATTGATTAGAGTGCTCTTTGGAATCGGAAGCAAGGGGTTATGACCCATGCACTTTCTCCGTGCTTTGATTACCTTTCTTGTCTTCACTTGGTTTTAATTGGAAAGTGTTTTTGCTCATGTCTTTCATCACCTCTTTGTTGAACTCTTTGTCTTGCTTTGAGAAATGGGAGAGGCCCTCCTATAGGAATGGAGGACATATGAGATTATAATGCTCCAAGGCTATTGGGATTCCCTTCTGCAAAATCTCTTCGACTTCTTTGTCTGTTTACTGCAGCACCTGCATGCTGTTGATGTCCTGGAGAACTGGTGGTCTCTCATTATTGCTCTTGTCTTGCAAGACCAGGAGGGTGAGGATAACACCTTGAAGTAGGTGGGGAAAATAAACCCCCCTTAAATTCCTTAACAATCTTTGAGCAAATTGCCCTCGCATCCTTTGTAGATACTTTGCTAAAAGTTCTCTTTATGAGTTCCTTTCTGGGTTCAACTCCATGCTCTCTTTGATCTTTGTGAAATGGGAAAGGAGGAAAGGCGGCAGGAGTGTGATGGGCCCATAACAAAAAAGGAGATTTGTGTTATCTTGAAATCCACCCATAACCTTCCTCAAGCTCTTGTTCTTTTGGAAGGTTTGACCTACACCTAGCTTGTCAACATAATTGCTCCATATGCCAAGCTTATACACGAGCCATTTCATGATATCTTGAATAACTACCAGAAGGCATCTTCCTCTTAAGACCATTGCCTTCTCATTCAACATGAAATCAATGTTATGTTCTATAACACAAATGCAACTCTAGAAGAGTTGGAGGCAAATGAATGGAGAATATGAGGGATTGAGAAGAACAAATTCCCAAATTTGTGGAACCAAAGGTAATTCCAACAAGGGAAAAGGATGATACTAAAAGAACAAGAAGGACCATTTTGTGATGAAGGAAAGGACGGGGACACAAAGTCAACAATGAATACTAAGAGAAAGGAAGGAGGTGGGACAATGCCAAACTTTAAAAAACGGGAAGGGAAGGGGAACTTGATGGAGGGGGCAATTGGTGGTGTTGTTGATTTTATGCATCGCCACGTATTATCTCTCCAAACCTTCAGAGCATACACAATTGCATAGAGTTCTTTTTCCAGTGTGGGCCAATGATATTGGGTGTCATCTAGCTTCTTACTCTCAAAATCTACCGATCTATCCTCTTGGAATAAAGCCACCCCAATCGTAAAATCACTCACATCAGCCTCTAAAACATAAGGCCGGGTAGGATCGGGTAATGCAAGAATAGGTGCTTCCTTGATAGTTAACTTCAAGGTTTCAAAAGCCTTGTTCAATGCATCATTCCAAGAGATTGGCAAGGTAGACCTGCATCCACGACCTTTCAATATGTTGGTCAAAGGTGCCGTGATATTGGAATAATCACGCATACACTTTCGGAGAAAAACCATGAATCCTAGGAAAGAATGAAGTTGTTTCATAGTCTGAGGAATAGGCCATTCCAAAACCTTCTAGATACGATGTAGATTAATGCTAATACCTTCAGAATAAATCTAGTGTCCAAAGTAAATGATCTCCTTCATAAAGAAGTCACATTTACTCGTCTTGGCGTAGAGCTTATGCTGTCTTAGTATAACTAAAGACAATCCGAAGGTGTCCAATGTGATCCTCTAGCGTTCATCTATATACCAAGATGTCATCTAAGAACACGACAACGAATGTGCCCAAAAAATCTCGAAACAAATCGTTCATCATTTGCTGGAAGGTAGCAGGAGCATTGGTCAAGCCAAAAGGTAATATGAGAAACACGTAGCCATACCTAGTTCGAAATGCAGTTCTATCTTTGTGTTTAGCATAGATATGGATTTGGTGATAACCCGTACGCAAATCAATCTTAGTGAAATACTTCGCTCCGAACAAACGGTCTATCAAATCATCGGAACGAGAAAGAGGGTATCGATTCTTAATTGTCACTTTATTCAATCGTTTATAGTCTATACACATTCTCCACGAACTATCTTTCTTCTTTCTTAAGAGGACAGGTGCTCCCCAAGGTGATTTACTTGGGTGAATATAGCCCATATTCAAGGTTAAAAGTTTCTTGTATTGACCGATCATCAATCAATCAAGTATGTGTGTGACGGGTTTGAATTGAGGGGACGAAAGGCTAGATGGGCAAAGTTAATGCAAGATTTTGATTTTGAAATACGTTATCGAAAGGGTTCGATGAATAGTGTGGCGGATGCCTTAAGTCGAATCAAGTTTGTAAATGCTATGTCATTTACGGAAATATCCTCAGACCTATTTCAATCCTTGAGAGGGCTTTGCACAAGTGATAGTCATTTCAGTTCTTATTGGCAGAAAGTCCAGGATGGGAGCTCCATAGTTGACCAGGACTCAGGGATTGTGCCACTTACAGTACAGGCGGCGGGATGTCAATGGATGATTAGGAACGGCTTGTTGTTCCGGAATGGAAAGATATGTGTGCCAGATGTTTCGGATCTTCGATCCAAGGTTCTCTGAGAGTGTCATGATGCTCCGAGTGCTGGACATCTAGGTATACATCGAACTCTGTCTCTTGTGGGGGGTTTCCATTTTCCGAGCAAAAACCCCCAAGCGACGAGCGGACAAAAGGTAGGAGGGGTCAAAATATATAGGCTCAAGTCATTTTTGGGGAGCAAAAAAATCCAAATTATTTCAAGGAATATGTAAGTAAATATGAAATACTAATAAATAGATATAGATATAAGTATACCTTTATATAATATACATATATAATGCCCAAGTGGTGACTTATTTTATCACTTTCAAAAATCCTTTCTTTTCCTTTCACCATTGGTTCGATCATGAAATTTTGAGTAAATATCCTCTTTATAGTTCCTCAGGATGACCTAAGAAAATAATATAATACTTTTTTAATAGACCCTCTAAGTGTATTTTCCATAGGAATATGGTTTGAAGAGCTTGCCCCCCAACCCTATTCCACCGGCGGAATACCCTTGGAGAGCCTATGCAGAAGGGGTCATAACTTTTGCTCCTTATCTCAGATTGAGGAGCTGTAAAAAGAAAAAATATTCAAAATTTCATGATCTATGCAATGGTAGGCTTAAAATTATACTTTTCATAGTTATAAAAGACAAAAAGTAAAAATTTCAAGATGTATATGAGAGTTATAACTTCTCCCTAATTCATATTATGGTAGGAAGGAGTTCAATAGAGACCACATTTGCTTAAAAGTACTTGGGTTTGGAGAATTGGGAATATTTTGAAAATTCATTCCTTGCCTTCCCATATTTGATAATGTATTAGAGATTAATTTATGATCGATTATAATGGCCTCAAGTATGAGGTTTCCAATATCTTTTTCCTACTCATCCAAGGAATATGGTATACATTGTTATATGAGAGCTTCAAATATGGGATTGCTAAAGATTAGGGAAACTCTTTTAAATTGATTTAATTACCATAATCCTCAAAAGAGAGTATGGTAGGGAGGTATTTATAGGAGTTTCTAAAGTGTTCACTATTTGTTCATATATAGATGATGTTCTCTAAAATGAGGGTTATAATGAAAAATAAGTAAGTATATAGTTCCATAAATGAGAAATTAAGAAAGAATTGTATATTCCTTTGAGAAATATGCAAGCATGGTTGGTGTCAAAAATTATCGCTCGAACGTTTCTGCTCGTAGGTTTTTGCTCGGAAAGTGTGCACATCCTCTCTTGTGAAGCATACCTTTTATTGGCCTAAGATGCGTGCATTTATTGAAAACTATGTGGTAGGTTGCCGGGTTTGTCAGGTTACTAAGGCAAAATGCCTTACAAGCGCGGGTTTATTACAACCATTTCAAATCCCGAGTAATAAATGGGAAAGTATTTCCATGGATTTTATTACCGATTTTCCTAGAACGCGCAAGGGTCATGACTCCATTTGGGTCATAGTGGACCGTCTGACAAAAATGACTAGATTCTTACCCACTAGAATAACCATCTCAGTTATTCAGCTGGCTCAGGAATTTGTGGACCACTTATTTAAGCTGTATGGTTTGCCGTCTGACATAGTCAACGACAGGGACTCGAAGTTTACAAGTAACTTCTGGACACTTGTTTTTGAGAAGTTGGAAACTACTCTAAGTATGAGTTCCTCAGATCATGCACAATCTGATGGCAGTACAGAGAAGGTCAACCAATTGGTTGAAGATATGCTTCAGGCATATGTTTCTAAGAGACAGTCTTCATGGGAAGATTATCTCCGTATGATAGAATTTGCTTATAACAGTGCAAAGCATTCGAGTACTGGTTACAGTCATTTTATGCTTATGTACGGGTTTCAACCTAAGTCACTAGTTAGTATGGTTGGGTTAAAGGGAATCCAAAATGATGCCACAAAGACATCCTTGCAAGACATGCAAGAAATGTTGCAGTTTGCCAAGGAGTCTATTAGAAGTGCCCAAGATCGAGACAGATTTTATGCTAATAGACATCGTTCACCTAGAGAAAGAAAGAAAGAAAGAAAGAAAGTTTATTAAAGTCTTCGGAAGACCGATGGGTCTATGAGACTGTGAAAATCCTGATACAACGAGCTGTGGTAGTGGAGCTACTAAACGAGCGTCCATACCAATGCAAAATGCCAAAAATGCAGAATGGCAGTACTAAGTCCTAAGTACAACATAGTCATGTCGGTGATCGACTATATATCAATCTCAGCATCATCGTCAATATCATCATCATCCCCAGCAACAAGATATCAGGATGGATGAGGCAGTGGAGACATGAAGTCGGCAATAGAGTGTTGTCGGCCACTCAAAGGTGCGGTCTTGGCACGTCTCTTGGTCGTAGCTCTACGTCTAACCAGGGCTACTGTGACCCCCGTCAGTCGGGCTCCAACTCTAAACAAGGAGGGGATGTCTCCAAGTGTGATCTATGTGTCGACCCTCTGTCTGAGCTGTCGGGTCACGGGCTCTGGGTCACGGTCATGTCGAGGCCTCGTCTCGTTGGGGTCCATGTGATCTAGCTGAAAGAACTCCGTGATAGAGCTCTGAGAGGGATCAACTGAGGAAGAAGTCTACTCCTGTCTCCATGCTCGGAGTATCCTCTCGCGGTGTCTAAGTGCCTCATGAATGAAACCTGCCAAACACTGCTGGTCTGGGTAGGAGAGGAAATGGGCTAAAATCCCATAACTATCTCTGAAGAGGCAGTGGAAATGTCCTCGGATCTCATAGTACACAGGACACCTGAAGATGAAATGCTCCTCTATCTCAACCTCCTGTATGTCACATAGTGTGCATATGCGCCGCTCCCTGGGTAGTCGCTCTATTCTGCCGCTCTCGATGCGAAGTCTGTGTGAAGAGACCCGGAAGAGAGATCCTCATCGAGTGGGGTAGGTGAATCTGTGTTACCCCTCCTTTAGTGAAGAGGGTGCAGGATGTGGGACGAGGCATGTGTGAGAGGCTAGGAACTGGCTGATTTGGGATGTCATAAAGTGTGCGTGCATAATCAAACCAGATCTGGGTGTCAGTGAGTGGCAGAGGGGACCGTCCTTCTAGAAATCTCCGCCAGAAGTCATTAGAGTTGTTACTAAACAAAATGTTCAGTAGCTCCTCCTCGTTTCGACGAACGAAGTCTAGTTTCTTTCATTGTACCAGTCTACGGTATTCACGTAGCGTATCTGGTGCGCTCAGAAGACTGTTTTTGGTTTTGAATCTGAGTTGACGACGTAAGGCCTTACACTCATCATCGTACCAACTATTACAGGGTACGGTTCCAGGGGGTGGTGGGCGAGTGGAGCGGGTGGTGTGGGGAAAGGCGTGAATGGAAGCCTCGTGTAGTGAGCGGGTGACAAGGGCAACACGATCCTCTAAAAGGGGTATGAAGTCAATATAAGCGAGAAGTATGTACAGACGGCCAGAGTAAGAAGGTGAGTGATCCAGATCAAAGCATATATCGTGGTAGGTGGAGTAAGCACTGAGTGGGGTGGAAGGTGCTGTGCGAAGGGAGGTGGAGATGCGAAAGAAAAGGTATGTATGATCAACCCCTGGGGGGAGAGGTGCTACAGTGAAGTCAGTAATGCGAGATGTGAAGACAGGGGATCCCATGATGTAATCAACAACACTGGAGCCCCCCCCATGTGGAAAGCATGTGAAACCACCTGAAGCGGGCCATCTGTCAAGACCATTATAGATAATGAGATCATGTATTCTTCCCAGGTCTAATAGGGCCTGCCCATAGGATGAGAGTGGACCTCGCCTGTCAGCCAAAACCCGTAGCATACCTGCCTCCTCAAGGTCAACATCTGCCAGTAGAGTGGAATCATCTCTGAAATCAAGAAGTGGTACCTGACAAGTCCTTGTCCTCGCGTTGAAGTCCCCCACTAGAAGGACTTCTCCGCGGCTAGAAAAGTCAACGATGGCAAGATAAAGGGCAGCAAATGGGGATGTCTCATCATCACCTCGAATATCTCTGGCAAAGTGGGAGGTCTCCGGGGGGAAGTAGCAAACTGCGACAAACAAATCCTGGCTATCCATGTGTCGTATCCGGATCCAAAGAAATCTGGAATGTGTATCTCTCTGCTCTACTGAAATGATCCCCCGAAGTGTGGATCTGAAAAGGACTGCAACTCCACCTGAACCTCAAACTCCTCCTGTACCCCTCGTCTCATCTCTATAGGCAAACTCCCATGTATATCCGCTGACTATTGGGAGAGGGCGCTCTGGACTAGAATGTGTCTCTGTATAGAAGACTATGTCGTGGCCTGTATAGGATTCCGAGAAGTTCCCTGGTTCTGACCATAAGGTACCATTACAATTCCAAATGGTGCAGGACACGGTCTCGGATATCTGAGTCTCATAGGCCCCACTTCCCTATGTAGGGGAGGGGGCAGGTGTCCTACAGGGGCCTATAAGAAGTCGTCCCTCTCGTACCACTGCCCACTTCCCCTCATTTCAGGCCTGATCCCGCTGCTGCAGCAAAGAGCGCCTCTCCTCAACCTATAGAGGTGTGAGGTCCTCATCCATAGAGATCGCTGGCTGATCTCGAAGGACTGACCTGCGTCGTATAGCTGAAAGTCGTGCCTGAGTGTCATGAAATCGTATGAGAGTTCTCTGAAGGAACGATGGTATATTTGCGTATTCCGAAGGAATCCAAGAGCCTAAGTACCGGTTTGGTTCTGAAGTTATCCCCCAGATACTGTGGTCCTTTCAACATTATTAAAAGAATTGGACCAATTGCATATAAACTAGAATTGCCTCCTCATGTTAAAGTACATCCAGTCTTTCATGTCAGTAGATTGAAAGAGTTACTGGGTGCGGATGATCAACTTGTTTCTCCTCAAGAAATAATAGAAATGACATATTTGACTTTTATTCCACGCGAACCTTAGAGTATTCTTGAATTTCGTGAAAGACAGATTCGTAAAAGAACTATCACGGAATACAAGATCAAGTGGAAGGATCATGTTGAGGAGGATACAACATGGGAGACATTACAGAACCTCCAAAGGACATTCCCGGGTTTTTTAGCGAACTCAGGAGTGAGTTCTTAGAGGAAAGAAAGTATGTCATGTGCACGGATTGATATCTAATGTGTACTGGGTACACAAGACTAGCTCAAGTACCATGGGAGGCTTAGGGCTAGGCAGGCTTGATTCTCGGGTTGAGTGGCAAGGGTACGAACCAATTAGAGGTCTTCGCTATTTTTGGCGCATGGGACCCGAGTCTATATAAGAGGCCCAAGGATTCAGTTCTCTGTGAGCCGATGGGAGCAAGTCTTGTTCCCAGGTGCTAGGTCTGATCTTGGATTGAGTCGCAGGCGCGCGCCAACATCATAGCGTAGCCCAAGGCCCAGCAACAGATCCCAGGCTTCACAGCGCCACCTAGTGGTATGGGACACTAGGCTGGTTAGGATCTGGTTGGGAGTTCGTGCCAGTAGCTCAGCTCATGGCGGCTCGGAGGGAACATCTCTTGATTCGGGATCATATCCCGTAGATGTCGTGGTTGGGTGGTGAGCAGCTTGCTCAGTTTCCTCACGTTTGGTGTGTTCTTGTGTTTGCTTGCAGATCAGAGGTTTCAGTAGTGCTGGGGTCGTGTCATGTCAACATCTGGTCATCATAGAGAACATGCATACGGGTGCCAGACATCAGGGTTAGTGATGGGGATAAGTGACTTCCCCTCCGTTAGGAAACTACATCCAGTGGTTGGGTCTCCTCGAAAAGATTTGACAATCTCATGCATCCTCTGTGAGAGAAAGGATCGCCTCTTGCGGCGTGTCAGTCATCAGAAAATCCTATGTGCCTCAGATGACGTCAGATGCCCTCAGGTCTGCTCTTGTATGAGATAGGCTCTCATCTCTCTACACTCAATATCAAACCAAAGGTTTTGAGGCATCTTCCCATCTCGAGCTTGCGTGGGTTGGGTCGTGGGAAAGGATCTGGTGGCAGTGTCATGTACCACTAAGACGAGGCACGTGGGAGGTCGATGTCATCCTCAAGTAGGGCTGGGAATGCTCTAGCTAAGTGACTCATGTACACTGGGTCGAGGGCACGGTCAAAGTGAATCTGGCATGATGGGGGCTCTCCCTGTGAGTGGCATAGTGGTGGCAGAGACATGGAAGGCCAGGTATGAGTGGTCGGCTCTGAGTGGGGGCAGGGGTACAATGAAATCGTGTATCCGTGCTACAAGGGCTAGTGGGCCTAGTAGGTAGTCCACTGTACTTGACGCACCGCCATGTGGGAAACAAGTGAGTCCTCCAAACAATGGCCATCTCCAAAGACCATTGTAGATGATTAAGTCATGGACTGCCCCCAAATCAAGTAGATCCTGTCACCTATGGAGCATTTACGGAATGTCTCAGTATCCCTAGCTCAACTGCATCTAGCTCCAAGACTGGGGGGATCTCTGTCATCTATGAAGTCAAGTAGACCCACCTTTCTGTCTCCTATCCATGCATTGAAATCTCCTAGCAGGAGGATGTCTCCTTGTCTAGAGAATTCTGTGATGTCATTATGGATCGTCTCATATGGACTGTGTCCCTCTGCGGTGACCTCTCGTGCATAGGAACCATTTGTCTAGAGGAAAGTAGCATATTGCCATAAAGATAGGCTGGGCATCCAAGAGCTGAACTCGTATCCACATGTGCCGTGCATGCTCCTCTCACCGAACCACAGATATGAGTGGCCTCTGGTGTGATTTGAAGGGACAGCTACCGCCCCAGAGCCTCGCACTCCGCTATCTCTCTTCAACTCCCTCCTATGAGTTGAATCCCATGTATATACTGTCACCGTGGGCAGCCCTTTCTCTAGGCTCTCGTGCATCTCAGTGTAAAAGATCATGTCCCTATTACTGTATGTTTCCAGGAAGCCTCCAGGACCATAGTGTGCCATTACAATTCCATACTACTATTTTCAGTCCATTGTGTGTACTCATCCCATGGGCTCGCCACCGTCATAATTCTCCCTCTTCCTTCTCTTCCTTATCTTCCTTGTCTCCTCTATCTCGCATGATCACTGTACCATCTCTGTATACTGCCCATTTCCCTGCAAGTAGGAGGAAGCAGGAGGGAGAGTAGATACATTAGATGCCACATCAAAAGTAAGTACAATGGATATATAGTCCCTTCACTACTTGTACCAAATCCCACACTAACATAGGCCAGTTTTGGGATGTCACATCAAAAGTAAGTACAATGGGTATATAGTCCCTTCACTACTTAGACCTAACCCACACTAACTTTGGCCTTCATTACATGTCATTCTACAAGATGCTCAGTCAGGGCATGGACCAACCATCCAGGTCAGGAAGCATAAACTGTATGAGATCAGCATCCTTCTATTGAGTCCAATCTGTAAGTCCTCTCAGCCTAGGAAAAGATGAAGGTGGGTCTTTTACTGTAAGGTCAAGGTCAGATTCTATGTGCTTGAATGGTGGGTCTTTTACCGTAAGGTCAAGGTCAGGTTCTCATGTGCTTGAATGGACAGCTTCCTAGAGTTACGAATGGCTGTGTTTGAACAGTCCGTTCTGTAAGTGCCACTTCAATATGTGCCAGAAAAAAACGTGTAACTCAGAATCTACACTAGTTCAACACTAGAAACAATTGATAAACTTGAAAGCTGTCTTCAAAAAACTGTGCAGGAGGTCCTAAAATTTTAGAAGAAATGCATGCTTGAGCAGAGCTAAACTCTGATACTTTAGTGTCCCCACCTGGAGAGATTGGCAGACACGTCAAGAGAATATAGTACTTAGAAAATAGTATGAACAATAGGATAGATGACTCTCCAATTCATTTATGAGAGCTCCACTAGTTCAAGGTACAAGCCAACAGACATAAGCTGGTCCACTAAAGACTGTCATAGTTAGGACAGCCAATATATTCTCAGAAATAGGAGTCAAGAAAATCGCTGAAAGTGCAAGCCTATGCCTCATTCATTGTTCTTGATGGGAGAGGCAACACCTAAGGGGAAGGACTGAATGAAACTACCTTTTGCACAATAGGCCATGGAACAGACGGCTTAGGCATGACATCCACTGGGTGGGGAGCTGTGGTATTGGCCAGGGATCCCCAAGTCCAGAGTCCAGCTCAGGTTGGCCTTTAAGGGCTTCATAACTAGGTCATAAGTCTGGTCAATGCCAATGGACGCCTCTAGGATGAATTGTGTGCTTGCACGTTATGATTGGAGGTACTTGTCCGTCTCATGGCAAAAGTGACCTCTCTAGCACGTTCACCTGAGCATATGCATTCCATAAGAATTTGATTAGTCTTATTCATGTTCCTTCTGCTGCCATCAATTCTGTGCTAAACTAGATATTTCTGGTGCTCATTTGAATTCTGATACGACAGCTACTCAATCTAATAAACACATTCTCTCTTCTTTTTTTTAATATATATAGCACTTCCAGATCATGTAAGAACTAAACAGGACATATACTCACAAGAAACCAAACCATCGTTGAAATGATGGATGAGGTAATCATTTCTCAATCCTGGATGATCCTACTTGCACTCGTGTAAGTTATGCACATCATGTCTTGTCACACCTAACGTTTGTCCCTGTAGCATGTTGAGAAGCCCAAAATTTCCCTGCACGTCACACCAATTTCCCTGCATTTCACATGATACAGCTTCCTTCTCTACATAAGAATCAGGTCTCAAGACCAGATCTAGATTTGGTACATGCCCTTCCGCCTTCATACGTGAATTGTAACTTTCTAGGATTGCTGAAACTTCTTCACTTTGACTGTTACCCACCACAAACTCATGCAACTTCTTGTTCACCTCTATCAAAGCACTTGCGAGCTTCTTTTTTGCCCCTGCACCCTTTCTCATCTCCTCGATCTTATATGCATCATCCCACCTGCCGACACTTGCATAGATGTTTGCCATGAGCACATATGAAGAAGCAGATTCAGGATTCATACGAACAATCTGCTCAAAGCATCTGAGCCCCAATTCTTCTTCCCCATACGTTTTGCAGGCACTAAGCACAGCTGTCCACATACCCTCGGATGGAGAACACAGCATTGTTTCGAGAAATTTCTCTGCCTGATACAAATGTCCTGATCGTGCAAGAAGATCAACCATGCAGACATAATGATCTAACGTTGGTGCAATGCCATATTTCCCCCTCATCATCTTGAAATACTCCTGGCCCTTCAATACCAAGTTGGTATGGCTGCATGCAGCAAGAACACATGTGAATGTGATTGCATCTGGCTTCACGCCCTGTTCTAGCATCTCCTCAAAACATTTCACAGCCATGTTGCCCTCATGGTTCAGGCCATATCCTTTTATAATTACAGCCCATGACACTATATCTCGACCTTGCAATTTGTCAAACACTTCCAGTGCCTCTGAAAGTGAGCCACAATTGCAATACATATCAACCAAAGCATTGCCAATAGACGAATCTCTGTCGAAACCTCTTTCTGTAATCTCACAATGCATTTCCCAGCCCTTGCTTATGGATCCTATGAAGCCACAAGCTTTCAAGATGCAAACAAATGTTACAGCGACTGGACAAATGCCCCCCAGTTGCATCTGTTCAAAACATTTCAGCGCTTGCTGACCAGGTCCATGTTCAGCATATCCTGAGATTAGAGAATTCCATGACACGACATCTTGAGTAGGCATCTTGTTAAAAACTTCTTGTGCCTCTGGAAGTGAGCCACATTTGGCATACATATCAACCAAAGCATTGCCAACAAAAAGATCTCTTTCAAATCCCTTTCGTGTAATCTCCATGTGTATATCTCGGCCCTTGTTTATGGCCCCTGTGCTACCACAAGCTTTTAAAACACAAACAAAAGTGACAGCTGCAGGAAAGATACCCTCCTCTTGCATCTCTTCGTAACATTTTAATGCTTCCTCGCCAGGTCCATGTTCAGCATACCCTGCCACTAGTGCATTCCATGACACAACATCTTGAATCAGCAGCTTGTCGAAAACTTCACGTGCTTCTGCAAGTGAGCCACATTTGGCATACATGTCAACCAAAGTGTTGCCAACAAATAAGTCTCCTTCAAAACCCTTTTGTGTGATCTCAGCATGTATATCTCGGCCCTTGCCAATGGTTCCTATGCTGCCACAAGCTTTTAATACACAAACAAACATGACAGCATTCAGAGAAACATCCTTTTGTTGCATCTGCTCAAAACATTTGAGAGCTTCCTGATCAGGTCCATGTTCAGCATATCCTGCAACTAATGACGCCCATGACACAATATCTTGAACTGGTAGCTTGTCAAAGACCATCCGAGCCTCTGAAAGTGAGCCACATCTGGCATAAATGTCAACCAAACAGTTGCCAACAGAAAGATCTGTGTCAGATCCCCTTTGTATGATGTCCATGTGTATTTCTCGACCCTTGTCCAAGGCTCCTATGCTGCCACAAGCTTTCAACATGCAAACAAATGTGACAGAATCAGGAGGGATGCCCTCCAGTTGCATTTGTTCAAAACATTTCATCACGTCCTGATCAGGTCCATGTTGAGCATATCCTGCAATTATTGCATTCCACGCCACAACAGTACGAACTGGCAGCTTGTCAAACACTTCTTGTGCCTCTGAAAGTGATCCACATTTGGCATACATGTCAACCAAAGTGCTGCCAAGAAACAAATCTTGCTCAAACCCCTTCTGTGCACTTTCAGTATGTATTTTTCGACCCATTCCTATGTCTCCTAGGCTGCCAGAAGCTTTCAAGGTGCAAACAAATGTAACAGCAACCGGAGAGATGCCCTCCAATTGCATCTGTTGAAAACATCTAAGTGCTTCTTCACAAGGTCCATGTTCAGCATAACCAGCAATTAGTGCATTCCATGACACAACATCTTGAAGCAGCAGCTTGTCAAAGACTCCCTGTGCCTCTGCAAGTGAGCCACATTTGGCATACATGTCTACCAAAGTGTTTCCAACAATAAGATCTATTTCAAATCCCCTTTGTAAGATCTTACAGTGTGTTTCTCCACCCTTGCATAGGGCTCCTATGTTGCCACAAGCTTTCAAGATGTAAACAAACGAGACAGCATCGGGAGATATGCCCTCTAGTTGCATCTTTTCAAAACATTTCAACGCTTCATGACCAGGTCCATGTTCAGCATATCCTGCAATTAGTGCATTCCATGAGACAACATCTCGAATTGGCAGCTTGTCAAAGAGTCCTTGTGCCTCTGAAAGGGAACCACATTTGGCATACATGTATACCAAAGAGTTGACTACAAAAAGGTCTCCTAAAAAGTCATTTTGTTCAACCTCAGCGTGTATTTCTCTGCCTTTGCTAATGGCTCCTATGCTGCCACAAGCCTTTAAAATGCCGACAAGCGTGACAGCATCCACAGGAACACCCTCTAGTTGCATTTGTTCAAAACATTTCAGCGCTTCCTGACCAGATGCATGTTCAGCATATCCAGCAATAAGAGTATTCCATGACACAACATCTTGAGCTGGCAGCTTGTCAAAGACCTCTTTGGCCTCCTCAAGTGAGCCACATTTGCCATACATGTCCACCAGAGTATTGCCAACAAAAAGATCTCTTTCAAATCCCCTGTCTGCTAACTCAGCATGGATCTCCCGGCCTCTTTCTACATCTTTGAGCCTAGCACAAGCTTTTGATAGTAGCATAAGCGTATACCTGCTAGGATGTACACTATCATCTTGCATTCCTTGGTACATGTTAAGAGCATGCTGCGTTTGTCCACATTGGATGTACCCTGATATAAGAGAAGTCCATGAATGCTCACCCCGACAAACCAACCTGTTGAAAACCTGCTGAGCATTGGACACGCTTCCACATTCGACAAACATTGGCACAATGTAGTTCCCTACAGCTCTATGAGCCTCCAGCCCATGGTTGCAAATGTGAGCATGCAGGTGCGTGGCATAAGCTAGATTCTTTTTTTTCCTGCAGTTCTGCAAGATGCATATAAAATCCTCTACTGAAGGCAGCTCAGCCATTCGGTCCCAAATACTGAGTGTCTCCTCTAGCTTCAGCATCTCCCAACCAATGCACTCACGCAGTTGTGGAGCGTCCACTTTTAGTCCATAAAACAGATGAACGTGCACAAGTGGCCAGACCTGTGCTAGCTCTAAGGCAGGGCCTCCATCGTTTGAGCACGCCTGTCCTTGCTATGGCCACGAAACATTTTGCACTCATCGATTCCCTTGCTTGCGACGTTCAATTTTGTCCAGCATGTCTTGTAGTTCTACCATCCGTGTATCTAAAGTAGTAGGCAGTCGCCATGGGTTTGCCCGATGAAAGTCGCCGAAGACTCGTCGAGCTAACCAAACAAACTGTCGTAATTGAAGGCCATGATGACGCTGTGCAAAACATGGTTGGAAGACCCATTGGTCAATTGATTTGTTCTTCTTGAAGTCCGACCACTGAGATGGATCCATGAAGGATGTGTGCCATAAGTACTGTGTATATAAGCATGGCTCTGTAGCCGCAAGCAGGAAGAAAAGGAAAAAGAATGAAACTAGGACTTGATTATTATGAGATGCAAGAGAATTGGGCTCCTGAGACGACACCATTGTCGGCGAACAATCAATAGAATGAGATTGAGCGATGGAGTTGATAGCTGCCAATCCTGAAAGACTCATCCTCACACACCAAACTTCAAAGTTTTGAAATATGTCCACGTCTTCCTTGAATTTGTGCCTAAATTTGATATCGATTTCATTCTCATTGGGAAATCCCCAAACCTTGCAAATTCCCCATGTCACACGGGTTACACACCTCCTAAGCCCGCCCAGTGATGAGAAAAGGCTATGGGCGGGGTGTGTTTACACATCAAGTGGACATCATAACATAAAAAAGGCACGCGTTTATTTGAAAAAAGGCAGGCACCATGATATTAAAAAGGCAGGCTTTTTGAAATGGGCTACGTGGTCAAGACTGAGCGGGTCTTGATTGGGTGCCTAGGGTTCAAATCCTAATTTTGCGCTTGGGCGCCCGGGCGGTGATGGGTGCAACCCTTTTTGCGCAATGAATCTTTTACTACCATGTGTGCAACACATCCATCAACGCCCCTTCCCTAATTAGGCAGGCGTCGATGTGTAACCGCCCTCATGTGAAAAAGGGGAATGGAAACTTTTATGTAAAATAGGTATACATGATGTAACAAAGCTTGTCATTAGAAGAAGCACCCTCATTTTACATTTTGCTCCCAAGGTTAATAGGGTCTAAAATTTGACTCGGTCAATGCCATCCTTTATTTCCTATAAAAGCCATAGTAGTAGTAAGGTGGAGAAGGAGCCACTATATGCTTGCCATGCTATGTCTTGTCATGAGTCTAATCTCACTAGAGTGGATGGAGTGAGCATAAACTCCTCTTAGGCTCAATGTTAATGAAACCGGTCTGGCCTTACATGTGGTAGGTAGCAACAAGTTTCAAGTCAATTTGGACAAGAAAGGAGCCCAAGAGGACAGCACGCCATCATATGCGAAGACTATGATGAAGAAAATTAGAGGTTGTTCTCACAAGCCCATTAGTGCGCAATCCAACTGTCACTGCTCATAGACTATTGGCGCCTCAAATGGGTGGTGTGGAGTTCATGCACAATAATTCATCTCTATTACACTTGGTTTTTGTCATCGGCTACGGTTGCATCTACAATATGTGTTTGCCACTCTTTGCACCTCGTGAGACCTCCAGGTTTTCCATCCTCATTGACTAGTTATTGCCAGTCAAAATTGATATATGCATTGGTGTGATTTTCATACCTCCAAAATTGAGGGTGCATTTTTCAGCACATGAGGGCGCTTTAATGCACCCTTGTCTTCCTCCATGTGGCCCTATCTAAAGCACCTCCAAGGGTGCTCCTTGGGTTGCACGTGTATGTTGACTGGTCTGACCATTTTGACCGGGTAGGCATTCCAGTAACACTAGCAAGTGCGACCGTCGAAGTGACCTAGACTTGAACCTGCCTCTAACAGGGCCTTTAAGGCACAATCAAGAGGGTGGCCACTGTTCAATGTAGCAGTACCCCTGGTTATTATGGCCCCACTTGTGCGATTGTAGCCGTTTTAGGATACAACAATTAAGTTAATCCCCACTACACCTTACGATGACATTTGGCAGAAAGTAGACTTTAAAAGGGGCACCTTGCCCCTTTGTGTAAGTTGTTGTAAGTTATTGATTCTAGACTTCTGAAATGCAATTGATATTGCTCAGTCAAGACTCGTCGATTGAGTTGTAGCAATCCACCGGAGTACTTTGAGCACTATCTTCTTCAAAATTCTACATTCTAGCTTCCAACCTTGTTTTTCTATGTTTGTGCTTGCTGTGTTTCCTTTAACTACTATATCGACGTGTTTGATTCAAGCAACCCGATTCAATTCTGTACCACTTACGCCCGCTCCACTTGCTTTGTTTCCTAGCTCATGGCTATAGTTTAGATGAAATGTTGTATCGATATGACAACTAGCGTGGCAGACAAACCCCCGTTAACACTTTGGTGACCACAATCGTAAACCCTGCCTATTATGCTTTCGTGTCTGCATTGTTACGCTTTCCTATGGTACATGTCTGCGTGAGAAGCTCGATATTAAAAAAGCAAACTGCATTGCTCTCAAGATTCCGTCAAGTCAATGGACTTCGAGGATGCCAATAGCAGCGCTTTTGTCATTGACGAGCATTCTGACGATTCTAGTGCTCCTCCCCCACATTTTCCTACATTGGCATTAGGTTATATCCCCGTTTCACCTCTGCGCCCTTCGTCGATCCGCCATATACATCATAGCAAAATGGAGTAGCAGAGCGCAAGATGCGCGTCATCTGCGAAATGGGCAGGAGTATGATGAAAGGGAAAGATTTGCCAAAGACTTTCTGGGCTGAAGCATGTAACACGGCAGTTTACATTCTGAATCGTAGCTACACAAAGGTTGTGAAAGGGATGACTCCACTACAAGCCTTTTCTGGTAAGAAACCTTCAGCTGCACATTTCAGAGTTTTTGGATGTGACTGTTTTGTGCATGTCCCTGATGCTAACAGGACCAAATGGGAAGCAAAGAGTCAGAAGTGTATATTCTTGGGCTACAGTGAAGAGGCGAAGGGTTACCGTCTCTATAATCATGTTACCAAGAGGGTAATAGTAAGTCACAATATAGTCTTCTCAGAACAGCCGCATCAATTGGAGGAGGATGCTTCCTTCCCAGACAATCAGGACTAGGATATCCATCCAGTACAACCACCAACAGCAGACCAAACTCCCCCAACGGTGCTTGGGAGGATTCAAGATAAAGAAGAGGAAGAAGAGCCTGCAGAACCACAACGGCAACGGCCATTCCTGAAGTGGGTAAAGTAGCTTTTGGATGTAGAGAACCTCCAACCATTGAGGAGGAACCATCCAAACACCGCCGGTCCAAGAGATTAGAGGAGCAAAGAAGGGTGTAGGAACACTTGGTCAACTATGCTTTGATGACAGAGGTGATCCGTGCTGAAGAACCCAAGTGTCTTGAAGAGGCACATGGTGATGATAGGTGGATGGAGGCTATGCAGTCAGAGTATGGCTCCATAATGAAGAACAACACTTGGGACCTTGTGGATCGACCACCAAAACGCAAGGTAATCGGCACCAAGTGGGTGTACAAGACCAAGTACAAGTCCGATGGCACATTGGATAAGTACAAGGCTCGACTCGTGGCAAAAGGATTCGCACAGGTACATGGTTTTGATTATCAAGATACTTTTGCTCCCACAGCTCGACTAACCACAATTCGCAGTGTTTTGGCTTTAGCAGCACAGGAAAGTTGGCCCGTGTTTCAGATGGATGTAAAATCCGCCTTTCTGAATGGAGATCTCAAGGAGGAGGTATACATGGAACAACCACCAGGTTTTGTGATCCCTGGTTCAGAAGGTAAAGTCTGTAAACTAAAGAAGGCACTTTATGGGTTGAAACAAGCCCCACGAGCGTGGTACCAGTGGATTGATGCCTACTTTCTGCAAACCGGGTTCAGGAGGAGCCCATCTAATGCAAATTTGTATATCTACAAAGGAGGCAGGTGTATGATTGTGATCCTTTATGTGGACAACCTTGTCATAACAGGGAACCATGAAGAAAAGATCTCGCAGACAAAGCAGTTGCTAGGAAGAGAGTTTGAAATGACAGACCTCGGACTGATGCATTTCTGTTTGGGGATTGAAGTTTGGCAAGAGCCAAAATAGATCTTCATCTCATAGCTGAAGTATGCTAGAGAGATACTGAAGGCATTTGGCATGGCTGAGTGCAAGATAGTTGGCACCCCTATGGAGGTTGACGTGAAGCTCTCAAACGACGATTCATCACCACTGGTGGATGAAGCGAAGTACAGAAGGCTTGTGGGCAGTTTGATTTACTCTCAAACGACAATTCATCACCACTGGTGGACGAAGCGAAGTACAAAAGGCTTGTGGGCAGTTTGATTTACTTGTGCAACACACGGCTGGACATCAGTTTTGCGACTGGTGTACTAAGCAGGTTTTCCAATAAGCCTTGGGAGAACCATTGGAGGGTAGGGATGCGGGTGCTAAAATACATCAAACGCACACTTGATTATGGCATCACCTATACCAAGGGCAACACCTTGACTGGATTCTGTGACTCGGATTGGGCAAGAGACGTGGACAACAAGAGATCAATGACAGGTTACTATTTCTCACTTGGATCTGGAGCTGTGTCATGGGTCAGCAAGAAGCAACCTACAGTTGCTCTTTCTTCTACCGAGGCTGAGTACAAAAATCAGCATGTTTTGCCTCTTGTGAGGCAGTGTGGTTGAGGAGGATTTTAGGGGACATGGGTGCAGTGCAAAACAAGCCTAGGTAGTTATCATGTGACAATCAGAGTTGCATGGCAATTGCAAAAAAACCCTGTGTTCCACGCTCGCACAAAACACATTGAGATTCAATATCACTTTGTACGTGAGCTCATCATGGATGGAGAGGTCGACTTGGTGTACTATCCGACTACAGAGAATGATGCAGACATCTTCACGAAGGCTCTTGGAAGAGACTTGCTGGAGAGGCATCTTCATCGACTTGGCATTGGGCCGAAAAAGTAAGTTCATTTGTGGGTGGACATTGAGGGGGGGTGTTAGATATCAATGCTCCACTCTCGTGTAACTACACGGGAACCATCTAACTGTACTTGTAGGCCCCCCATATGAGGAGAAGGCATTTGAGTAGCTCGGTTATCCGGTAGGTCTTGGTTTGGACAACAGATGGAGGCCATGTCTGGCTTGATGGCTGGACGGCTTCAGATAGAGTTGGCACACTGTCAACTAGGCTACATGCAAGTGCGGGAAGGCATCCAATGACTAACCGCACTGAGGGTAGATGGAGCATTTCCTGAGGTAGCCCACTCTTGGGTTGCGGGGCCCGTTTGAAGCCCCAGATGATCCCGGATGGCTCTGGGCCAAACGGTAACCATAGGTTAGTTGCTCTATTCTGCGCCATGATTCTATCGTGTGGTTGGTGGCCTATTTTGGGACCGACATCTAGTCGGCCATTTTGGGCGGACTGGGTCGGTCACCCAACTGGGTCTAACTGACTACAACTGGTGGCTATATAAGAGCAAGCCCGTGAAGCCCATCATCATCACTGGCTACAGCAACCCTGATTCCTTAGCGTCCAGCCTCTGTCCTCTACTGTTTCCAGCATGCCATCGAAGCTTCTCTCACAGGAGCGCACTGCTGGGAGGCAGCACCATCTATTGTATCAGTTTTACAGTAATCAAATTTTTGATTCTCCATACTATCTACTTTTCTCTCTTGCATACGAGATCCTGTTATCTGTTGAGCACAGACATTGTATTATTTTCTTACAAAAACGTGGTCTCACTAACCCGCTTACTTGAAGATGGCACTAAAGCCTTGCCACAGCTGCATCATGGTTTTTAGTGTTCCTGATGTCATAACAATAGCCATGGAGCATATGAATGCAGCCTCAACTACTTATGGTCCACTATATGCCAAATGGCAACTCACACCATTGATAATTGTCGATATAATGCCCACAAAACACCACCTCTACCGCTAAGGGATGATGAGCCAGGACACAAGAATTCATTCACTTGCGAGGAGCCATAGATAGAATCAAATTGAAGCTTGAAAAGCGGGTGCAAGGAGGGGTTTATTTCTTTTCACAAGAAGGGTGATTTTATATATATTCTCTTAGAATATGAGAGTAAGTTGCCCTCCCATGGGTACGAGGCCAAATTATTGGGTAAGGGTTTCTTACTTTGCTATGCATCTAAAGCCATTCGGAATGATATCGTTGGACACTCATTTGTCTTTTGGGGGGATGTTGTGATGGTTATCCTATGGAATCCCTCTTTTAGTGTGTACAAGTTTCGATTCCAGTGAGTGCCCGATATGGGTTGATTTCTCTAATCTCCCCCTATGGTAGGGTGATATATTGCAAGAGCTTTGGGGAAACTACTCTTCATCCCTCATTGAGATGGGCCCTTTTTAAGACCAAGGCAACCTAGATGCTCTATGGAGAGGACTCAGAAGGTATCAGAGAATATGGATATTTAAATTGCAAATGGTCTGGTGCACATCAACAATAGGTTTGGATGTTTTCTTAATGTTTTATGTGTCATGAATGGGGTCACTATGCCTGCAATTTCCCCTTTAAGTTTTAGAAAGACTTGCATGTATGTGGTGCAGCTATGCATGATACCTCACAAGCAAGGCAAGAGACCTAGGTTCCATTGAGAGCAAAAAATTTAAAGGAGAAAGAGGAATAGGGCTCCACTATGATGGTACCTTCATTGTTAGAGGGCAAGGGCAAGAAGCTCGTGGAAGAGGGCCTCTAACCA
The DNA here is from genome assembly GCF_047967505.1 of Dipteris shenzhenensis. NCBI lineage: Eukaryota > Viridiplantae > Streptophyta > Polypodiopsida > Gleicheniales > Dipteridaceae > Dipteris > Dipteris shenzhenensis. Next base: position 11,215,046 of record NC_141624.1, read on the forward strand.
ATGGAAGACGAGGCTCCACTGTGGTGGTACCTTCATTGTTAGCGAGCAAGGGTAGGAAACTAGTCTAAAGGAAGGACAAAGTTATCAATCCTAGCTGAGAAAGACTATAACCAAGTCTCTTATAAGAAAAACCCTATCATTCTAGAGTGGGATTTGGGATAGCCAAAGTATTGGCTCCCCCACACTACTTATAAGAATATAAGAGAGTCTCTTATAAGAAAAACCCTATCATTGTAGATGGGCTTAAGGATATCTAAAGGATTGGCTCCCCCATACTACTTACTAGTGCTATTGAGTTTGGCTCACTTCTTACCAGCAGCGAGATCATATTGGAGAACCTCAGGATGAAGAGCTCTCAGATGCTAACCATAATAAGAAAGTCTTGGAAGAAAAGCTACTACCAAAGAAATCATTTAAAGTTCTGGACATCTTCAACAAATAGTCTTTGATAGAAACAATGCCCAAGCATATTAAGAATGTTAGAAACTATTTAGAAACACCACATGTCATGTGCACCTATTGTGGGGTCACCAAACTCCACCGTATAGTCGTGCTAGCCTCCACAGTCATCAAAAGGTCCCAGGAAGGGACAGACTTTGGAGGGTCTCAAGGATTCAAATCTCCAAGCTTCATCTCATAGCATAATTGTATATGCGATTATTAAATCCCTTATTTTATCATGTGTCTTCTGTGCATGCCAATGGCCTTTTTCATGATTCTATTCCATTATTCACCAAAGTTTTCAAGGTGCCATGAAGGGGTTTATGGCCATCACAAAGAGACTAATCTCATAAACCAACAAGCATTGGAGTACACACCACAAAGGGCCACATCAGAAGCAACACTAAAAATCAACTAAGGACCAGATCAACCAATCAACACTGAACATTCCCTAAGGACTAGATCAGTTAATACATGTGGTCACCCACTAAGGGCCAAGCTGCCAATCGAGCACCTAGACAATTCACAATTCTTGCAAACTAATTGATGCGGGTCATCAATTCCCATGCCAGCCGCCGTTTCTTTTAGATCCACAAAATGCTCAAAGTACCCCATCAAATTCTAGACAAGCACTACAACCAAAGTACATGTGGGCTGCAACCTCCCATGAGTGTGTGGTTGCCTTGGCCAACCCATAGAGTAGTCAGCTTGCTACCACTTAGCACACAACCATAGTCAAAGTGCATGGGCCATCACTTCCCGTGTGCATGTGTAGTTACTTTTTTCAATCAAGGTCCAATAGAGCTACCACAAACATGTTATTTAACTTGCGAAAGCCCTTCACACAATGCACCACCAAAGATCTATGTGGCCTAATTACATTGTTCACGAGGCTACCCTTGCTTTGATACCATGTTAGAAACGTGGCACAACACGCCACGTGTCATGATGAAGTGCACCAGGATTGCGAGTCCCCAACCTTTCCCCATAGCCATGCCAACCTTTAGAGTCATCAAAAGGTCCCCAGAGAGGATAAGACTCTGGGGGGTCTCAAGGCTTCATATATCTAAGGTTCATCTCACACCACCATTGCATATGGAATTTTTTAATCCCCTATTTTGCCATATGTCACCCGTGTGTGCCAATTTCCTTTTTCACCCTTATGTTCCATTAGTACCCAAATTTTCCTAGGCACCACGAGGGGGTTAGGACCACACCAAGGCCCCAAGGCCACATTTCAAATAAAGGATGCTACACAACATTTGGGTGGAGGTAAGCAAAATAGATTTGACTTCTTTCATGATGCATACAAGGCCTTGGCTCACTAAAGTGTCAGATAGATGGAAAGGGTTTGGGATTCCTAGTCTTGAATTGGTCTTTTTGTTTTCTTGCAACTTGCCACGACGTTGCGATAGATTTCAGATGGAAGGCCTTATGTAGTTTTATTACAAAGTTGAAGTGTGGGAAGTGTGATTTCTTTTGGCAAGGATATCAAATTTTAGGCCTTCAAGTAGCAAAATGAATTGCCCAAGTAGAGGGAGCAGAGTGTCCATTTGGCTATAAATTAAGCAGCAAAACCCGAAAGAAATCCTTTTAGAAACTTCAAAACTTGACAAGTGGATATCATTTTTGAAATAAGTCCTAATACAGTACTACATTGACCAAAGTCCCAATTTAGCGTGACGAATTGCCATTTCAGTCCATAAGGTTAGTTGCAAATTCATCAGAGTGCTGAATTGGTTGGTTAACTGCAATTGGGCATACTTTGACTACGAGTGCCTATCCTAGGTCTTTCACATATACTTACCTACATGCAATTGAGATTTGGTAGGTTGCTTGCAGCAGAGCCTAAACCTAAAGATAGTGCCTCTAACAATATCTTGTCTAGCTACCTGCCCATCTTTGCATCAATCCAATTTAGGAACTTAGTCCTAAGCTCACACTTAGTACACAAACCACCCCAAGTTGGTATATCTAGCTCTAAAGAATCCATGAGTCTTGACAAAGAGATGGGTGAAAATTCAAATGTTGGAGCCTTAACTGATCCTAACTCTAGCTTGGTTTGGTCTTAGTCCTCCACTCTTTCCACCACAGCATCTCCAATATGGGAGACTTTTCTCCAATATTATGGGAAGGTTTGAGCTAATAGAACCAGTACACTTGTTAAACCCTTTGCCAGGTAGAATAGATTGCCAATGGAGCCGTAGGCCCTAACACAACCACCTATGCTAGAAGACATGCAAAGTGCACCAGTTCCCACCATATAGTGAGTAATCCAACACCTTTTGTACGCTTCTTTGAAGGATATCCCTCATATAGTGGTACCTTTTTTTCCAAATCACTTTAGGACTATTAGCCCTAAGGCCCAGTAAGGCAAATGGATGCTTCGAATGAGGCAAGGGAGGATACACTCCCTAGATTTGCAACACTAGGGAGGAGGCCTAGAGGGTACTCCATACCCATCTTTGGCCCCATATAGACCCTTGCCCCATATAAGTATGCCGATTCCTGAGGCACCACCAATGCAACTTGTAAGGCCTAATTAGCCTCGTGGTCCAATTCCAATTCCAAACCCTACTTTTGTTTGCTTGCCAAACTTTTGGAACCCTGCACCTGGACAACCCGTGTATGGGGCAGGCTCACCCCAACCTATAAGTCCTCCTACTATACAGACCAAGCTCTTGGATGAGGCTATGAGGATTCTAGTGCAAGCACTAGAAGGGATTGCATACACCATGGAATTTTCCATGGCAAGAGGTGTGGGACACTACTATACTAGGAGACATTCTCAAGACATATGAAGCAGAAGATCACAACCTTAACATTGAGAACCACCATGTATAACTTGACAAGATCATGCTCAAGAGTGTCTTCATGTTACCTACTATGCCTCTACATGGTTACAAGATGAAACCGATTCCCAGCAATGCCCATTGTGATAGGCTTTTCAGGAGAATAGCTTCTTCTCTTCGGAGGGGTATCCGATCAACAAAGCTACAAATGTGGATATGAAATCCTTCTTCACATTATTCTTTGAGTACATAGGTCTAAAGAAAAGTCCAGGCTATATCTCATGTGCATATGGCAAACAAGGAGGGAGGATGGCAGATTGCAAGGTTAGAGCATGCTATCACACGATAGTGTTGAGGGAGCATGGACCCAAGGAGAACAAGCACATGAACACCAAAGTGCAATGAACACTGAACCCTAAGAGTGGGAGCTTCATTCTATTCAGAGATATTTATACATATTGGTCTCTACACAATTTGTAGGTACCTCCAGGGTGGGACCTCTTTTGAAGGGGACCTCTTGGACAAGGGTCCCTCCAATTTTTGGGGGGACCTCTTGGGTCTATACACAAATTGGGGGAACCTCATAGGTTCCCCTACAAGGTGGGGGAACCTTAGGAGTCCCCCACAAACTAGGGGAACCTCTTGAGTCCCTCCACAGAGTGGGAGGACCTAAAAAAGTATAGGCTTTTAGTATTTCTCTATCTAGTTTTAGTCTTTCTCTTCCTAGATCCTGATTTTGCAGTATGATTGGGTTTTTTCTCATCCTTTAAGATTCGTCATACCATCTTTCAGGCTCAAGATATTACAAGTAGAACTTTGACGCCATTTTACATACACAATGATCTCATCTTCATTGCTCTAGATTGTGCTTCTAGCCCTTGTTGCCACAGTGGTAACAATAGTAGTGGCTACATTTGCTTAACTGCAATTCATTGTCTATAAATGGTGCATATGTCCAAAGGAGGCCACACTCAAAGGCTAATCCAAACCATCAATGGTGAGGAGAGGTCTAATTGAAATCATAAGCTAGAATGATGGGGAGTAGTAGCAGCAGCAGAAGTGGTTTGGATGCTCGCCCGCTTAAGTGACTGCCTATGTTCAATTCTCCTCGAAGAAGAGCACAGTTGCCTATCAACATAAACTACGGGTGGTGTGTCATTAGTAGTTGGTAGTGTCGTTCGGGTGCTCGCTTATCAAAGTGCCTACCTATGTGTCATTCTTCTCTGAGAAGGGAGCTTGTTGCCTAACTGTGTAGGCCACGGGTGGTGTGCCCCTAGTATAGTTGGCGAGAATTTGAACATGGGCAGTCGCTCAAGCAGTGCACATGAGTGCCCACTTGAAGATGGGAAGGTGCTGGGTAATAGTGCAGGCCACGTGTGGTGTGCCCCTAGGTAGCAGTGTAGGGTTGGACACTCGCCTGCACGAGCAACTATCCACGTTCGATTCACAAGCAATGCCTAACTCGTGCAGTGCTCCTAGTAGGTAGCAGTGTTGGGTTGGCACAACCATCCTGCCGCTACGTCGCCTTCGCTCATGGACACCCCGTTCGTGCAACGCCCAACCAAGCTATCCACGAATGGGGTGTCAATGAGCAAAGGCGATGTGGCAGGGGGGTCGTTCGGGTTGTCGCATATCGAAGTGCCTTCCTGCGTGCAATTCTCCTCGGAGAAAGGAGCCTGCTGCCTGACAATGAAGGAGGGAACGTGCTGGGTAACAAGGTAGGCCACGGGTGGCGTACTCCTAGTAGGTAGTAATGCAAGGTGGGGCGCTCACCTGCATGAGCAGCTATCCACGTTCGAGAAGGGAAACTGCTATCGATGATGAGAGCGAAGGCGACGTGGAGGCGGGGTGGTTGAGCCCCTGGTAGGAAGTTGCCAGTGACATTGTGTGTGGGGGGGGTTGGGAGGATAAGGCATAGGGTATAGGATATGAGCTTTGGTGGTATATCTCGTCTCTTCTTCTACTCTCTTTTATTTCTTCTTCCTTTTCATTTCTTCATTTCTTCTTCCCTTTCATTTCTGCAAAGCCAGCTATGGCGACCTCCTTGCAAAGTAGCTGCTCCTGGACGCCTTCCATCGATCCCAAATGCCCCTCCATTCCCTCCTTCCACCCCCCTCAGGTATCTCTCCATCCTTGCTGCTCCTCATCTCCTCGTCTTTCCAGAAATTGCAGAGCCCCTCGACAGTGGATAGGGTGTGAGCGCGGTTGTATAGCTTTCTTGCATGCCGCATTGTGTTTTCGATTCTTCTATGCTTGATTCTCTCCACTGGATAGATAGAACCGTCCCGGGGATATCTTAGCTTGTTTCATTCCTCTGTTCTTTAATCATGCACGCGGCATTCTCGTTCGTATCTCTTTTTCAGCCCAAGCTGAGAGTTGGCGGTTACTTTTACGTCAGAGAGCATTGCACAGAGAGACAGAGAGAGAGAGAGAGAGAGAGAGCGAGCGAGCGAGCGTATATGGTTATTAGTCAGTCTTATTTGCGCATGTCCTGCAGACGATACTTCTGAAGTCTGGCCCTTCCGTGACGTTGAGAAAATCGTCTGTGGAGGCGTCTCTACGCGTAATTGAAACAGGTGAATTTTCATTCCAACTGTATCGCGTTCTAGAGCATGTCCACGTGTTACAGACCGTCTGAGAATATCAAGCTGCGGTGGTGTACCCAATCTAAAACATTCGTATTGTCGCGTCGCGAGGAACGATCTGGACGCATTAAGAAGTGGACCACTCTTAAGCTCACAGATAAACTGTGGTTTTGTGTGTGCTTCAGGACGACGGCAAGCCGTACTACGTGTGGGATCGCTCTTTGCGACCTTTCTTGCAGGAAGCGGCAGCGCATTTGCTGCAAGTAAGAGTTTCATTCGCAAGGAAATATATTAGAACGCATCGTATAGTTTTCTTGAGGTCATGTCCGAAGGTAGAGAATATTAGGATATGCCTTAGCAAATGGGATATGATTGCATTTGTGCTTATAGCAGCACACTTGTTCCGTGCAGTCATGATGGATATCCCATACCAATCAGCTTGATGTGGCTTTACCTCAATGGCTGCAGAGGCACCTAATGGTTTCCAAGCTGTCTTGGACAATTTCGATAACTACCAATTTCTCTATCCTTTTGGATGGCAGGTATATGATTTTTGAGCTCCAAATTTCCAAGCTCCTATAGCTATGATTTCCCTACAGCCGGTTACATAGCATATCTACATTTTTTACATACACTTATTGTACTGCGTAACTGTTGCAGGAAGTTTCCGTGAAAGGACAAGACTGTGCTTTCAAGGATGTTATTGAACCTCTTGAAAGTGTTTCTGTCAACATTATTGATACAGAGAAAACTGATTTACATGAATTTGGATCAGCGGAGGAGGTATTCTACGATTGCCAGGTTATGCTTGTATTGACTTAACTATTGTGCATTGCTTTAAAGGCTTACTATTTGGAGCATGTCTTCGTGTAGGTTGCTAAGACACTGGTAGGGAAAGTTCTAACATCTCCGTCTCAAAAGGCAGAGCTGTTGGAAGCAAAGGAAGTAAGTTTACAAGCCCTATGCTTTGATCAAACTGTCTAGCAAAGGCAATGTGCACAGCTTAAGTGAATAAATTTTTGCTACTGGATGTTTCTGTTTAAGTAGAACCAGGAGCCACATCGCTCAATGAGGAGCCTTTTTTCCCTCCCCAGAGAAATAAACTCAGTGACAGGGCTTTAGTCTTGAGTCTGGTTCTGCTAGCCTGGAGATATTTGCATGTCGTACACTTTTCTTTGACGTTTGCCTCTCAGTGTTTGCGTTGCAAACAGAGTGCACACAAGTCGTGGTAAAGAGTTGAGCTGTACCTTGAGTCTGGTTCTGCTAGTCTGCAGAAATTGCATGTCATACACTTTTCTTTGACGTTTGCCTCTCAGTGTTTGCGTTGCAAACAGAGTGCACACAAGTCATGGGAAAGAGTTGAACCGTACCTTTACCACAGCCTTCCAATTCCCGCCGTTGTCAAGGCTGTCTCTTTCCCCTTCGTTAGGAGGCTTCTGAACTTATGAGTTCTGTTCCATGCCAGTACTCGTTGCCGAATCCCACATGCACTTGCCTCTAGCTCTAAATCCCCTTATGCTCCCTTTTAGTTTTCTTTGGCCCTGTTGTCTGCAATCATGGAGAACTTGAAACAAGAATTGATGATCAAAATGTTTTGCTTTCATCAGGGCAGGCTGTGTTCTTCACTTATGACTTTGAAAGTACCTCTATCTGAGATTTCAGAACTTTCTGTTTCTAAGATGCCCATTTCTACAAATGCCATGCAAACAAGTTGAAATAAGGCAGACTTTCACACAGTGCTTTATAATAGGAAGCGGTCTACTCTTGGAATGCTACATTCTTGCCTTTGGTTAGAATTTGTGCCCCACCAGTTTTATAATCTGCTGTGATTTAAGATTTCCATGAATGCAGGAGTATCTCATTTTTTGCTAATAATTAGAGGGTGCAAGTTTGCAGAGGGTTACAGATGGAAAAACTTATTATACGTTTGAGTTCACTTCCAAAGCTCCAAACTATACTCGCCATGCAATAGGGACTGTGACAGTTGCAAATGGTATATTCTCTCTCACCTGGTCTGAATGTAAGAGCTGGCCTTCATGAAGGTTCTTTGGAGTACAAACATGAGGCGTGAAAAGCATTTTAATCAGAACTCTTTTGAAATGTCATGTTTTTTGGGGAATAGTATAACTTATAAGCAACGATGTAATTGCATGCTTCTATTCTAATGGACGTTGTGTGAGATTTGTCTGTCATCTTGGTTATGCCACTCTATAAGTCTGCCCTGAAAATCTTTATACAAATCTGACTCAAGTACAAAGACTTTGTATAAATAGCTGCTCAAGTATGTGTGGGTGTGTGTGGATTTGTATGTGTGAGAGCATATGTTTATACTATAGTCTATACCCACTGTTGGGGCGCGGATGATGTTAGTGGGGATGTCATAGTAGCTTTTTTTTTTTGCAAAGATGTCATAGTAGCTAGTCCCTATGGAGTTTTATGGTTTTCAATCTTATGAGTGACTATCATGAGGTTGAAACTTCACTATGTTATGTTTTTAGAGGATGAGTTTGGGCATATTCCTGGATTCATCTAGATATATACAAATCTGGCTCGTATGTGTGTGTGTTGCTCATGTTCTTAATCTTTCTCTCTCTCTCTCTCTCTCTCTCTCTCTGTGCAGTTTCACAGTTTCTTGTAATATAATACAAATGGATTTCACCAAAAAAGTGTGTGACTATCTATATCTATACATGCTCGCATGTGCACATCTCTCTCTCTCTCTCTCTCTCTCTCTCTCTCTCTCTACACACACACACACACACTTTTTTTAATATAGTGAAATTTCTTTTGCGTTATATACAGAGCCACTATCCCATAAAAGGGTGGGAAAGTAATCAAATGCATCAAGAGAAGGTCTCAAGATATGACAATTATACATCATAGTCTATGTACCGAGTTTGCAGACAATCATAAAAGGATTGCTGCAAAGTGTGCCTGAAAAAAGGGGAAAGTGGAAAATCCAACTTTTCTACACAAACACACACACACACAATGGTTTTAAACCCTGTAGCGAAATTGACAACTTTTTTGTGGAACCTTTTTGTAAATTTTTATTTTCTTGGACATGGAAGAATCTCAGGGTCTTTACACACAGAGGCTCCGCCTGCTATAGAGACTTCTCACAGCCAATGGGAATAAATAAAACCCATGGCAGGCACTCAGGGATTTACACACAGCCCACCACTTGGCTGCCATGTCTAACCCATCCATGGGCAGCCAAGGTTGGCCGCCCCTGGATGGGCACCCTGAATTCCAGCCAATCGGTTTCTTTTCTTCCTAGAAGAATCCAATTAATGGGTTGTTCAAAATTTTCATGCATGTTCGGGCAGGCAGTGTATGTGTAAAGTCTCTGCCCATGGCAATGTGCCCATCCCATTTTTCTAACGTGCCCCAACAATGGGCACTCTTTGGGTGGCTTTTGGTGGTCTGTAAAGACCATCACAGTTGTCTTTCATCCTTTTCTAAACGTCACCTTATGCTGCTGTCAGTTTCCTATAGTGTATGTGCTAGAGGCTTTTGAAACGGAATAGATGATAGACAAAGTAATTCTGGTGACTGTGATCAAGGGATTCCCTATGGAGCTTTACTGATTGATTTGGACATTTAGAAGAGCTCGCATGTGTCCTCCGGGGGAGTTTCTCTCCATAAGTTTTCTCTCAAACTGTGGAGCTCTATTAGTGATCATCTGTGTACAGGGAATGAATGTATGCGGTTGTGTGCAGCTTTTTATTTGAAAGTATGTGAGCCTTGAAAAAGTGTATTAGTTTGTTTGGTTTTCCCTAGGCTGATTTTGGTACTATTTTGGGCCTTGCAGGCAAGTTTTTCACTTTGACAACTGGTGCGAATGAAAGGCGATGGGGGAAGATGCAAGATAAGCTAAAGACTGTTGCAGATTCCTTTGCAATAATTAAGTGACATCATTGTAGTTGTATTTTACTCAAAATGTGTTTGTATCCAGGGAGGCCACTTAAGCTAGCATCGTATTTTTTGAATTAATTTGCAGGATTTTGAATGAGTATTTCAGGACTGTGATGTTTTGTGTTCTAACCAGTATAGATTCTTTAGTTCAGTTTGAGTGCATGCTCAGTTTTCTGGGGGATCTTGAATTGTCGGCAATATACTCTTCTCTGATTACTACTAACATAATTTAAGGATGAGTTTGTGATGGAGAAGCAAGACGAAATGACTGATGTGACCCGTCTTGTAAAGATCTGACACAAAATGTGGATGATGGTCTTTGCCTTAGCTCCTTCCAATGCCTTGTGGGAAGTCACTGCCCACCCTGTCAGCCCCATATGAGGACATGGGGGTAATGTGTACCTAGGCTAGAATGGATACGAGACTGAGGGACGGGCCTCATCTGCTGCTGACAGATAGCAGCAGACATGCTAGCAGATGGCGGCAGATGCCCTGAATAATGGAGGGTCTGCTGCTTGGCAGAACACCGCCAGACTAGGGCTGCCCATGGGCCTATTTAAGCCCTTTCATAAAGGTAATGCAGGACTGCAGATCAGGTCTCAGTATGTCATACCTATTCCTAGCTCTACTTTGCCCAGCATCTGCTGGATGTTTGAATCCCTCTTTTGGGCAGGTTTTCTAACAGTTTGTGGAAGATTTAACTGAATGAATTGGCGTTCATTCTCTGATCTACTTCTCAATACTGTGGGTTCATATTTTGGCTTAGCTTTAATGAATTGCAAGGTGCAAGCTTCTTCGCAAAGGTGGACATGAAATCAGGTTATTGGCAGGTACGAGTTAGAGATGGAGAGCAATGGAAAATAGCCTTCAAGACAAAGGATGGTATACATAGTAGAGCTGGAGACCAATGAAAAACGGCCTTGAAGACAAAGGATGGGCTATATGAATGGATGATTATGCCTTCAGTCACTCCAGTGCACCTGCACATAATGCATTTGGAAAAGGTAATGCAAAAATTGTGGTAAGTCAGTTGCATATCAACCTAGAAAGAGTGAATTCTGCAAGCTAAAACTTGTGTATCTTGGATTTGTAATATCCAAGGAGGGGTTGGGAAAAGGTCCAAGGCATAGTGACTTTGTCCGTACCTCAGACTGACAGCTTCCATGGCAAGGTCAATGTGTACTCGAAGTTTATGAAAGACCTCTCAAGGATAGTTGCTCCATTGAAGATAAATGAAGAATGATCATGGAGGTGATTGGACTTTCAAAGCAATTGCTGCTTGACAGACTAAAGAGATGATGTCTAGGGCTCCCATTTTAGTTTTGTCAGACTTCTCAAAGATCTTGGGAGTTGAGTATGATGCATCACCATTGGGTGGTGTGCTTTTGCAAGAAGGAAGGTATATTGCTTATTTTACAGAGAAATTGAGTGAAGCTTGTTGGATCATGGCTAAGCAGCAAGATGGGAGGGGAACAACCAAAATTACTCTTGTACTCTATTCATGAGAGAAGGCCAATATATAGGCACTTATACATACATGAGAGCCAAGTTCCACTAATTTCTCCATTGATTTCTCAATTAGCATCTCTCATCACACCACACTCCAAGATTCACTCATTCACACCTAGTAATTGACACATCATTAGTCACATCTAATTGAGACACACCTACACACTCCTACTCACACACACTCACGTGATCACACTCACAACCACATATCTTGTAATATCTTGTAATTCTTGGTATTGACCCCAGCATATCACTTTGTCCCATCATACCCCCCCATAAATTGATGACCTTAACCGCTTGAAACAAACAAGAAATGGATTTGGTATACAACATCAAAGATGTCAAGAGAAGGACCATCGTGCCTCTAGCGATTGGCCACAAAGTGGAAGCGATGCAGCTCCATCCCAATGTGAGAAGTCTATGGGCATCATTTTAATGCAAGAAAAGGAAGTCATGGCTAAGTGATATGGACCTAGTACAACAAAACGTTTTTTCCAAATAAGAAGGAAATCTGTAGAAAACAAACGGGATGCAAGCAGCTTGATGAGCCCATCGAATGTCATTATAAATAATAAGGTAGGCTATCTTGGAGCTCATGTGACTAAGCTTGCCCAGTGGTTGAATTGTTGTTTTGTAATAGTGTAATTGTTGAATTTCAACTGTTTTGTTTTTGCGGGAAAAGAAATTCATATTAAAAAAAGAGAAGATACATATGTGTGTCAAGATTCAAACTCTAGGCTAGTTTGGAGTCCTAAACATATCCAATAGTTGGAACAGCAATATATCACTAAGCTAGTTCAAGTTAAACAAGAGTTAATGTGATTGTCATAAAGTAGCCACGTGGTTGGAATATCAATGGACACACCGCCCATGAGTCTATCTAAAAGTTTGTTCGATATCTAGACACAAATGCTCTTTTCCTTTAATATTTGGATATGTTTTAAAGTCTTTGAGCCTTTTTGATTCATCAAAAATACTTTTACATACATCCAACCCTTGAAGGAAAATGGAATCATCAAAACTATTAGACATATCCAATTCTTAAAAGAAAATCAAAATAGCTAAAGTAACATTGAAGGAGAAGCAACCTTAATTATATACACATTGCCACATATATGTATACTGTGCATATATTTCACATCATGTGCTTTGTTTTACATATATAGGGACAAACTAAATATGGCCCTTGAGGCACCCTCTTTAGGGACAATGGCCATTCTGGCAAGCCATATATGTCTCGGTTTCATCATTCGCTTTTCCTAAAAACAAACAAGAATATATTTCACAGATATTGTATTTTGTTATACTTCAATTGACGTTCTTTGTCCTAGCGGGATGTAATTTTTTCTTGTATTTTGTTATACTTCAATTGATGTTCTTTGTCCTAGCGAGCTAATGTAATTTCCTAAACCATCCCAATTAAATATTTTTTAATAGATTAATTTATGTTTTTAGAGTGACACCAACCCATTAGCTAGGTTTTTAACTAGTCCCCTAGTTAAACCACCCTTGTGGTTGGAACATGTCATTATAGTTTAATTAATAGTCTAAAACTAGTGGTTGGGAGGTACCTTTTTTAAAATTTTAATTTATGTTATTGGCATGCCACTAGCCCATGGTTGAACCAATTCAATGGTTGGAACAACACATTGCTATAGTTTAATTTATGTTGTTTATGTTTAATTGATGGTTTAATGTATGTATGAGAATCCTGACCTTTCAATCTGGCAAAGGAGAATTGAACATTTGTAAGCCCTAGTACGTTAAGAAACTCAAAGATAGGAATGTGTGTTGTTGTAAAACACATATAGAATTTGATGTGGCCCATAAGATTTGAATTTTTTGAGATGCAAACATGTTGGAGCATTACTTCATGGAGATAGATGCCCATGTCTCATAGATGAATGCTCAGTTTATAGTCGATGTGGACCCTCGTCATGTATTGCAAGGGAGACCAAGTTTGGTAGCCTAATTTCTATGTTAGAGCTAGGGATCTATCTAAAGGGAGACTCTAAGTGGCGCTCCATTGAATGCATTTGTGGAAATTGCAAATATTGTGTTGTGAAGATGAAGCAACATGTTTGTCCAAACAAAATGGGTGAAGACACCCTTGTTTCTAAAAATGAAGTTGATTTGAACATGTTGATTTTGAAGGATTAGACAAAGAAAGATGGGTACTACAATACAAGAGCACCCAGCCAAGAAAGATTATAGACCACTTCTTGAAATCCATCCCAAAATATGTGCTTTAGAATTTCACAAGTTCTCACAGATCGCGTCTAATCACTATGCATATGTGGCAAACAATATGCTAGAAAACAACCGATGAGAGCATGAGCCTACTTCAAATTGGAAATCTCACCTGCTAATGCACCACAATGCGGCCCCAAAACACCCCAAAAATAGTTCCTTGGTTGGCTACACCAGGATCATGCATCAGTCCACGAAGCCATATATATCTCTTACTTCATTATAGCATCTATTTTGAAAGCACGTACAAGCAATTAAAGATGTATTGGGTGCAGTCTAAATCTTTTTCACTTCAATTCTTTTCACACCCACACTTATGGAAATTGAATATATCTAGCTTTCCTTCCATAGAATCTAATACTATCTGAAAGTTGAAGAAACTAGCCGGTCTAACTTTTCTTTACTATTTTATTTATATTGCAACCTGAGAAAATCCCAACACATCATATCTCTATTCTCTAAAATTAAAGAGCTAGATATTTCTCTCTTTCTAGGGAAATTTAGCTATTTTTAAATCTAAAATAAATCATAGAGCTTTCTCTTTCAGAAAATGGGGATGTGGCTCATCCTTTTCTTTTTGAAGATAGAAGATATCATCAAGACATTTTAATAACAACCTCTAAGTTGAAGCTTTTACTCATGTTTTGACCCAAGAAAAATGCAAAGGCATTGCGCCTCTATTTTCTTGCCTTCATGAAATGATATGTTATGGAATTGTTATTTTTATATTACATTCCATAGATACTATTTTATTTTTAGTCATGATTACTATGACAAAGTATACCATAGAATCACATAGAATGCGACAAGGATTCCAGTGGAAGCTTTGCATCGTTTAGTTTAGAATGCTTAACTAACATGTGTTTTGCCATGCCAGATGGTCGATATTGTGAGTGAGGTGATTGCATGTTAATACTGATGTTTCTAGTGTTATTGATGTTGTGTTTGATTACTGCATTTGAATGTAATTGTTTTGGGATTCATCGATTTGGTAATTTGTTTAATCAATTGTTAACTAATGCGACTGTAGCTTGAGTATAGGTGATGGAATTAATGATGAGTTAGCACGAGGGTATCGATTGAGGTGTCACATGGCATATACTATGTCCATGGCCCAATTTCGTATTCCTTGATATTTTATACCTTGGGAAATATTTTTTATAGAATTCATAAATCATTTTTGGATAAATCAAGCCCAAAGAGGCTATGTAATAAGCATCCCTTATTTTGGAGGAGAGAGGGATGGGAGATTGCACTAGTTGGTTGTTGCTATCTCTTTGTGCTTTAGTTATCTCTTCCATTTTATCAAGTAGTGCTTTGTATTGTAAACTTCCTCTTCTTGGTTTCAGTGATAGGCTACACAAAGAAAAGATTAAGATTTTTCATGCATAATTTCCAAGAGAGCTTGGAAATACCAATGGTACAATGAAAGAGAAAGGGTAACACAGTTTTAAAAAATTTATGGAAAGGGGCTAATACTTTCCAAAGGCCTTGTAAAGATGTGGATTGAGAATTAAATTATTTGTTTGCACGTGCATCCATGATTCAAGAGTTAGTCTACAATTGCTATACATGACAGAAGTGTGAAGAGATTCATACATCACACTATGTAGTAATTAATAAATTCAAGAGTTCATTGCACCATGCTACAATTGATAAACTCAAGGAAAAGGGGTTACATTAGTCTATATCTTCATGTTGTTTGTGTCAATCTGATTACATTCATATCTACAGCAAGGCTACATGGCAAGGAAAGTGGACCTCTTATGATCATAGATTCTCCAAGAAAAGGCAATGTCATCAAACTCCATGGGATTCAAGAAAAGTAGGAAGAGCAGTTAAAAATTATCACCTCATCAAGTGTGTCTTTGATAATGTGTCCACCGCAAGTCAAAGAGTTGTAGATTGTCTATCTATAATAGCCTGGCACCTTAACAACTATTTTAGCCATGCCATCACTGGCCCAACAATTCATAATTCCTCCTTTTCCCTCTACCATTTGTCCATCATCACTCTTATGATAGTACTCTTGGCTTCCAAAGTCCTTCCACCTGTGTGCACAACAACCTATTTGTTGCAACAATTTTCTATAACTAGTGGAGAAAATTAAAGCCTTTGAGCTCCTTCAAATTTGTGAAGCATTGTTCGATAGAAAAGAAGCATATGCACCCAGTGCTCTAGCCAGCCGACTCAGTAGAACCTATAGCGCTCCATGCAATAGCGATGCCCAACAACCGACTTCCTATTTTGTACCTAGCATCGGGCGGCCAAGCAATAGTCTACACCCATGCCAAGCTAGGCGGTAAGAATGGTAGAAGTCTTCTTGTAATACATCTGGGCTCATTTAGCAAACGAGTCTGCATCGTCTTCGATCAGCTTCAACATGGCTTTCACTTTGACATCCATGACATTCAAAGTGTCCTCGAGCCATTTCGATGAGTGCTTAGGGGCAATATGGCTATCCCACCACCAAGAATGAGACTTGTTGGAGCCCTTCATTGTAGCCTACTTCAAAGGTCAGCTGCATACAAAGGCTCTAATGATGCACCTCCAAAGGCTTAAATGACCCAATACCTCCAAAGCTCTGCATCATCGACCCGCTTCAAAACAACCCATAGTGCCACAATCACGTCAATGGATCGCCATAGAGTAGACAGACTCCACTGAAATCTTGAAAAAGATTATGTGTATCCCCTTATCTTGCAACACGTGGAGGATACCCTATCCTCAAGATCACCACTCCTTAACGCTTGGTTCAAAATCTAACACGTGGAAATTCCAAGGTTCATCCTCATCTGCCACACTGGTAGACCTCCAACTAACACGTGTCCCTAGCCACATCACCAACCTTATCCTAGGGTCACAGGTCAACTTTAACCCAAGAGTCAAGTTAACCATGGGTTAGGTTAACCCCTAGTTGGGTCACCACAGTAAGGTTTGGTCAACTTATTTGCCACATCACCTTATCTACCACCTCAGTAGGACCAATCACCTAACACATCAGCATTGCCACGTGGTAGTCCCTTGGTAATCACAGTTACCCCTTGTCAGGCATTGTATGTAAATCCATGTGCCACCTCATCAAATAGTGCCCCAAAGGCACACCCCTTGGCAAGCACACCCCTGCATGTGAACATAGTGGCCACATCATCATTGAGCACATTTGTAGTCCTTTTGCCCCTCCACCTAGATCAAGTCGTATCTCTTGATCCAGGAAGAATTTGAGGGGGCTCCAAAAAGGAAAATTGCTTTCTTTTTTGTGCTCTACATGATCATCACATCAAGCACACATTTTGGTGCAAGTATCACTCAATTTTGAGCCTCGTCTCATGATAAATCCACTTCCTACACACACATCAGCCTCTACATCGATGCATCTGACACAGCACATAAAAGGAACCAAAGAAAAGAAATTATTTGTTGTTCTTTCATCGATCGATGGTTGGTATAGATCTAGATCAGAGTAGACTAGATCACCATAGAGGAGATGCTTTGAATTTCTCCAAGTTGCCAATCTAAGCCATGCTCGAAATTCCCAACTAGTTCTTACTCGGAGTCAGTCCCTACGCTCACATATGGTTTCACATTATCACATTACTTGAAACCTGACGTTCATCAGTTCAATGAGTAGACTTCAGAGTGTTCAGAGGAATTGCCGATTGATCAGTGGGCAGATAGCACATGATTTGATTTCACACACACATGGCATCATTGTAAAGCCTCTTTGGCTATTTCATGGCATTGTGCACTTTATTTCAGCCTTGTAAAGCCTCTTGGCTATTCTCAACATCATTTGCCACAAGCCTTGTAATTCATATCGGATTATATATTACAGATCTAACTTCACCGATAGTTTAGAATTCACTTGCCACAATCAATGTTTTGTAGTTGATTCAGACAATGATTTTCACGATTCTTTGAGTACATTTCTTGCACCATGTCTACGTCTAGCAACCTCAATCTGGAGGCATCTGCTAAGCTAGAAAACTCCAATTACAGCACATGAAATACTAAATGGAGACCATTCTTATACTTCAGGACAAATGGGAGTATGTCGATGGATCTACACCTAGATCATTGCATGATCTAGCCAACAGTAGCCCTACTCCACCTGTTGTCATAGCACTAGCAGTGGGATCTACAACGGGATCTCCAACTACACAAACAGTTTCCACACCTGTAGTAGCAGATCTTGCCATTGCTCGAGCACAGGTAGAATGGGATAAGAAAGATAAGTATGCATATCATCTGATCAAGAAGAATGTGCAAGATGTCATGCTAGGACAACTCAACACAGTCAAGTCATCAAAAGAAGCATGGGATATGTTTGTAGCTCTCTATGAGTCCAAAAACACTTCTAGGATTCTCACACTGAGAAACCAAATCAACCAGATTTTTCGTAACAGTAGTGAAATCGGTCATGCTTACATACTCAAGATCAAAGACTACAAGAATCAACTTGCAGTAGCAGGAGAGACCATGAATCCAGCAGAAATGGTTCAAGTCATTTGAATGGACTAGGAGAGGGATACGATAATCTAGTCCATAGTATTGCCATCCAACGGCAAATTCCAACACTGGAAGAACTTCAGTAAGTTTTACTTGGTGAAGAACTTAGGATGCAAGCCATTCATGCACACAAAGGTCATTCTAATGATCAGGCATTCACAGCTTCAGATAGAAGTAGAGGTAGAGGCAGAGGCAGAGGCAGAGGAAGAGGTAGATCATTCCAGCGAAGTGGTCATCATCAGCATCAAAGTCATCAGCAGCAAAGTCAAAATCAGCGTCAACACCATCCTAAGCAACATCAGAATTAGCAAAGAGGAAATTATTCCAATCAAGGAAGATTCCAAGAGGAGGAAATGCATCCACGAATGTTTCAAACATCTAGTGCAACTACTGTCATAAGTTTGGACACTATGAAAGAGATTGCCACAAGAACCAGTACGACTAAGACGGTCAATCTAGTAGCAATCGAGGGAATTTCCATGGAAGAAGAAATCATCGTGGTGGACATTCTAGTCACAGTCATTATGCAAATCGACATGGGAATATGTTTCTTGCAAATGAGGAAATGCAAAAGACTAATACAGTGTACCTAGACACTAATTGCAATTCAAAAGAAAATTTCAGTTATCAAGTCGACCAGGCAGATCAAGATCCTTGGTACATTGACAGTGGTGCATCATGTCATTTGACAAATCATAAGGAATGGTTCACAGAGATGAAACCATTAGAAGGTCAAAATAATGTCATCTACATGGCAGATAATACACCGAATCTAGTTCAAGGGACATGCATTATCCCTATGAACAATTTCACTAGTATGAAAGGATTGGTGAAAGATGTACTCTATGTTCCAAGAACCTCTTGTTAGTAGGTCAAATGATGAAACACAACTACCGAGTCATCTTTGACAGAGATGAATGCACTATTAGAGACAAATCCGGAAGATTTCAGCTAGTAGGAAAAGGAGTCAAGAAAGGACGCTTCTATAGAATGCTAGCTACAGTACTAGATTTGCATGCCATGTCAGCTCAACCACAACAGATGCCACTATCTGTAAATGGCACAAGAGATATGGTCATGTCAATTTCAAGAGCTTGATAGATCTCAAGAATCATAATATGGCAATTGGGATTCCTAAGCTACAATTTCTTGGAAAAGTTTGCAAAGCATGCTGCTTCCGCAAACAAAAGCGAACCACCAACTTTGACAAAAGCACCTCTCAAGCAAGAGGTATTCTTGATTTGATACATATAGATGTATGGGGTTACGCCCATACCCGCAGCATCAATGGTTCACTTTACTACTTAGCTTTCATCGATAACTACAACAGATATTGTTGGATCTACTTTCTAAAAGAGAGATCTAAAGTCTTTTCCAGATTTTCAAGAATTCAAAGCCATGGTAGAAAACCACACAGGTAGAAAGATCAAAGTCATGAGATCAGACAGAGGAGGTGAATACATGTCTTTAGCATTCATGAACTTTTGCAGAAGTCGTGGCATTCAAAGACAATTCACTTGTGTAGATACTTCTCAACAAAATGCAAGAGCTAAAAGGAAGAATGGTACTTTAGCAGATAGTACTAGAGCAATGCTTAGTGAGAAGCATCTTTCGAATAAGTATTGGGTAGAAGCAATAGCCACTGCAAAGTACTTGCTTAATCAGCTTCCTACCAAACTGATACAGGGTATGACACATTATGAAGCATTTACTTGACACAAGCCACACCTTGGGCATCTTTGCATATTTGGTTGCATAGCATATGCTCACATACATGATGATCATCATAGGAAATTGGATGCAAAATCATGAAAATGCATCATGGTTGGCTACAGTGAAGAAAGCAAAGCATGCAAGTTGTATGATCCTATCAACAGCAAGGTCATTATCTCTAGAGATGTAATCTCCGATGAGGAATCAGAATGGAAAACCTCAAACACACTGGAGATAGATGCACCGATTTCATAGTCATCTACAGAAATGGTTGATGAAGAAGAGCAAGAATTGCCAGAAACACCCCAAGCAGCGCCACATCAACTTAGATGGTCTACTAGAGAAAGCAGACCTTTAGCCAGATTGACATATGCTCAAAAAGGAAAAGCAATTCACGTTGAAACTGAGAGTGCTCTCAACGGAAGCAAGAACGGAAGAAGGATAGAGAGAGACAGAGAGCCACACAAGTTTGGTGGGTGCAGAACCACCCTAATCTTCTTTTTCATTCATTTATATATGTGTTTGAGTATTGTACATAACTGGGGTTAAGGCACAGTGACCTTTAACCCCACAACCTCCCACTTAAAGGACAATGTGCCTTTAAGGGAGAACAACTAGTGAGCATACTATCCAATGCCCATCAATACACGACAATACTCAAACCGCTGACTAGGTAGACTCTTCGTCAGCATATCTGCAGGGTTATCATCTGTATGAACCTTGACAAGCTCTATGCGCTTGTCCTCAAGTACCTCCCTGATGAAATGGTACCTGACCTCAATGTGTTTGGTCTTTGCATGAAAGACCGGATTCCGTGCTTAGCACTCATGGAATCACTATGCAATGTCGGTACACCTGTATGAATCCCCAAATCTCCCACTAGCCGATCAAGCCATATAGCCTCCTTGTAACCCTCTGTGGCTGCAACATACTCAGCCTCTGTGGTAGACAAAGCAACGCACTTCTGTGCGCGAGACATCCACGACACTGCACCACCTGCAAAGGTGAACACATAACCAGAAGTGGATCTCCTACTATCCACATGCCCTGCATAGTCTGATCTGTGTACCCAAGTACACGCATGTCTCCTTTACCAAAGTAAATGCACATCTCCTTGGTACCCTTCATGTACCTCATGATGCACTTAACTGCCTCCCAATGCCTCTTTCCTGGATTAGCCATATACCGGCTAACAACTCCCACCGCAAATGCAATGTCTGGTCTAGTAGCTATCATAGCATACATAAGACTCCCAATTGCTGATGCATAAGGAACTTTGGCCATCATGGCCCTCTCCTCATATGATTTGGGACTATCTGTATGACTCAGTTTCACATATGGAGGCAATGGAGTGCTCACTGCCTTCCCCCCCTCCATATTGAAACGCTGTAATACTTTTGTAACATACTCTTTTTGTGAAAGCCAAAGGAGTTTCCTACTCCGATCACGTGTGATGCGCATACCAAGAATATGACCTGCAAGTCCCAAATCCTTCATATCAAAGGCCTCATGCAACTTGGCCTTTAATGCATCTAGCTCATAAGTATTCTTGCTAGCCAATAGCATATCATCCACATATAGTGCCAAGATTATCAGGCTATTATCCTTAGCCCTTTTAGTGTAGAGGCAGTGATCAATTTCACTCCTCCTAAAATCCTGGGACCGAATGAAAGTATCAAACTTCTGATACCATTCTCTAGGTGCTTGCTTAAGACCATAGAGACTCTTCTTCAGCTTGCAAACTAAATGCTCTTTGCCCTTTGCTTCAAAGCCTTCCGGCTGCACCATGTAAATTTCCTCATGCAAATCCCCATGCAAGAAAGCTGTCTTGACATTCATTTGCATAAGCTCCATATCCTCTGATGCCACTAGTGCAAGCATGCATCTAAGTGTGGTCATCTTCACAACCGGAGAGAATATCTCATCAAAGTCCACACCCTTCTCTTGCTTGAACCCTTTAGCAACCAAACGGGCCTTGTACCTAGGCACATCATCACCTGTGACCTTCATTTTGTAGACCCATTTACATGGCAATGCTTTCTTTCCATGTGGCAAAGAAACCAAGTCCCAAGTCTTATTCTTCATAAGTGAACTCATCTCTGATTGCATAGCATACTCCCACTTGCGTTGATCCTCACGCATCATAGCCTCTTTGTAGCAAGAAGGCTCCCCGCAATCAGTAAGCATCACATAGTCTACCCCTGGAACAAACCTATCAGGCGGTCTAGACACTCTAGATGATCTTCTCAAGGGCATTTCAGCTTGCTGTCCCATTTGCATATCAGCCATATTTGGCTCATCATTTCCACCAATAGATGATCCATCATCTACCCTTGATTGTATACCTGTGGGAGTACTTGGTTGTACCATTTCTTGCACATTTGGTGCATGGACAGCTTGCTGTCTATCAACATATGGAGGTGGATTCACATCCTGGAAAGTGATTCTCCTCATTTCCACATCCCTCATGGGT
Source organism: Dipteris shenzhenensis (assembly GCF_047967505.1). Classification (NCBI taxonomy): domain Eukaryota; kingdom Viridiplantae; phylum Streptophyta; class Polypodiopsida; order Gleicheniales; family Dipteridaceae; genus Dipteris; species Dipteris shenzhenensis. The sequence goes on from NC_141624.1 coordinate 11,237,236, forward strand.
GCCTTATGCATCTTCTTCTCATTGAAGACCACATCATGGCTGCGTATGATCTTCTTTGCTTCTGGATCCCAGAGACGATAGCCCATCTCTCCACTTTCACCATAACCCAAAAAGATGCATTTCCTAGACTTAGGATCTAGCTTCTTTCGAAGCTCTTTTGGCACATGTGCATATGCCTCACACCCAAATATACGCAAATGAGAGTAAGAGGTCTTCTTGCCACTCCATGCCTCTTCAGGAATACCACCATCCAAACTCTTACTAGGTGATCTATTGATCACATGCACTGCAGTCTTCATTGCCTTAGCCCAAAAACCACCAGAAAGACTTGCATTGTCAGTCCGTAGGCATTTAAGCGTTCTACCTGACTGATTCTCAACCAAGGCCAACCATTTCTGAAATACCTGGAACACATCACTCTTCCGAGCTATAGCATAAGCCCACACTTTCCTAGTTGCATCATCAATGAATGTCACATAGTATTCAGCCCCGCCTAATGACCGTGTAGGCATGGGACCACATACGTCTGAATGCACCAAATCAAGCATTTCAAACTCTTTCTTTCCCCTTTTTTTATGGGCTGATTTAGTCTGCTTCCCATAGAGACAGTGCTCACAAAATTCAAAATCAGAGAAACTCAAATGCGGTACATAACCCAAACGGCATAAGAGTTTCATTCCATTCTGGCTCATGTGCCCAACTTGCAATGCCACAAAGAAGTGCTTGGCTGCTCGGTTATTGCAACAACATGATCAAATACCCCTGATACATGTAAGGGATACAAAGTCCCACACTTGGCACCCCTGGCCAAAAGCATAGAGCCCTTTTGAATTTTCCAACTTTGAAAGCCAAAAGTGGTGTGAAAACCAGCATCATCTAGCTGACCCACTGAAATAAGACTCTTGGTCAACTTAGGCACATGTCTCACATGTTTCAAAACAAATGCAGACCCATTTGCAAAAGAAAACTTTATGTCACCTGCTCCCACTATGTCACATGCATAGTCATTTCCAAGATGCACACAACCTGTCTTTCCACTATCATAAGTGGAGAACCATTCCCTATGGGGAGTAACATGGAATGAAGCACCAGAATCCAAAATCCAATCCTGGGAATATGCATCATCTGAAGTGGTAAGCAACTCTGCAGATAAACTAGACATGAAGAGAACATCATTGTCACTATCATGTGTGATTGCATTGATCTCCTCGATCTTCACTTTTTCTTTGTCCTCCCTTGGACTCTCTTCCTTTTGATTTGCACCCCAATTTGCATTCTTTTTCTTATCCTTTTGCTCTCTTTTCAGCTTGTAGCAATCCTTTTTCATATGGCCCTTCTTGCCACAGTGGTAACACTCAATGTTTCGTGCCCTGGATTTGCTACGAGACTTCCCTCTTTCTTGGGACTTCCCCCTGAACTGTGATCTGCCACTTTGCACATTTAAGGCTGCATCCTGCTTGTTGCCATCCATAGACTTCCGTCTAATCTCCTCGGCCAACAAGCTACCCACAACATCATCAAATTTCAGTACTCCACCAGGTGCAGATTTACTGACAGCTGTACGAAAGGTATCCCATGAGGATGGCAATGAACATAAGAGAAATATTGCCTTAGTCTCCGCATTAAAATTCATTTTCTGAGCCTGAAGTTGGCTGAAAATAATATTGAATTCATTCAAATGAGAAGCAATGGAGACCCCTTCCTTCATCTGCAACTCAAACAACCTCTTCATGAGGTAAACTTTATTAGAGGCAGTTTCCTTCTCATAAGTGGCACACAGTTTCTTCCACAAATCTTCCGTAGTCTGCTCATTTACTACTGTGAAATAAACTGACTCTGCAAGATGAAGTCTAATAGTAGACTTTGCTAATGCATCAAACTCATTCCAATCATCCTCAGACATATTTGCAGGCTTAGCTTTAATCCCTGCCAAGGGTTTAATCTGCTTCTTTTGAATAAGCACATCCCTTATTTGTTCTTTCCACAAAGAAAAGTTTGTCCCATAGAACTTTTTAATGCTGAAAAACTCCTTTTCAGGCATGGAAGAGGATGCCATGATGCAAATGAAACAAAATCCCAAATGCTAGTGCCTCAAGAGAGAATCACACCAAATACCAGGTGCACCCAAATGTGTATGCCACAATAGAGTGAAATATCACCAAAACTCAAAGCTCAAAGCATCTGACTCATGTGCATATACTATGCATCCATATGAGCAAATCTGGCCCAAAAGAAAATGCCAACAAGTGCCAAATGACTCAAGCATAAACATTGTCCACTGGCATATGCATCAATAATGTCTCATCCAAGAGAGCATAGCACTATCAGTGCATCACCAACAATGTGTCAAAGCTGTCCCTCAGCATAAAATAGCATCCATGTGCAAAGCGTCCATAAAAAATAGCATCCCACAAGGCAATTTGGGCCTATCAGCGCATCCAACAAGGACCGCAATGCATCCAAATGGCCTATAAATCATCCATTGCAACCCAATGCATACCACGAATGAGCGCACACTGCTCACCAGAGTGATCTGCATAAGGTATGCTCAAGAAATCATAGTCCCACGGTAATGAGCGCTACTGAAAATAGAACCTGAGATGCCTCAAAACATGGGCGCCATTGCATAATCGGAATCAGCAAGAAAATCTGCAAATATCTCTCTTCTGCCAGAACTCCAAAATCCCAACCGATGAGTGAGAAATGGGAGTCAACACTTATCCACTGCCATGTGGCATAAATCTAAGGTTTCAAAACCTTAGTATGAAAAATGCATAACAGAGAGACGAAATCGAATACACAAAGATTTATAACTCTGAAAATCCTCCACCGAATCACGCAAGAACTGATAGGTAGGGGTTTTTGGGCGTCCGAAACGCAATGGGACAGACGGTTTTGGAAACCGTGGTCTCAATCACTGGGTCCAACACACAGACTGAAAAACGTTTTTTGAAACAGAGCTATCTGTAAACTCCACTGGAGTGCGAATGATGAGCAACATAGAAGTTTTGGGACCTCCTGAGTCCACCGGAACTGACAGATCTGCAAATGGTTGCTCCAAACTTGAGTTCCAACACCCGGGCAAAAAACGCAGGAACTGACACAGTGACTCAGAAATCCAATGAAATGATCCCAGATTCAAGAATGAAGGTGTTTCCAAGCTCCTGAAGTAATGTGGACACCAAAAGCAAGCAATAGTTGCCTCTACAAGTCAATATGGAGTCTCTGTCATCGAACGGAACAGGGAAAAGCTCAAAAAACGACTTTTTCTTTGAAATCACTTAACAGGCTCTCAAAACCACTTCGTAAAGCCAAAGTGACTTTTCCAAAGGTTCCTCTAAGGTCTCTGCACACTCGGATGCAAGTAAAGTCACCCACAAAGCTTCCCACAAAGCTTCTCCTTCCTCCCACAAAGCTGCTAAGCTTCAAGCATTCACGCACGCTCAGCTAGATCACCCGGGCTCTGATACCAGTTGAGAGTGCTCTCAACGGAAGCAAGAATGGAAGAAGGATAGAGAGAGACAGAGAGCCACACAAGTTTGGTGGGTGCAGAACCACCCTAATCTTCTTTTTCATTCATTTATATATGTGTTTGAGTATTGTACATAACTGGGGTTAAGGCACAGTGACCTTTAACGCCACAGAAACTACCACCGATTTCATAGTCATCTACAGAAATGTTTGATGAAGAAGAGCAAGAATTGCCAGAAACACCCCAAGTAGAGCCACATCAACTTAGATGGTCTACTAGGGAAAGCAGACCTTTAGCCAGATTGACATATGCTCAAAAAGGAAAAGCAATTCACGTTGAAACTACCAACTATGCTCTTATGACTATCATCATGGCTACAGAAGAGCCAGTGTACTTTGAAGATGCAATAGACAAGCTAGAATGGCAAACTGCTATGAATGAAGAAACAGATGCTTTGTATAATAATAATACTTGGGAATTTTGCAACCTTCCACCAGGAAAGAAGGCCATAGCAAATAAATGGGTATACAAAGTGAAGTACAATCCAGATGGAAGTATTCAAAGATACAAAGCTAGACTAGTTGCAAAAGGATTTGCACAGCAATATGGTCAAGATTAGGATGAGACTTATGCTCTAGTAGTAGCAAAACTGGAGTCCATATGGTTCTTGATATCACTAGTGACACTTAGCAGATGGAATGTGTACTAGTGATACTCAACAGATGTAATGTGTACTAGCTCAATGTCAAGAATGCATTTTTCAATGGTTACCTAGATGAGGAAGTCTACATGCAACAACCAGCACGTTATGTTGAACTAGGAAAGGAGAATTAGTTTTGCCATCTCAAAAAGAGTCTCTATGGCTTAAAGCAAGCACCCAAAAGTTGGTACAACAGAATTGACAAGTATTTTGCTGATCTGAGATACATAAAATCCAATGTAGATCATACACTCTACTACAAAGTTCAAGGGGAAGACATTACTATTGCACTTTTGTATGTAGATGATCTGATTGTGATAGGAAGCAAGGATAGCTTCATCAAGAAATTGAAACAAGATTTATTTGCAGAGTTTGACATGAAAGATCTTGGACTAATGCACTATTATCTTGGTATTGAGTTTTGAAGAGATTTAGACATCACCTTCATGAGTCAGCTCAAATATGTTGACAGTCTCCTAAAGAAGTTTCAAATGGCAGATTGCAAGATTGCAGCCACTCCCATGGAACAAAGTTTGAAACTTACTAAAGATTAAGAAAAGCCTACAGCCAATGATAGATACTACAGGCAGCTCATCGGATCTCTTTTATATCTGACTATCACATGGCTAGATATTTGTTATGTAGTAAGTCCAATAGCATAGTTTATGGCAAATTCAAAATAATCTCACTGAAATGCAGCCAAAAGAGTCTTGAGATACATTAGAGGTACAAGACAGCTTGGGATAGAATATAGAGGAAGTCATCCATGGTTGTATGGATATTGTGATAGTGACTATGCCAGAGATCATGAGACTAGGAGATCCACACATGGATATGCATTTTTCCTTGTCAAGTTGCTATATCATGGCTATCAAACAAACAACCAACTCTTTCTTTTTCTTCAACTTAAGAAGAATATAGGGTACTCACTACAAGTGCATGTGAAGCTATATGGCTCGAATGACTATTGTCATAAAAAATAGATTACTTTGATGAATCACATCCAACAACAATATACTATGATAATCGATCGGCTCAAGTGTTGGCCAAGAATCTAGTATATCACTCCATGACAAAGCACATTGATGTCAGAGAGCACTTCATCAGAGAAAGAGTGTTACTTGGTGACATCACATTGCAGCATTGTGATAGCAAAGAGAATGTTGTAGACAACTCGGTAAAGATATTTTCGAGAAACACCGACAAGATCTTGGTTTGAGGTAGAGGAAGGACATTCCCATTAAAAGGGTGTGATGGAATGTAATGTTCATTCCTTTTTCGGTTCCCCAGAATCATCATCTTGAGGGAAGGCCTACTTCATGATGTTGATCTTGAGGGAAGGTGTTGAGAGACCACGCTCAACATCATGTGATTACATGTGGATAGCACTAACACTTATAGAGTGCTATAAAGGAAAGGGATAGATGCCCTAACCCTAAATGAGTTTGTAACCCTAAATGGGTTTGTATATATTCTACATTTTCAACTAAATCTAGTGTATAGTTAGTCATTTGTGGGGTGCTCTCTAGCTGTTCCCTCTCTCCTCATCTCCACTCTTCTCCTCTTTCCTCTTCATATTTTGTCATAGCTTCCCACTTGAAGGGCCATTGGTGAAAGAGGCAGAGGAAGGCTTAGGTCAACATGTCAAACAGTCACACTACAGGGCTTCATGGACCACATTACAAAGAAATTCAACTCCCCAATCCCAATGGCCTCTTTTTGCAAAATGTTGACCGTGACAAAAAATAGAGGCCTTGTTGAAAGTCCTTTTGTGGTGCATGGTAGGCTACATTACTAGTAGCAAGGGCATATACTTACTGGTGTCCATGATCTAGAAGGAGCATAGGTTCAATGACTACACCCTTTGCTTAGTTGCAACTAGGAATGTGGCATTGCAACAAAGAAAGTAGGAATATGGCAATGACAAGGCTTATTGAAATGAAGAAAGGCACAAAGATCCAAGTATGTTATTGCAAAAGGAGTGCAAAGTATACCATGATTTCTTATGATGCAAGATATGATAAGCAAAGGCATTACCAGAAAAATTTGGAAACTCATTCAATCCTCATATAGCTCTCTCCATGTGTTTTTGAAAGTGCCCTAAGTAATATTGGAACCACTCTTCTCTTAGATATTGAGTCCGACTTCATGCTTTTGGTGGATGCATAGCTTTAATTTGGATATTTGACTCATGGAAGTTATTTAATGTGTGTGTGTGTGTGTGTGTGTGTGTGTGTGTGTGTGTGTGTGTGTGTGTGTGTGTGTGTGTGTATGTATGTGTGTGTGTGAGAGAGAGAGAGAGAGAGAGAGAGATGCATTGTACCCTTGGTTGCCAATAAATCTTTCAAGGGATCTCTCCCCTCATTAATTTCATTTTGTTCTATGTGCATGACCTTTCTCCATGGAGAATGTACATCTTGTCAAAAGGAGATCCCATCTCCAAATGCAGATCTATCAATAACATGTAGCTTGTGCCTACTATTGCCAAATACCCTTTGTACTTTGAGTAAATCCTTTTTGATGTCAAAGTCCTTCCTCCTTGGATGATTAGAATCTTATGAGGAAAAGTGATAGCATAGAGTTCGTGCGTAGCTATATGTAGCTCATAGTGATCCTACAGATGTTGACTACTTTAAACAAATACACTAAAAAAATTTCATGCAAGGGGAGGCTTCAAACCTTCATGTTGAGATTATGAAGTTTTTAAAAAAAAGTATGCCGATAATATAAGAGGGGTTGGTTAGGCCCTAATTAAAGATTGTTTAAAAAAATTGGCTGACAAAAAGTGGCCAACCACCCTTAGCCAGCATTGAAGCAGCAAGGGTGAAGTAAATTTCCATACATCTCTTAATAACCAATAGGGTCCTTCTCACAACTAGGTCAAAGTTACTCAACCCCATCGTAGATCTCTCAAAACATTTTTGACCAAGCAATCAAGGTTTCCTTGCTTATAGTGCCTTACAAACTACAAAAGGCCAAAAGGTTATGAATTTCCTAGATGGCAAGCATGATAGTGGCCTGCAAACATATTGCCAGCATGCTACCAATGCGGAAGGGAGATGGGATAAGTCACCTATAAGAACTAGTAGCCAACTAGAGCCTACATGTAACTTGTACATAAGGTCCAATAATCGGATTGCCTTCTCCATCTGCCCCATGTGATGTGAGAGATGTTATAGTGCAGCAATAGGTGGTGGAGAAACAGGTGGTGGAGAACTTTGATTGAGGCTACTGCACAAAGGGAACTTGGGAGACACGTGTGTGCTTATCCACCAACTTACCTCTTACTTGGAGCCATTGAATCATTAACTTCCAGAGAATGAAGCTGACCTTGCCAAACTGAGAGTGCTTCCAAATGCTCTTCAACCTATAGGATCACCAGGTTGCTCCTCTTCTCAAGGACCACTCACGATTCAAATCTAGAATTAAGGTCCGACCCTTGATAAGCTAATTGTAGATAGTCTTGGCTGCTACTTTGTCTAGGCGAGTCCTACCCAGCACCCACTTCTTTGCTTTCCATTCACATACTGACACACTATTGGTAGGCCATGATTTCGATAGTCTTTCCAAGATCAACCACAGCAGCAAATCCATTTCACCCATGGTACACTTGAAGTGGACCCAAAGCTCATCAAGGGAGAACCAGTCAGCCAACCTTTGATTGCATATGTCAGACAAACCTGAACTCCTTTTTTGAAGAGTCCTCTGGCTCTGATGGCCTCATGCTTCCAAAGTTTCTTTCCGAAAAGCTATCTCCATTAGATGCTTTTGTATAAGCTTGGATCACCTCTTGGGCCTTCACGGTGTTTCTCTACCATGTTCCAGCTTCCCTCTACCAAAAACCCTGTAGTGATGTCTAAGCCCTTGATCCTAAGTGGGAAATTCGAACACTGTCTATGGCACTAGGATAGACCCGGCCACGTCCCAACCCCTTTGCTGCCACCCTTTTGAATACATTCCTTCATGCTATCGATCTAGGGGGCTTGTGTATTAAGGACTCTCGGAAGACACTTATAAATCAATGAAACATTTTGGAGCCTGATGTCGAGGAGCCTAAGCCACCCTAGAGCTTCAAAGTTTTCAAGGGATCCTAGGGGATATGGTGCATTCTCCTCCTTCCCCCATCTTTGGCTCAAAGGAAGGCCCTAAGGAGCCTTTCCACTTCTAGCCACTAGCACTTGGAAAAAATTCACATAGACAAAACATAGGTGGTCGGGGTAGATAATATGTGTTGTATGACCCTGCCAGGCCTGAACTTTGACTAAAGTTTATCTAAGAACCATTTTAACCTTAGAGATCTCCTGAACCCCCTTCCACTTTTGAAATTCCATCTACCTTGGGCACCACCTTTGTTGACCCCCCAATAGAAATATGGTTTCTTGCTCCCCTTCTTGTTGATGGAGAACAATATCTCTTTCTCCATGAAATGGAGGTTATGTTTGGTCTCCGAGAGGAAGAAGCCCTTGGTGTCGTGTGGATACGAGGTGGACACTACTATGCAACAACCTAGAACACACTATTCAAAATTTTTGGACTTTCTCTCTTGGTTTGGACTTTTTTTTGGAGCATATCCTCTCCACTCAACTTCACTTAGTGAGCTAAAAAATTGGGTTTTTTGAGCACTTAATGGGTCACTTATATACAAATATGGCCTTATTAAGCTAGTAAAAAGTCAAGTGGTAACCTCTAATTTTAAAAAAAGTGGCTCGCTGAAGCTATAATTCCCAAACTCATGCATGGTGCCCCCATCCAATAACTATAATAATAATAATAGTAGTCTCCTAATCAAGTTCAATTTTAACACTATGAAGTGAAAATATGACACCATATGAAAAGAGTTTGTTGAATTCAACATATAAGTGGTGTATAGATACACCATTTTTTTGCAAAAAAGGAGTTTGTTGAATTCAATACATAAGTGGTGTATAGATACACCCTTTTTTAAAAAACAAACCATACAATAAATTATCTTATTGGTGGTGTATAGATACACCATTTGTATGGAAAAAAGCATACAAAACATTATCTTATGCATCTGAATCTCGTTCAGAGTCATCAGATTCATGTAATGTATTTGAGCTTGATGGGTCAAGTCTTGCCAAATGATGTTTCATATGGACATGACTTGGATCAGGGATTGTGATACATTTTTCAACATTGTATCCATGCTTCTTTTTAAAACTTCGTGTCCTCGATTTCCAGCAATGAATAATGCTACTGACTTCTACCTCTGTTAATCCCTCATTATTTGGAACCCATTCATGTTTCTTTTGCAAGCATCCCTCATAGAGTTGTTTTATTGTATATCTTCTCGGGAGATTTTTTAATGGCTTTGGTTCATACCATAAAGCTGTAAATGTTATAGGAGTTCCCTTGTCATCCCTTTCTATCTTAGTAACCTTTGCAACCCAAATTGGGCCACCTTGGTCATCCAACTCTGAACCCAGATCAGATGCCCAAACTGCAATAAATAGACCCTCTTCAATCTCATTACATGAATCTCATTACATGGTATAAACTCTGGTAAGGGTTTGTCTCCCTTCCTACCACAATATTTTCGAGGTAAAAGGCATTCCTCTGCTTCCTCCATATCTACTAACATATTTATATCCAAAGGAAAACTTGGTGACCTAGCTTGTTCTGGCCAAAAGGATTCAGAGTATTCAATGCTCATTAAGTTTTCTTGTTTTTCTAAAGATTGGATAAGTGCTTTAGTTGATTTAATTGTCTCCAAATTCTTAGTTGATTGCTCTGGATATTTCTGCATCATACTTTGAAGATGTTTAATGAAGGCTTTCAAGCCTTTCATTTAATCTATGTCAAGTGATTTGTTTTTTGCAAGAACAAATCTAGTTTCCTCCAATGGAATTATTCGTTGTAATAAAGCATATGACTCACTCCATAAATGATCTCCATCTACTGAGTAGTGCTTCCATTGCATCACTGGAATATTGTTATGCATGTGAAACCGAAAGTAGTGTGGATTTGTGTGTCCTATTAGGGCATCATCTCCTGTTTGTACCTGTGGCTCTATAAATGCTCTCCAATCTACCATCCTCTCTAAGATAGCCACTTCTGATTCTTCCTTGCGAGAACCTTCAATTTTTTTCCCAATTCGAAATAGCATATCCTCCATTGTCAAAACATCCATTGCCTTCAACTCACCAGAGATAACACTGAAGATTTGATCTATGTCTTCATGTGTATGGCCGACAAGAAGAAAGCCAACTTCCACTTCTTCAAATATTTTCAAACCAACCAACATAGAGCATAAAGCAAATATATATTTATTCTTGTTCTCTCTCTAACAATTATCAGCTTGTATTCGCAATGTGTTAGGCAAACATCTGCGAGCATCTCTGACCTTTCTTATTGCTTTCATGATTGATGTAACAACCTGGTTACTATCATGGTCATGCAAACTATCAATCCATACATCACAAAAGATTCGGTATCCATGTACTAATACTCCACACAAGTGTGTTTTTAGTCCACGTTTGCCCTCCAATGCCGGTGGGATACGTCTATATCGTGGCAAAGTGGTTGTATTCTGGTCCATGCCATCAATGGTGATGCACATGGACTTATCAACATGTGAAATAGCTTCCTCTCTCCAAGAAGCATACAACTTTCGAGCATCCTGCACATGACGTAAATGGATTGATCGCCATTTAATATATCTTCCTCGCTGCTGCTCACATTTACTATGTTCAATGGCATTTTTTAATTCATCACATGTCTTACATTTTGACATCCTTTGCTTTGATGGTGTCTTGACATGGCAAAAATCTCTACGCCAAATTTTGTACAAGGTTGATCATGAAATCATGCTCTCGTCTCTGTCTTGTAAAGTTTTATTGACAGTCTCTAGGACGACCTTCTTTGTCATTCCCAAAGGAAGATGTTGTTGGCATTCGACACGTCCATCTAGCATTGTTTGTTGAAGATTAGGCTATGGTAATGCATGGTCTTCGAGAACTTGCTTTAATGTTGCGGTTGCATTTATAGTGCTTCCATGGCATTTAAGCTTGTAGGTATTTCCATGAATTGTATGAATAACTTTTTCTTTTACCTCTGCCCAGATGGTCCAATATGTGCCATGTGATAGTCCAGTTAACCATTGATATCCTCGATTGCAAATGGGTCTCCCATTAACCATGGGTTTCAATCTAGGTTTACAGTGTCCTGTGCTCAAATCTTGATTAGTGTTTTGATGAAGAAAGCATGAAAACTCTTGAAGAAGATAGTTATGTCTATTAGGCGCTATCTTATTCCAAATACCAAGGCGTATGGCTGCACAATCATCTTTCCCAACTTTTCTAATGCAAAGTCTCTTGCAACAAACTCGCATAAGCATCCTTTCCATATTCTCCTCGGATAGCATCACATGTCTCTTTGGTTCTGGAATTGATGCCATGATTTTTTGCCTCTTCACACTCACATACTTTCTTTTTGTAAATAGTGTCTTGCGTTTTCTAGTTGTAAGACCATCAAACCTCGAATCCATTTCCTTTGAATCTTCATCTTTATAATCAAATGCTATGTAGGCTTGAGAATTATTTGATACTTTATAATATCTTGGAAATGGCAATCTGGTCGACATGTTCATTGATGTCAATTTGTTGCCAATGTCTCTTGAATTTTGTGGTTGAACTGTTTCTCCTTCGTAACTCAAGATTCTCCCATCTATATTCTCTGGCATGCTAGCAACAATATTCTCAGATTCTCTGCCCCTTTTGCCTTGTATTCGAGTGGTAACATCATGATCATTGTCACTAATATCATCAATTCCTGTTATTGCATCACTTATCCCATTGATCTTTGCGTGTATTTTTCTTTGTGGTCCCATCTTATTATTCTCAACACATCTTCTGTCTTTTATATCAATAAGCATGTTTGAGTCACTTGTAGCATAAGACAAGTCTTCTATACCAGTGAGCCTGTTCGAGTCACTTGCAACACAGGATAAATCTTCTATACCAGTGAGCCTGTTCGAGTCACTTGCAACACATGACAAGTCTTCTATACCAGTGAGCCTGTTCGAGTCACTTGCAACACAAGACAAGTCTTCTATACCAGTGAGTATATTTGAGTCACTTGCAACACAAGAAACCTTTTCTACATCAACATCTGTTACTATAATGTCCTCGATACCTATGAGCATGCCACTATGATACTCTTGATTACTACTATAGCTTCTTATCAATTTGGATCCCATTTGTGTTATAGTCTTTTTCTTCTGATAATATTCTGTTGTGTCTTCCATGACATTGAAGGAAACTGTCTTGGGCAAACTTGATTTCAAGAAAGCTAACCCCCATTTACAAGTACTATGAACTTGTAGTTGAGACGTAGTATTATGGACGTCTAAATGTGAAGTACTATCCATTGCATTTTGAATGACACCTGCACTAGTCAACTTAATTATCTCCACTATATAGAGAAAACTATGAGCATAGCCCTTAAAGTTGCCAATTGCTAAAACTTCTTCGGAGCGAGATAACATCTGTACTTTTTCCCCCTGGATATAAGTTTTCTTGATATCCTGAAAGTATGTCTTTGGAACAATTTCGTCTTAGTCCCAGAGTGTTCTGTGTGCTTGCATATCATATGTCACATTGTAAGATATCTCCCAATGTTTCAAAGTCTCCATGTGGATATTTTAAATGTACTTCAGGATTTACAACGTGGGTGATTATCACTACACATCTTCTCTCACCACAACGTTGAAAATGACACACATTCATAGGATCAAGACTATGAATTCGTCCAAAAGCCACCACTTCATTCTTCTTATATAACACCACATCCATACCCTCTGTTAGGGTGAATACCTGTTTTATGTATAAAAGTAAATTAGCAACTCAAAATGAACATTTAATAAATAATCATTGAGCTTATTATTACTTAATAACTTCTATATCAAAACTAGCAGAGAAGGCATTAACCTAAACCCTACATCCTAAACTTTAAATAATTAATACCAAAACATCTTAACCACCGTAAATCCTAAACTTCAAACATTTAATTCCTAAACCCTAAATCCTAAACTCCTAAACAATAAATCCTAAACCTTAAACCCTAAACTCTAAATCCTAAACCCTAAATCTTAAATCCTAAACCCTAAATCTTAAATCTTAAACCCTAAACCTTAACCCTAAAATACAACCAAAATTTAATGAATTTTTTTAATTTGTGCAATAGGTTGGATATATCCCCCAACTTGTTGCTTGAGCAACCGGTTGGATATATCAAGCAAGAGGTTGGGGGATATATCCAACTTATTGCACAAATCAAGAATTTTTCTTGTTTGTGCAACAATTTGATATACAATTGGGGAATATATCCAACCTACAACTGAAAAATCTTGATTTGTGCAAGGTTGAGCGATAGTTGGATATATCCCCCAAGCAACAGGTTCAACAGTTGGATATATCCCCCAAGCAACAGGTTGGAGGCCTATTGTTGGATATATCCCCCAGCCTATTGCTTAAGCAACAGGTTGGGTGGTATATCCAATTTGTTACACAAATCAAGAAAATTCTCGATTTGTGCAACAGGTTGCATATACCCCCCAACCTGGAGGCTTGTTGTTGGATATATCCCCCAAGCAACAGGTTGGAGGCCTGTTGTTGGATATATCTCCCAACCTGTTGCTTGAGCAACAGGTTGGGGGTATATTCAACTTGTTGCACAAATCTAGAAAAGGTTGGGGGTATATCCAACCTATTGCACAAATCTAGAAAATTCTAGATTTGTGCAACAAGTTGAATATACCCCCAACCTGTTGCTCAAGCAACAGGTTGGGAGATATATCCAACAACAGGCCTCCAACCTGTTGCTTGGGGGATATCCAACATGTTGCACAAATCGAGAATTTTCTTGATTTGTGCAACAGGTTGGATATACCCCCAACCTGTTGCTTGAGCAATAGGTTGAGGAGTATATCCAACATGTTGCACAAATCGAGAATTTTCTTGATTTGTGCAACAGATTGGATATACCCCCAACCTGTTCTTGATTGCACAAATCAAGAAAATTCTCGATTTGTGCAACATGTTTAATATACTCCTCAACCTATTGCTTGAGCAATAGGTTGGGGGTATAATATACTCCTCAACCTGTTGCTCAAGCAACAGGTTGGGGGGTATATCCAACATGTTGCACAAATCAAGAATTTTCTTGATTTGTGCAACATGTTGGATATACCTCCCAACCTGTTGCTTGAGCAATAGGTTGGGGGTATATCCCCTAACCTGTTGCTTGAGCAACAGGTTGGGGGGTATATCCTACCTGTTGCTCAAGCAACAGGTTGGGGGTATATCTAACATGTTGCACAAATCGAGAAAAATCATAAAATTTTGATTGTATTTTAGGGTTAGGGTTTAGGGTTTAGTATTTAGGGTTAAGGATTTAGGGCTTAGGATTTAAGATTTAGTGTTTAGGGTTTAGTGTTTATGATTATATTTTTAGGGTTTAGGGTTTAGGATTTAGGGTTTAGGGTTTAGGGTTAAAAATATAGGGTTTAGGGTTTAGCTTTTAGGGTTTATGATTATTGTTTTAAGGTTTAGGATTTAGGTTTTAAGGTTTAGTATATAAGATCATGAGCTTAGAGTGTAGAATCTAGGGTTTAGAATTGAAAATTAGGTTTTAGAATTTAAGTTATAGGGATTAGGATTTAAGGTTTAGGGATTATAACTATTATATAAGTTTAAGAGCTTAGATTATATAACCTAAGATTTAGGAAACTTTAGGATTTAAGATTTAGGGTGTAAGATTTAAGATATATAGACTATATAAAATATGCATTCTAAAGTATTTAGTTTAGATATATATAGACTATTTGTTATATGCTTTCCAAAGTGTTTTGTTTATAGGTACGATACATTGCAAAGGCTTTACTTTAAGTAAGTATAAGTCTACCTAGTCAAAGTATCCTACTGATTAGGTACAAGCACATAGGCTAAAAGCACACCGATTCATATTTTTTTACATTCATGCTGCATGGTGTATCAAAAGGTACGATCCTTTGCAAAGGCTTTACTTTAAGTACTTACAAGCCTACCTACTCAAAGTATCCTACTAATTAGGAACAAGTACATAGGCTAAAAGCACACCGATTCGAAGAAGTGATGTATGCACACTGATTAGGAACAAGTGCATGGTGTATGAGAAGAAATGAAAAAGTATTTGATAAGAAATATTCGAAGAAATATATATTCCATATCATGGACATTCTAAGAAATATGTATTCCATATCATGGATACCATGGATATCTGGTGCTTGCTAAAGTAAAAAAAATGATATGGATGCAATGATACTGTAGTCTTCTAGATTCTATGGTTTTAAATACCTACCTTACAAATACATTATCTAATTTTGCATTCTTTCGACTAACTAACAAGTATTATACACATGGAATCATGGATATCTGATGGTTACTAAAGTAAAAAAATGATATGGATGCAATGATAGTGTAGTCTTCTAGATTCTATGGTTTTAAATACCTACCTTACAAATACATTATCTAATTTTTCATTTTTCGACTAACTAACAAGTATTATACACATGGAATAAAAGCCTACATGCTAAAAGTAAGTGTGTAAATTTTAATATTTTCTTAATTTTAAAATTAATTTAATTCTTTTATTGACTACTTTTTAAAATTGAAAGATTATTAGTATATAATCCACATAATTTTAAATGTTATTAATGTATAATATTAATTATTTATATATTTATTTAAATTTATATAATAATTAATTTATATTTATATTAGTTTTTAAGTTAATAATGTATAGAAGAGCAATATATTCACTAATTCTTCATTGTTTTAAGACTAAGTATTATATAAAGCACATATGCTAGAAGATCTCCTTTCAACTTTTTTCTTAAATTAATATATTTATATATTTATTTATATAATATTTATATTAATTTATAGATTAATAATATATATTTTTAGCAAAATTATATTTTAACATTAGTTAATAAAAATTTATTATATTATGGGGTAAAAATATTATAAATGGATTTCTTATATTAATAAAGTGTAGTGAGAAGAGTTTTTTGAAAAGATTTATGATTAAATTTTGTTTTGAAGTTGTTGCGTACGCAATAGGTAGGACATTTGAGTGGTTTTGAGGTTGATAGAGATATTTGTAATAAAGTGTAGTGAGAAGAGTTTTTTGGAGGATTTGTGATAAAATTTTGTTTTGAAGTTGTTGCGTACGCAATAGGTAGGGAGGTTTGAGTGCTTTTGAGGTTGAGAGAGAAATGTATTATAGATTGTTTTTTTTTTAAAAGGAGTTTTTTGGAGAGATTTATGATTGAATTTTGTTTTGGAGTTGTTGCGTACGTAATAGGTAGGGAGGTTTGAGTGGCTTTGAGGTTGAGAGAGAAATTTGTAATAGATTGTTTTTTTTGGTTGATGAGTTTTTTTGAGAGATTTATGATTAAATTTTGTTTTGAAGTTGTTGCGTACGCAATAGGTAGGGTTTGAGTGTTAAATTTTGTTTTGAAGTTGTTGCGTACGCAATAGGTAGGGAGGGGTTGTGAGAGTTTGAGTTAAAGAGGAAAATTTGTGGAAAAAAAGATTTAATGCTAAAATGGTTTTTGAAGTTGTTGCGTACACACAAGTTTTTGAGAAAAAGACCGGATTTGAAAAAAAATTCAAATTTATAAAAACTTGATTCTTAGAATTCTTGCGTACACAAGAGGTTAGAAATGAACTCACCTCTTGCAACATTTTGAAAATTTTTGCGAATCCTGCAACAGGTTGATGAGAGGAGAGAAGCGTGGAGTGTAAACGAATGATCTTTGAATGAAAGAGAGAATGAAGAATGTTCTACTTATAGTGAACCTAAAAGAACTAAAAAAACCTTAAAAACTAAAAAAGCTGACTTGGCCTAAAAGCTATCCATTTCCTATAAAACTCTACTTCTCCTCATTCTGTCTCACAACTCTCTTATTCTCTCTCACAACTCTCCTGGAGCTCCACCACCTCTCCACTCAGGTACTCCCTCCCTCCCTCTTCTCCAACTTCCTCTCTCCCCTCCCCTTCCTCTCCCTTCCCCTCTCCTCCCGCTTCTCCCCTCCCTTCCCTTCCCTTCCCTTCCCCCTTCCCCTCTCCTCCCTCCCCAAGGCCCCTTCCCCTTGCTTGCTTCCTCCTCCTTCCCTCCTCCCGTCCCCTTCCTTCCCTTCCCCCTGCCGCTTGTCGTCGCTCCCCCCTTCCCTCCGCACCCCCTCCCTCTGCCCTCCCTCTCCCTGTCGTCCCTCCCCCTTCCCTCCCCTCCGCCCTCCCCACACCCCCCCCCTTCCCTCCCGCCCTCCCCACCCCCCCCGCCCCTGCCCCCTGGCCCCTGCCGTCGACCCCTCCGCCCTCCCGTCCCTCCGCCCTCCCCACGCCCCCCCCGTGTGCCCACCCCCTGCCGTCGACGGAAGGGGGCGGGCGCGCGGGGGGGGCGTGGGGAGGGCGGAGGGAAGGGGGGGGGCGAGCGCGTGGGGGGGGGTGCTGGGGGGGCGGAGGGAAGGGGGGGGGTGTGGAGGGAGCGCGGGAAGGGGACGGGGGGCGAGGGCGAGGGGAGGGGGGGGAATGCCCCCCCCACCTGTTGCGTGTGCAACAGGTGGGGGGGGCATCCCCCCCCTCCCCTCCCCGCCCCTCGCCTGCCCCCCCTCCCCTCCCCCCCCCGCTCGCCCTCTGCCCACCCCCCCCTTCCCTTGCCCCTCCCCTTCCCTCACCACGTGCCGCCCGCCCCCCCCCTCGCCCCCCCCTTCCCTTGGCCCTCCCCTTCCCTCACCACGTGTGCGAGGGGGGGGGCGGGCGGGCGTGGGGGGGCGTTGGGCGGAGGGCGTGGGGGGGAGGGGCAAGGGGGAGGGGGGGCGGGGATGGGGGGAGCAGGGGCGAAGGGGCGAGCGAGGGCGAGGGGAGGGGGAAGGGGAGGGGGGGCGGGCAAGCGAGCGAGGGGGCGGGCGAGGGTGAGGGGGAGGGGCAAGGGGGGAGCAAGGGGGAGGAGGGGCGAGGGGGCAGGCGAGGGCGAGGGGAGGGGCGGCGGGTGAGGGGAGGGGGGGAGGGGGAAGGGGAGGGGGGGCGTGGGGAGGGCATGCGAGCGAGGGGGGCGGGGAGGGGGGCGATGCCCCCCTCACCTGTTGCGTGCGCAACAGGGGGCAAGGGGAAGGGAAGGGGGGGCATGGGAAGAGCAAGGGGGTGGGCGGATGGAAGGGGGTGTGGGGCAGGCGAGGGGCGGGGAGGGCAAGGGGGTGGGCGAGGGGAGGACATCTGTTGCATGCGCAACAGGTGGGGATCCCCACCTGTTGCGTGCGCAATAGGTGCGGGGCAGGCGGAGGGAAGAGGTGGGCATGGGGAGGGCAAGGGGGTGGGCGAGGGGCAGGGAAGGGGACATCGCAAGGTGGCGGGCAAGGGGTGGGCATGGGAGGGTAAGGGGGCGTGGGGCAAGGGGAGGGAGCACGAGCGGGGAGGGGGAGGGGCTCACCTGTTGTGGGGCAGCAATGCCCCTCCGCCTCCCTCTCCCCGCCTGAGCCCCCTCCGTCTCTCCCTTGCCCCACACCCCCTCCTCGTCCCCGCCGTCGTCCCCTCCCGCTCCCCCTTCCCCGCGCTTTCCTTCGTCCTGTCCCGTCAAAATTAAAAAAGTTAAAATAAATAAAACTTTAAAAAAATCAAAAAATTAAATTAAATTTTAAATATAAAAATAAACTAATTAATTAAAATAAAATAATTAAAAAAGAAAAAAAATATTTTATTTTAAAAATTAAAAATAAATAAAACTTAAAAGAATATTTAATTAAAAATTTATTTAATATTTTGAGTTTGAAAATCATTGTATTTCTCATTTTTTATTTTTGATTGTTTTTCAGAAAACTATAGCTTCCATGGCTTCCACTTTTGGTTCCAAGGTGTCTTTCAAATACCTTGAACATGCTTGGTATTTTATGGAGCGCAAATCAAAGTATTTTTTGGTGATCACTTCAGAGAACATATCAAGCCCGAAATATTCTGCAGAGGCAGTAAGAAATGGTGGCATGGTATCAAACATCAATATTAAAGAAAACAATTTGATAGAAATTGTGTGCCAAGGAAAGAATGACGAGGTGGTTTACAAGTTATGAGTTACTCCGAAGCACTTCTTGAAGCCGTTACCAGATTCAATTGAGGGATTCCAAGAATTACTTAATGCCTTAGAAGCATTGAAGAAAATGTGGGATGCATTTCCAAGTGGTGGTGTTGAACCTTCAGCAGCACTAAGTATGCCATCTATAACATATAACCCTCAAGTACCGTCAATATCTGTGGCAGTAACTCCGGTAACTCCAACAAGTGTAACTATAGTATCTCCAACTGTACCTACGCCATCGACTGCTGCAACTACAGGAACAAGAAGGAGTGATCGTGGAGCAGACTCAAGTGCTATAGCTATTCCCAGAAAGAGAGCAAAAATAACTCCTACTCCATGTGGAGATCGCTCAAGTGCAGGCTATTTAAAACCAGGCGAAAAATTGGATAGCGATGAAGAGAAAGATCAGCAAGAAGAAGATACAAGTCTCGAAGACTTTTCTATAAGTGTGGCGGACTTACATCCTCCAGAGGATGAGGGATACATTTGGGGATTTTCACAATTCAGCGTGGCCACAATGCTTATTGATCGAGTTTCATTGTTCACAAATCAAAGAAAGCTCGATAAGATATTTGCACGCAAATTGTATGAAGATACAAGGAAAACAAGAACTCCCGTTGCCACTAATATCACTCTTCGTCCTATGGCATTTAAGAGACTTAAAGAAGATGATCCTACATTGCTTGATGTCACATTTCAAAAGCACGTGGACTTTCTTGATGCTTTTGAGAACTTTAGAAGGAGTGACTTTGTTCATGGAGAGGCTTTGTACCAAAGCCGATATGGGAGTGACATCGAGAAGAGATACATGCTCGCAAAGAATAGATTCTTAGAAAGATGCAGGTTTGAGCCCATTGATGGGCAACACTTTTGTGAGGCTTGCAGGATCGCCCTTGATGAGGGAAGAAAAGGAAACTTGCCACAGAGTGAGTGGATGGAAAAGTTTCAACGGGTCATTTGTCATATATGCATATTTAATGATGACTCGAAGTACATTCTAGAATCAGAGAGGCTGAATTCTGCTCCATTTAGGTTGAAAAAAAGCTCTTCTCTTTCTGAGATCTTGATAAAGGCAAGGGAGTTATGGATGGGCTGTGGAAAGCCACAAACAGTGAAGGGCAGGAGACCTACATCGGAGTACATGGCAAAGAGGACTCGGCTCTATAGATGCTTGAAAGGTGTTGTAAGCAATACGCAAGGCATACCAGGAAGGTTGAGGCAAAGGATTTGAACACCGCCATTGCAAGATACAGGGATGTTACTTGCATTGTCTTCCATGAGGACTTAGTGTTTCAGAGCATCGTGGATGTTTGCCAAGCATATGAAACAGGAAAGATATCCTTTGAGGCACCAGAGCACATTGTAACTCAGAGGAAAGAAATAAAGAAACCGATGTCTATTGTTTGGTGGAGAGCTTTAAGGTTTGTTCCAGATGCAATAACAGAAGAAGTATGCAAGAAGATCCTAAGTGGTGACTGCTTCTTTGGAAAGAAGAGCAAGCATAGCAACTTAGATGAAGTGGTCACCCGAATGATTCAAAGTGAGGCTGCTCTCTTGGCACTATTATTTTTATTAAAATCTGATGATGAGATCTGATGATGAGTTAGCTGGCAAGTCAATTGATGTGGATAAGAAGAAAGCACTTAGCCTAGGTCAACTCCTTGATAAGACATGGGCTAGAAAGTGGTTGGCTTCAATGGATGCAGATGCCACACCAACAAAGGATCTAAGAGCTAAAATGCCAAAGGTTGTTGAGACAGAATATATGGACATTAAGAAAAAGGCCTTGCAGTCCAGTACCCAAGGTAGAGCAATTGGTGGTTTAGATGATGGTTCTCCATTCAGCTTCTCTTATGATATCCTGCTATCAGAGAATTATACAAAATTTGCACACATCAATGGCATTGATACGGAGCATTTCATAACAATGAGCGGTCATGCTTGGGAGAAGCCATGCGTATTTTTCATAGATGAATTGCAAGACCTTGCAGTGTCACGGATAGTTAAACTTGTGCGGTTTATTATTGAAGGTCCTATGGTAGATAAGAAAAGATCAACGTTGGTCCTGTTCATGACAGAATCACAAAGGGATGCCCTATATGCGAGTTTGACATCTTCATTTGGGTATTTACTTTCAAAAGTATACCATGGTATAGTCCTGCGTAATCATATGACTGTCTTGGAAGGCACTGCCATTCAAGTCTTGCAGCCTTTCTTGATGTGCTTCTGATCGAGGGGTGGTGGTAATCTAATCCAAACTCCTTTAAGGACTCTCGAGCTTCATTACTTTGAGGACCATAAGGTTAAGCTTGATGCAGCAATGGTGGATTACAGAAAGCCGATGGATCCTGATGTGATACTAGAGATGACAAAGAATTTATTGAATGATGGGTGGGAAGTAGCATTGTATCGAATGGGTTTTGCTGCTGAGAAATTGCTACGCCAAGGTAGAAATGTAAATGTCATTGATACCCCCCATCAAATTGAGTTCTTTGACACATATTACAGTTGCACTACTTTCTTTGAGGAGGAAAATGTCAAAGAAGAGGGTAGTGAGTCTGAGGGTGATGATTCTAGCTCAGGTGATGATGAGGATGAAAGCTCTGCATCCGATGACTTACGGCAAGAAGAAATCCGCACAAAGAATAAGGGTGATCAATTGTCAACTAGAGTCAAGGAGGTTCCACTCATCATACGGGAAGGTTCACAGCACAAGAAGTTACAATAGTACAGCACGTCACAGGTAAAGGTAAGGCTAAAGAGGTGGAAGCACTTCCCTTAAAATTAAAAGTGAGGAAGGCACCCTTGATCTTGGATGAAGGACATGCAAGTGGATCGATCTTGGGTGAAGGATCTTGGGTGAAGGACAGCAGGCAAGTGGATCAAGCAAGGAAGCCTTACTCAAAGAAGGTATGGACGAGGCAAAGCATGACCAGGAGGAGTTACCAGGAGGCATAGATGGTTCTTCAACCATGACCTTACAGACTCCAGAGCAGCTTACTAGTCAAGAACCTAGTAGCCAGGTCCCTACTTACCAAGAACTTGGTCATGAGACTCTAGAGCAGCCTACTAGTCAGGTGCTTGGAACTGAAGAGCAAACTAGTAAGGACCTTGCTACTGAGACTCCAGTCTTAGAGCAGCCTATTAGTCAGGACCCTGGTAGTCAAGGGCCTGGCATTGAGGACATTGGTACTGAGTAACATGTTGGCTAACGGCTTTGTAATCACAAGTTTTGAACTTCTATGTAAAGCTAATATCTAATAAAAAGTTTACTACTTTTTTTATTTCTTTGCTCTCATTATTGTGTATAAAGATTGTTTATGAGGGCCATTTTATACTTAACGGTGTTTTTTAATACCAAGTGTGGTGTATATGTACACTACTTACACATAAAAGGATTTATCTACACTACCTTTCTAAGGGCTTTATGTACACCACCTTTCTAAAAGAAATGGTCATAAAGGTGTGTGCACACCACTTATACATAAAGGTGTTTATTTACACCACCTTTCCAAGAGATCTGGTCATCTATTATTGGTCATCTATTGATGTTCTTAGGTGATTATGAAGATGTTTATGTAGACCACTTTGTAAGAGAATTGGTCATCTATTATTGGTCATGTATTGATGTTCTTAGGTGATAGTTGCTCAATTCACAAGAAGTCATGAAGATGTTTATGTAGACCACTTTGTAAGAGATTTTTGTGAAGTTATGAAGATGTTTATGTAGACCAACCTTGTAAGAGATTTGGTTATGCATTGATGTTCTTAGTACTTAATCATTAAATCTTTTGTTTTGAGTTGGCAAATCTAGTTCAAAATCATTAAATCTTTTGTTTTGAGTTGGCAAATCTAATTAAAAATCATTAAATCTTTTGTTTTGAGTTGGCAAATCTAGTTAAAAAACAACATTACTAGTATATTCAAAATTTTTGGACTGTTTTTTGGTCCATTTCTCAAATTGGACTTTACACAAGTCCAAAAATTTTGAATAGTGTGTTCTAGGTTTTTGGGAGTAGATGATTCAACAGAAGAGGTTCTTGCTTTCACACTGGCCACAATCAAAGATGTAGACAAATTGATCTACTTTGACATACCTGATCTGCTAGAAGAAGCCTCCACATCTCACTCTGGATAGCAGGAGACCCATCGATCCATCCTCATTGACAAAGAGGAAGGGATCAAGCATGACGACTCCATAGTGGTAAGAAACTATGAGCTTTGAAATTCTTCTCTCTTGGTATAATTTTGCTTTATCGTCGTTCTAACGTAATGTTGGATTGTTGTAGGAGGCATTTGAGGTCGATCTCTTCTCATCTCGGCAACACCTTGTTTGTGGTAGCCTAAGCACTAGCACATTACCTCAGACAAGCAAAAGGGTGCTTTGTGGTTATCCACAAAAAGTTATTGCCATGAGGCATTGAGGACCTCTTGAAGTGCAAGGCGTTGTCACGGGTTATTGGTCATGCTGACATCAATAGGAATGCACATTTTCTCCTTGAGGTGAGCGACTTGGGAATGACTCCACGTAGTCCTCTGCTAGCACCTCACCTTTGTCCGTATTGCGGTTGTCGCTCAATGTGGTACCCTACCGTGATCTGGTGATGGTAGGAGTCGGACCTATTCCAATTGTCTCTGCAAATATGTTTGCACCCGCACCCACACCAGAGAACCCACCCACACTTCCACCTATGTCTAGAGGAGGGGGTCTCAGAATGATGCTCCGGCATGTCCCATAACCATTGAACGTTGCGACCGCATGAATGATCTAGACATCCCACTCTCCTCAGATCTCCTCCTGGAGTGTGACTAGCAAGTCATACAGCTACTCCATGTTGACAAACACTGTCCCAATAATTGTGGCCAAAAAGTGTGCCAGTGCATTCGATGTCCACAAAGGTGGTGCGGAGGCTCTCTTCATGTAGCACGTGTAACTGGTCCATAGACTCCTCCGCAGTTCGGACCTGCTCATCTAGTGTAAGAGTCAGCTGAGCTTGAGCCACCTCTGGAGGGCCGCATTTTGTGTCCACAAGACTTCATTTTCTTTCTGCAGCTCCTCTTCTTGCACTCTGATGGCCTGCTAAGTTGCCCATTCCCATGCTAATTGAATCAGATATTGTTCACCTACCTCTAATGGGGCATGCAATGATGTTGGTTGTGAGGTCCGTGGAGAGGGCATCCATGGCTGGCCACCCATAGTGACGAACATGGATCGTTGTAATGGAAGAGAACACACCACCTATGTTGGCACTATGGTCATCCCTTTTGCGGAGGTAGAGGCCACACTGATTTGCGGCATTGATATGTTCAGGATCTGTTCCCACCACTGACGAATGGATGAGCTAAATTTGGCTATGCTTCTTGTCACTGAACCAATGCTGGAAATCCCACTAGCGTGCTCACCACACTGCTTACCGAAATGGGATTGGTCACCTCACTCAATGCTATTGTCCCTGCCACACTGGTTGTCACTACTACTGAACTAGGCCAGTTATCCGCATCACTTGCTAGTGCCATCACTACAATCAATGACTGATGCTGTGTCGTAATTCCGTCGAAAGTCATCTGAGAAGATTTTGGTGGTGGCAACAGTGCCATTGACACTGCTTTTGACACCAAGTGGGAGGAGGTTGATGGAGGCAAGGGAGGCACTGGAGCTGTTGAGGTTGGAGTCACCTATGTGCGAGCTTGGGATGAACATCCACCCTCCTAATTGTGCTTCCTCTTTCTCTATTGCTCAATGCGAGAAATTATTAGGCCATCCGTCGTCACTAGCGATCTGATGACAACACCGAGGTACAAGGGCACTTCAATGTTGCCAGTTTGAAGAGAAGGTTGAGCACTTGGCCCAACTTTATCATAATGGCTTTGCCCCTTGTTGTTGCTCTCACCACTCTTGCTGAGCTGCTCCTTGAACACCATTGCCCATGCCACTGGTTGTGTCTCTGCTAGCAACAATATGCCATGGGTGCAATTTGAAATAGTATACGCCTTGGCCTACAGAAAGATAGACTCAATCACCCATCTATAGCCCTCCCTGAGATGCATGTCTACATGGTTGCTCAGTTGATACTCTCCTCATACCGCTAGCCCAAACTCTCCCTCCAAAGCTGATGCATCAGGCATTGGGAAGTCTTGTGTTTCTCCGTCTACCATCAGCAAGAAGAGTTGCTTGTAAATCAATTCCACTATTAAGGTCCTTGGCCCCCATCCAACATGTCCACATGATTGCCTTGCTCTAGTTGCCTGCATAGTTGCACTATCTTAGGGTCTCCTCAAGGTGCATCACAATTTGAGCCCAATCGATGCTTGAAAGCTACTCAGCCTCAGCATGCACAGGCAGCGAGTGATTGATCATCTCTTTGTTGTGACCATGAAGCGGTGTCACAATGAGAGTCTGCACCAACGCCATGTCCATGAGTTTGAGAGAAGAAGGAGGGGTAGGAAGGAGGTGTTGGAGGTGAGGGGAACGCTGAGGATGTCGGGGTGTGAAAGGTAAGAGTAGAAAATTGAGAGTGTGAGGGAGAAAATAGGAAATCAGCAATGTGAGAAGATGGTTGTGAATAAGGAGTATTGTTGAACTGAGCTGCTGAGATGAGGCATAGTGTGTAAATGCATGGCAGTGAAATTGAACTCAAGATCCCATTAGTAGGTACGTGCTCATCACCATAAGGAGTGAACGATCCCACCATTGGATACTATGCACTGACCCCGATCCATGGAATGAGTACGTCATGTGTGATTGGGAATGGGAATTTAATATGGCCTTCATGATGATATCTCCACAACTGGAATACATTCACTAGCAATGGTAACACCCATCCCTATAGATCCACCAAATAGAATGACGTTGATCCACAATACTGACCACTGCATCTTGAGCTTCCCCGGCATGCAGCCCATGCAACCATTAAAGAGCAAGGCCAGTTGCCCCTTTGTAAAAATATTCTTCTTCAATGCCAAGTCCACTCACCTCTTCCTTCAAGCTTGAACTATTTGGTTCAAGTAATAGCTCTCCATTCTATCTTCCTCCAACTTCTCTAGCACATGGTTGGAATTCCATGGACTCTTGCGGAAGCAACCTGTCCTCAATCGCAATGCAGAGGCTTACCACAACATATTCCATCAGTGTAATGGTATCCACCTTGAATGCCAACTTGAACGGTGTAAGACCGGTGGTGGCGACTTTGTATGATGTGCAGTATGCCCAGACTGTGGAAAGGAGCTTCTCATCCCAATCTATGTGATGACTATTCACTAGTAATGTGGTAATCTACTTGAACTGCTTATTGGAAAACTTCGCCTAGCCATTTGCTTGCGGATAATAAGAGACAATGATTTTTTGTGAATGATTATGTATAGAGTCATCATTTCCTTTACCACTTGCACCATAAAATGCTTCCCTTTGTCACTCACCAGCTCAATCGGACAGTCAAACCGATAGAACACATCCTTGTATAAGCACTTGGTTGTGGAGCATGTGGTGTTATCCCATAGTGCCCAGGACTACACCCACTTGGTGCAATAATTTGTGGCTACTAGCATGTAGCAATTCTGAGTCCGTGTAGTTACAGGCTTGAAGGGACCCATGAAGTCCAAATCCCATTTCTAGAAAGGGCCCAAAGGAAGCATTGGTTGCATTGGCATCCGATCTCGGTCTGAGGGCTATCCAAGCCATTGACATAGATCGCACTGCAGTGTGAGCCAGCGGGCATCCTTTTGTAGTGCCAACCACCACAAACCTGCTTGCAATAGTTCTTGGCCATAATTGCTCTCACAAAGTAGCCTCGTGCCATGTGCCACTCCGCAATGCACCTCCATGAGGACCGTTGCTTGCTCCTATGGAAGCACACACTAGAGTAGAACATCCAGCAAATGCCTACGATAGAGTTGACCGACCACTAATTCAAATCCATGGCTTCTGAGTGCTAATCGCTTCCATTGATCCCCATTGAGATAATTCAGCATTTGTATACCCTAAGTTACTAGTCCCTCAGATGGCTCTGCAATAGCCACCAAAACCACATTGAGGTCCACCTTTGGAAACTCATCTTCAATGCCGGTTACGGGCTCCCTTGTTTCCAAATGCAATAGGTAGTTTGCCACCATATGTTTGCCACCATATGCTGGGATCCTGGTCAATGTACTGCCTCGAATCATACTCCTACAGTAGCAATAGCATCCATCTTGCTAGCCGTCCAGTCAAGTTTTGTTACTTGACCAAGTACAACAAAGTTGAATGATCGATATGAAACGTAAAATGGCACCCCAATAGGTAGTGATGGAACTTCTTCACAGAGAAAACTATTCATAGGCCTTCATGTTCTGTCATTGAATAATTCTACTCTATCGGTGATAGTTTACAACTTGCATAATAGACTGGTTAGAACCACCCTACCTCATCTTGCTACATCAGAACACTTCCAATCACTAAATCCGAGGCATCCATGAACACATGGATAGTCTTCTCCCAATCTAGAGGGACCAAAATAGGTGCTCTGGAAAGTTGCACATTCAACTGCTGATACGCCTTCTCGCATTCTACGTAGCATACAAAAGTTTTGGTCTCCACATGCGTCAAAGCATTCAGGGGTATGGACATGTGAGCCAAGAATTGGAGGTGGTGACCATGCCATCATATCTATCCTTGAAATTGCAGGCATTCTTTTGGGTTAGCTAGTGCTGGTTATTGCTACCACCTTATCCGAGTCCACTCCTATTCCTTCAGTGCTGATCACATGCCCCAAAAGATGGCCACTTTGGATCGCAAATACACACTTTATTGGATTCAGACTGAAGGACACTCTCTGTAGTGTTGAAAGCATAGTCGCAAGTGATCCAAGTGATTGGCTTTGGCTCCAAACATGTTGAGATCATTTAGGAAGATTCTCATGAAATCTATTAAATATTCCTCAAAGATCTCTTGCATAGCACACAGAACATCGATGGTGCATTCTGCAATCCAAACCACATGATCGTGCACACATATACCCCCCCAAGCCGTAATGAAAGCGGTCTTTGGCTGGTCCTTTGTCACCATCCGAATCTGATTGTATCTGCTATACCCATCCAAAAATGAGTAGACCTCGTGCCCTACCACATCATCGAACATGGAATCCATATATGGGAGTGGAAATGGGTTAGAAGTGTAGATGCATTCAGTTTGTGATAATCCACACAAATCTACAGCTTCTTATTTTTCTTAGGCACAATCACAATTGGAGAAAGCCACTCCCGATCCTTGATCGGTGCAATGAATCCCACCTGTAGCCTCTCTAGTTTTGTCTTGACCTGCTTAGCCACATGCGGAATCATGCAGTAATGGTGCATTTTGGTGGACACGACATCCTTCTTCAGGTTAACCTAGTGCTCGTAAAACTTTGGGTCCAGGCCAGGCATATCAAAAGA
Source organism: Dipteris shenzhenensis (assembly GCF_047967505.1). NCBI lineage: Eukaryota > Viridiplantae > Streptophyta > Polypodiopsida > Gleicheniales > Dipteridaceae > Dipteris > Dipteris shenzhenensis. The sequence continues at coordinate 11,265,948 of NC_141624.1, forward strand.
GTCCCACGTAAACACATCCACAAACTGGATTATCAAGGACACCAATTCGTTCCTGAATTCCTCTTCTAGAAGTGTGCTAATCTTCATGGGCTTAGCTCCTATCAACACCTAGGAACACTGTCTCTAGAGTGTCTTCCTACACGTGCACTACCCATGTCAATCGCTCCTCAAATTCCCTCTCCTGTTCTAGGACATCTTTCATATTTAAGATCTATAGACAATAGGTCCTTCACAGGTTGCAACTGTGATTGCAATGACACTAGACCAATCCCTGATTCTGGCTAGCGATATTGTGCCAAAATTCCATCGACTGTAAATAGTGGCACCAAGTCTGGGTTGTTGCATAGAAACTTCTCTTCTTCATAGTCCTCGAGGCCATCCGCCATGTTCACTGTTTCGGCCATGATTGGTCGGACTACCCCATCGAGTGCATTGACCACTCCCATTGACATGTGGACCTTATCTCTACCTAGTCACACCGGCAATGTAGTGAGGACCCAATTTTGCTTCACATTTGCCTACCGTAACTAGGGTTCTCCCAAAAGGAAACTGTACTTTGGCCATGGCCCCTCCATGCTGAGCATGATAAGGAAAACTATGAAGTCGATTTTGGAAACCTCGATGCACACGTCACAGCATGCCCAATGGATGTATTCTTTGTTGATCAACCATTCAAACCAAAAATGGCACCAACTGCTAGTCATTCCAACCCAATTCTTTGCATGTCTGCAAGGTGATGATGTTAACCCCAGATCCACCATCGACCAATACTTGTGAAAAGCTTCGTCCATTGATGCTCGCAGAGATAACAAAAGATACAAAGCCATACTAGTTGCAAAAAGTTTTGCACAATAATATGGTCAATGTTATGATGAGACTTATGCTCTAGTAGCAAAGATGGAGTCCATACGGTTCTTGATATCACTAGTGACACTTAGTAGATGGAATGTGTACCAACTAGATGTCAAGAATGCCTTTCTCAATGGTTACCTAGATGAAGAAGTCTACACGTAACAACCAGTAGGTTATGTTGAACTAGGGAAAGAGAATCAGGTTTGCCATCTCAAGAAAAGTCTCCATGGCTTAAAGTAAGCACCCAGAATTTGGTACAACAGAATTGACAAATATTTTGCTAATCTAGGATACATGAAGTCTGATGCAGATCACACTCTCTACTACAAAGCTCAAGGGGAAGACATTACTATTGCACTTTTGTATGTAGATGGTATGTGGTTGTGACTAGAAGTAATGATAGCTTCATCAAGAAGTTAAAACAAGACTTATCTACAGAGTTCAACATGAAAAATCTTGGACTTATGTAGTATTGTCTTGGTATTGAGTTCTTGAGAGATTCAGAAAGCACCTTCATGAGTCAACTAAAATATGTTGACAGTCTCTTGAAGAAGTTTCATATGGCAGATTGCAAGATTGCAGCCACTCCCATGGAGCAGAGTTTGAAACTTGCTAAATATGTAGAAAAGCCTACAGTCAATGACAAGTACTATCGGCAACTCATCAAATCTCTTATATATCTGACTATCACATGGCCAGATATTTGTTATGCAATAAGTTCACTAGCACAGTTTATGACAAATAGAAAATAGTATCACTGGAATGTAACCAAAAGAGTCTTGAGATACATTAGAGGTACGGGAGAGGTACAAGATAGTTTGGAATAGAATACAGAGGAAGTCATCCAAGATTGCATGGATACCGTGACATTGACTATGCAAGAGATCATGAGACCAGGAGATCCACACAAGGATATGCATTTTTCTTTGGTCAAGGTGCTATATCATGATTGTTAAATAAACAACCAACTATTTCTTTGTCTTCAAAACTGAAGCAAAATATAGGGCACTCACAACAGGTGCATGTGAAGCTATATGGATTAGAAGACTATTGTCAGAAATTGATTACTTTGATTAATCAAAGCCAAAAATAGTATACTGTGATAATCAATTGGCTCAAGCATTGGCCAAGAATCTATTATATCTCTCCAAGACCAAGCACATTGATGTCAGAAAGCATCTTTTCAGAGAAAGAGTGTTACTTGGTGACATCACACTGTAGCATTGTGATAGCAAAGAAAATGTTGCAGACATCTTTACCAAACCACTTGGCAAAGAGATTTTTAAGAAGCACAAAAAAGCTCTTGGTATAATGCAGACGAAGGACATTCCCATTAAAGGGGTGTGATGGAATGTAATGCTTAGTCCTTCTTTGATTCCCCAGGATCATCATCTTGAGGGAAGGCCTACTTCATGATGTTCAATATGTGCATAGCACTAGCCCAATAGGGTGATATAAAGAAAAGGGTTAGAAGCCCTAACCCTAACCCTAAAGGGGTTTGTATATATTCTACATTTTCAACTAAATCTAGTGTATAGTTAGTCATTTGTGGTGTGTTCTCTAGCTATGCACTCTCTCCTCATCTCCACTCTTCTCCTCTCCTCTCTCCATATTTGTTCAAACTTGTCAAGTATGTTCAGTTCAGCATGCAAAGTACACATATGTATGTAATTGCTTCAATGGAATCGGCAAAATGGGGTCCCACTTAGGATCCTTTTTATGATGATGAGGGGCTAAACTTTGGTTGAAGCATATCTATTTTTCATATGCACTGGTATCACAACCATACAAGCACTTGAGGGTCTTCAAATCACTAGCTAGATGCCATTCAACTTGCCCATCCACTGTCAATGTTTGCCCTACCTCTTGTCTTTGAATAATCGATGGGATGCTGATTCTCTCCAAAACCACTTCAATGTCTGGTGGCACTCCTTTGGGGTCTCAAATGCTACAAGCCACCATATGTCCTTCTCAGATTGGACTAAGAAACCTTGCTTAGCTTCCTCATCCCCTTGAGCAAAACACAAGGTGTCATTCATAATACAAATGCTCACCCACTCTATCATGTGCTCTTTCACTAAGCTTCATCCATTTTCATAACAAATACTAGCTTGACATCTCTACAATGGAAGAGGCATACAGTAAGGATATAGAAATGAGAAGAAGTAAAGTTGAACGTGGAGGGAATTCCTCTCACCTTCTTCTCTCATCCCATAGAATTTGACCATGGCTCTCTGCAAATTCTCTACATCCACGTAAACATTATTGAAAGCATTCATCTCAAATGTTTGGATTCCAGATTCCTTTTTACTCTTCCAAGTCATTGTGCCACTTACACAATGGTATCCTCCAAGCTTTTCTCTAGCACATTGGTCAATGGTTTGTTTATTTGATGTGCAAGCCTTACAGACTAGGGTGTTGGCAATGACAATGTAGATATCTTATACTTTTCTTCATACCAGACTTGAAAAATTTAAAAACAGAGTTCTAAGCTTCACAACTTACACTAGTAGCATCATTAGCTCCAGCCTCCAAGTACCTCTAGCCCTTGAAGTCCTTCATTACCTCTCTAGCAACTTGTCCACGTAGCCCTTTTTGTCTAGGGTCCTTCAACACTTCAATGACATCACTTGGCTTTATTAAACTTCTCAGAACATATGAAGGGTCAATATCATCCATTTCCATTGTTCCCATCACATCCTCCATGAAATTCCTAAAGTAGAGTACAAATGACTCTTAGTGTAAACAATGCAATACCATGAATATTTTGGAGTAAGAAATTTCATTGAAACATTGGAGAACTAACCTTATAGCCCGTACTCTCCTCTTTCGAGCACCGCTATTGGCTGATAGTGCATCCATAGATTGCAATTGTCTTTCCTCTCCTTCAATCCCAAAGGTGTTGCCTTCAACTTTTGTACTCGTTCTATCAACTTCTCCCATTCCTTCTCCATAGCACATTGAACTTGGCCATAGATAGACCTTTCCAAAGCTTGTTTTCTTTCAAAAATCTTATGGATTGATTCTTCCAATTCATGTCACTCCAAGTCTAGTGCACGGGCTTTGTCACATTGAGTTCCTTGTTTTGCAATTGGAGATCTTGTATACTACTATGCATTGCCACAATAGTAATATTTCCCAAATGTGCTAGTTCTTCTGCTTGGGCTCTCTGCACCTCCCTTGCTTACATAGCCAATGTCTGAGCATGGCTCAATTGATTGCAATAACCAAGCAATCTAGCATGTCTGTCACAAAAAAACCGAACAACATCATATACTGAATGAAAAGGAGGACTCATTTGGGTGACAGGGTCTAAAGGATACAAGGTTTCATCCACCCAAAGGTCAAGATGCTTCTTCCCTTACAATCGAAGAATGTGGAGCACATTTTGACTCCATTTTGAGGAGTTCCCTTAAATCCCAAATGGTGTGTGCTTGCATATTCAGCCTCCAATTGTAAGTTCACATGGTACTTGTTGGATATGTCCTCGAATGGTCCCATGAGTACTCAAAGAGAGGTATCAGTGCTATAGGTATCAGAGCATGCAAAGGAGAAGCTGGCAAAGAGGGAGTAGTGAGAGGGAGGAAGTAGTAAGGAAGAGGGAGGAGGAGAAGTAGGCCAAGGCAAGAGGAAGAGGAGGAGGAGAGTAGGGCAGCTGGTGCAGAAGGGAGGGAAGGAGGAAGGGGGAGAGCTGCTACAGGAGGGGAGAGGAAGGAGGAAGGGGGAGCAAGGCAGCTGGAGGAGGGGAGAGGGAGTAGGGTAGCTAGAGAAGGAGGGAAGAGGAAGGAGGGAGGAGGAGCCAAAAGGAGCAACGTGGTTGGAGGAGGAGAGGGGAGGAAGTAGAGGGGAGGGAGGAGGATCAAGAAGGAGGGGAGAGAAGAAGGGAGGGAGAGGGAGGGAGAGGGAGGGAGGGAGGTGAGAGGGAGAGGGAGAGGGAGAGGGGCAGGAGGAGGGAGGGAGGTGGAGAGAGAGGAGGGAGGGGGAGGGAGAGGGAGGGAGATTTGAAATTTGAAATTTCAACTTTCAAAAAGTGTCCCTCTCCCAAATCTTCTCTCTCTGAGCCATATATTGGATGAAATGGATGAGATCATCTTGAGACTCCATTGTATTCCAATCTCCATGAAGAACCCAATGATCCCGTAGTTATGTTGTGACAACATCCCAAGAAGCCATGCACAGAGACCAATTCGCTCTAGAATTACTGGTGAAGGTGGTTGCATCCTACACATACTTGGGGATTCTTTTCTTTGGCCTGATTTTCTTGATGTGACCAATGATCTAAGCCTAATTGAGTAGCGTATGCCACACTTGCTAGATTTGAGTGGTAGTGCTTTCACTCTTGTTTCCAGGATCCCCACACTAAGTCTCTTCTCTTTGACTCCGACATGGCCAATGGGTGTGATAGTGGCACTTATCCGATGCTGGAGCCATAGCTAGGAGACCATAGTAGACCATACACATGAATCCATCACCACAGTGTTCTATCATAGGGTTTATCCCATCGAAGCCTTATACACACTGCATTCTCCTGTGGGCTTACCCCTATGCTAGCATCCAAAGGACCATCGGAGTGATGAGACACCATAGCTCAGACCATCAGAGTTGGGGGCATAAATACAAGCTCCATGAAATTTGAATCCATCTAACACTAAAGAAACTGCCACCACAAAGCCTGAAGCATATCTCTAAACACTTCCTGAGCCTTTAGAGATGAATGACCGAGCACCCCCCTTCTCGCATGTTGGGCAGTTAACAAAAGTATCGAAGTTCAGCTTCCAACATGAAATCCAAAAACTATCATTAGCTCCACACTTCACCTCTTGTAACAGAACAACATTCGCTTTCAATCTTCTCAAAACCGAAAGACACGCCTTCTGCTTCAAGCTACTACAACACTTGCTATCATTCCAGGAGATCACCAAAACAACAAAATTCCTAACTACTTGTGGCTCATTGTAAGAGGGCTCTACATGCATCTCTAAGAAAGTTAAATTGGTTATCTCTCCCTGACCCATCCTCCTCGGAATTCTTCTTGAGATGCCCCTAGGAGGTAACACGTTGGTGGGGACCTCCTCAAAACTGGCTCGTGTATCCTCATTCTTACCTTCCTCGAGTGAATTTTTCTTGTGGTAGGCCTCCGGGAGATCTTCATCTAGTTGATCGAGAAAGTCGACTACCTCACAACAAAGTGGTGAGTGATTTGGGCCAAGTTCAGGCATAGAGGACGAAGCTATACCTAGCATGGGTAGCTCAACTAGATTCGGGCAGGCAGTTGTTAGATTGTGAAAGTAATGATGAGTTGATTTTTTAGGGTGGAGCTCAAGAATTATTCTTTTTTGTTATAAATTTGGAGAACATCTTTTGCCACTCTTCTAAATATGCATCGATGAATGGCCATGATGGAACACTAGGGTATAATTGTCTTTTCTTATTTCAGATACTATTTTGATAAACACATATTTGCTTTTCAGTAAATGTTCGCTTCATTTCTATGAATGACATCAATTAGAATATAAGAGTATCTGCTCTTTAGATGTGCTTGTAGATAAGTACATGTATCAATTGCTTACAATCCATGTGATATTGGTGTAAATGACAAGCCATGTCAATTGATCGTAAGTCACATCTCCAACGTACATTGCAAATGTAAAAAGATACGTCATGAAGAAACGAAGCACACTTGAAATGCTTTCTTATTCGCATGACAAATCTTTGTTTTATTGCTATGTATAATTATATAGCATTGTGTACATCTTGTATATAACCACACATTGATGTGGATAGAGAGTTGGCATGTGGATAGAAAGTTGGCAGTATATATAACCATATAATCATGTGAAAACATGATCATCTAGGCACAACTTTCACATTATATATAACCACCTGTTCATGTAACTACACGTTCATGTGGGGGGAGAGTTGTCACACTTTCTCTCCAAAATAATACCAGGGATCTTGTATCGTGTATTTTGCAAATCACATAATGTATACATTGCATTCCTTGGGATCTTGCATCATGTATTATGCAAATAGCATAATGTTTTTTGCACATTGCATAATATGTCTTTTTTTAAAGAATATTGTTGTTTCTATTTTGATGAGGAAGGTGCTACTACTGCTCGCTGCCCTAACTTGTTTCCCCCTTTGGGTGATGCACATAAACAATCTTCTCCGTATGTTTGGGATGTCTTCCACCTTACTTCCATGTACTCGATCAGTACCTCTACACCGTGGTCTACCACCTCTGAGGACGGTATCACAAGAGGGCTGTTGTTAACTTTGATTACCTTCAGATTTCGCAAGGCTCCCATTGAATCAGGAAAAACTCTTCTTTGATTAGAGCTCAGGTCTAATTCCACTAGGAAAGCTAGATCACCTATGGAATCTGGCAATCCTCCCCCAAAATCGTTGAGATTGTTGCTTATATTTAGCTTTTCCAGTGCACCCAAGTTTCCAATAGTTGGAGACAAGGACTTCAAATTGTTGAAATGCAAATCTAGAAACTTGAGATGCTTTAGCTCACAAATAGAAGATGCAAGGAACATCAACTTGTTTGAATGTAGAGAAAGCATTTCAAAAAAATTGAGGTCATAGCCAATTCTTGAAGGTAGTCGTTCCAACTAATTGAAACCGACTTTGAGCTCCACCAACTTCTGGAGAAAGTTACCAATAATAGCAGTCAACAACAACAAATGTTTTCTAGGCACTCAAACAAGAGATAACGAGGTCAGGGAAGCTGTGATGCTCAACAAAAGCTTACCGGCATCCTCCAATGCTATCAGGAAGGCATATTTCCAAACACATTTAAGATCTTCACCTTCTCTAAATATCCGATAGCATCGAGCAAAGATGATAATTGATTCGATTGCAACTCAGAATCTAAGTCTACTATTAAGGGTCGAAATTCCTACATAGCATGTTGGAAACTCAACATCATACATTCAGTGTGGCAAGCTACTCTAGTAGCGACCTGCTACATAAAACCACCTATCAACCCAGCTATTCTCCCACCTTCTTGCACATGAAAACCGCTCGCTCTTCCTCTCGTTCGCTTCCCAAAATCTACTTGGGCACCTCCAGCCTGCTTAGCTTTCTTCTCAGTTTCAGTCTTTTCATAGGCGTTTTCTAGCAACTTGTAACACAAAGTCTAACAAGCATTACATTCTGGAGGAGCAATCCAGACACACCCAACCGATCAGATCGCATCCCTGGTCTACTGCTTGTATCATCCCCTGTTTTCTTTACATGAACTTTTCATTCTGTATTGTGATACCTTTGGACTGTTTGAGACATGAAATTCTCTTCTATTCATTTCCATGCTGTGCAAGAAGCACTGAATCTCTAAACTAAATGCATCCGCAGAGATCTGCGCTGCTCCACATGCCCTCCCTTGTCACTCGGAGAAGTCTCGTAGCCTGGAAGGCAACGACAACTAAACACTAAGAAAAGATCCTCGTCTCGCCCTGGGATGATTTGTTGAACAAAGATGGGAAACTCCACACACCCCTCGATACGGCCTCGTATTAGTTCCCAGGTCACCCCATTTGGAGAACTACACTGAGATGGTTGAGCAATACCAGCTCCTTGATAGCAAGAAAATGATGAACAAGTAGTACGCATGCGCATGAGGCATGTGAGATCGAAAAGCAAAGGCACCTTATAGATCCAAAAGCAAAGGCACCACCTTTTAGGCAGACATGCAGTCACCAAATTGAATTTAGATGAATCAAAACTGAAAATAGAGGGACACGTGGCTCAAGGAGAGCTTGGATTTTGTGTTTGATGGCACTATGCTCCTACCTAAAAAGCCAAGTCTATAATTAGATTTTAGATGTGCAATTAGAGCTTACATTTACAATTAGATGCCTGAACTATAACTCTTCATAAAATAATACCTCTCATGTCAAGTGTTAGGATGGCTTTAACTTTACCTACTGCATGTCTGCTCCACATTGATTTTGCTTCCTTTAAATTTAATACATAATAAAATGAGAAAATAATTGGATGAGCTAGAACATCAATTGTAAGAAAAAAATACTTTTACTTATTTGGCATAGGTTTGTGAAGTATGAGCACAGAGATTACCCAAATACTAAAGGATACTATTGCAAGAAAAGAATAGATCTAAAAATTGGAGCAGTGTGGGGCATTACTTTAAGATGGATTGACCAGATAAGGTAATAAATTGGATCAAAATAGAGCTCTTGCAAATACTTATGCACTTCAAACCTTATAACAAGAGGAGATTGATGATAATGCTATATTTTCAAGATATGAAGAATGCCTCCAATGCTTGACATTCTAAGTCAAAAGCCACTTCATTTTACAAGTATGCTTGCCACTTGGTGCATCCGTAACTCTCTTCTCAATAGAACAATGTTTAAAATTGAAGGTCCAAGTACGACTTGAAGCCTTCAAATTGGCATTCATCCCAAGAACGGAGGAGATTCCCTAAGGGAGGCACTATTAAGAACCTAAGTACAACGTGTGGCTTTGACACCTTATCTATAAACTCTCCATGGATAAAAGGACCCCTTTTTCTATATAAATTAATGCCTTTTCCCAAAAATTGAATGGAATATCTCATATATAATTAATACACTTATATAAATTTACCTTAACATTTTTGAATTTTAAAATCCCTATACTTACATCTTCTTGGTGAAAACCCCCAAGGGAGATTCACTAATTGATATAGAATAGGCAGGCCTCGTAGGCACACTTATTCAAGGGGATATAAATGGTTGAAATTCAATTAATTAGTTCTAACGGCACATAGATTAACTTGATATAAACTAAGCTAAAACCATATCAATTAAATTGATTAAGCTCCGTCGCTGTTTCCCCTCTCTCTCTCTCTCTCTCTCTCTCTCTCACCTCTGCCTACGTTCAGCCCCCCGCCTCCCCCCTCCACACTTCTACATCTGGCGATGCGGGATGGAGACGAACTGTGAGGGAGCCTGGAAAAGTCACAGAGCGCCTCTAGACGGCACGAAGTTCTAAGAAAATTGATTGCCCTGGACAATGGACCTCCCAGAAGTCACCCATGCGCGACAGTAAAAAGGAGGAGAATGACTTGAAAGTTGCAACTCAGAAGAGTTGCTGCCATGCACTCTTGGCCCCTAAATATTCCGAGCCCGTGCATTGACGATATGAACAGATGTTTCAATGTCACAATAAGAGCGCAATTCATACTTAAAGCTGTGAGAATTACAACACAGATAATGGAGAGAACAGAAAAGAAGGGCAGAAAAGCGATGAGGGAAGGAGCGATAAGGGAGGGGCCATCAGGGACCTAATATGGAGGCAGCGAGAGAGGAGGAGAAAGGGAGCCAGAAGCAGCCGTAGACTTGGCTCTTCGAGGTAGAGGCGAGGTAACCATTTGGCAACTCTAAGTTACGCACTTAGAAGTATAAGTAAAGAGTCTTCTCATATGTTACGTTGGTTCCGCCTGCAAAAGGCGTGACGGAGTAGATACTGTTGATGGCGTAGCCACGGGCACAAAGAAAGTCTCCTGTGCCGCCAAGCATGGCCAACTGGGGGAGAACCTTAGGAACGGTTACGCTACCGGCGTTGGCATATTCTTCGAGAACGAGTGTGCCAACGTAAGGGCCAGAGGTAAACTGCAAGGTGTTATGGACGATTTCGTTGCCACCAACGCCAGCGCCAGTCGCCATGCGGAAACCTTGGAAAGAGCCAAGCAACGGGGATGTGGAGAGGTCAGAGGCTGCAGAAAGGATACCGGAAGTGAGCTCGATTTCTCCAAAGGTAAGGTCGGCGGCGTTAGACGAGGGAGGGCCTGCGCTCTGGGTGACGGTGGAATGGGAACCGCCATAGGTGACTGTGGTGTAGAACGTGAATTCTTGAGGCGGGAGAACGCACAAGAGATCTCCCACATCGGCACTCGTAAGCACAAAGATCAACACCACCACCAACGCCCTCATCTTGCTACCGCTCCAATTCTTCAACTCTTAAAATTATGTCCCTTGGAGTTTCGTATATCACTCACTACGTCTCTCCCTAGCTTTGCCTCCATCCTTATAAGACCTTGGAGTTTAATATATCAGCCCTCCTCACTCACTCACGCATCGAGTGAGTGCCGTCTCTTACGAGTCAACTAAATCAATTCCCTTCAAGTTTAATAGTCTACTAAATCAATTCATGAGACCTCTCTAGATCTTATTAGTTCTTCTCTCTTCCTTCTTTCATACATGTGCTCTCCTTTTCTACAATTCTTGGACACTAAATCCCATAAGTAATCCTTCAATACATGTGCTCTCCTTTTCTACAATTGTTGGACACTAAATCCCACAAGTAATCGTGTCACCCAGCATGTACAACACTTTCTTATTTAAAGATCCCATGAAACAAGAAGTGTAGACCAAAATAGCAAGCTCTTTTGTCTTATTATAATTTATTGAGTTCTTAGTAGGTTAGTGGTGGGGTCTCCTTCATTCATTATCCCTCACACATGATTGAGTAGTAAGCAATTCAAAAACTTCCCTTGTATCTAAATATGAAAATTTGAACTACATTAAATAACATGGTAATATGGGAGGAAACTAAAATAGGGAAACCCCAAATTCAATCAAATAATAAAGGTGTGATATAAAAGGGGAGAGGAGCTCGGGCAACTCAAGCTTACCTTAATTTTTTAAAAGCAAAAAATCACACATATTTTATCTTTTAAGCTCCTAGTCTCTCTCTCTCTCTCTCTCTCTCTCTCTCTCTCTCTCTCTCTCTCTCTCTCTCTCCAATCTAACAAGATACTTGATCCACCCCTATGCAAAATTTGTTTGGATTACTTTATACACAACTAGGCTCATAGCTCTCCAATTAGACACTCACGCAATGGGTTATGATTTTGAATTAACAATGCTTTTGATTGGTATGTGGAAGAACATAAAGTATACAAGATTTATCAGATGATTGCTTCCTGCAACATTGTGCTTGATGACAAGCCGATAAAAAGGTAAGGCATGCAACGTGCCATACTCACCATGGCCTTGACTAATACGTAGGAAAGTTGGTGTCATCGATGCAAGAAGGAGTAGATATCCACAGAATGTAGAATATTTAATAGATCTTGTTACATACTTCACGCTATGTTGGAATAAAAAAATAAAGTCTTTCCCTCAACTTGCTACATACTTCATTCGAAGTAGTAATATAAAAGAAAGATCTGTCCCCTGAGTTTACCAAACCTTTATCCATGACATGCCATGGCCTTGACCAATAGATAGGAAAATTGGTTGAGCATAGTGCCATCAATGCAACTAAGGAGTATATATCCATGGAATGTGGAATATTTAACATCTTCTTACATAGTTTACACTAAGTTGTAATAAAAACATAGAGACTTTCCCTTGACTTGTTGCATACTTTAACCTAAGTAGTAATATGAAAGAGCAATTTGCTACCCAACCTTTATCCAAGGCCCATTATTAGCATACACACAAATATCTATGAATATGGTTCATTTTGTGGCTATGGTAAGAGACATTATCTAACTTGGATATAAATAGCATGTCCAAATACCAAAGAAAAAATTTAGTAGATGAATTAGAACATGTGATACATTCGTAATGTGTCCATAAAGAATCTTTTTTTATCTAGTTATTCTCAAGTTCTTTATATCTCACATAGTTTATATGAATTCAGCAACTTTGATAATGAACATGTGTTCGTGCATATAGTTTCAATACTGTCTCAATGAAGCCATCACTTTTTTGAAAGTGATGCACCAATTTAGCCACCACTTTTGAAAAGTCTTCTCACATTTCTTAATAGAATTTTATAATTTTAATACAAGCATGTGATTCAAGCTCTTTTCTAAACAATTAAGGGAGGGGATGTTGGACGCAAGGGCCTTCACAAGAAGTGGATTAAGGACTAACTATGCCTAGTGATAGAGGATTTTTATGATTTTAAAACAAGCATGTGATTCAAGCTCTTTTTTAAAACAATTAAGGAGGGGTTAATGTTTGCTTGGATGTAGCTAATCGCAGAACTATATTTTCAGGGCCATTTCGGGACTATGACGCAATGCGCTCTTGGGTGAATATTTGAATTTCACGCAGACTTGCGCTCTCGTAAAAAACTTTCCTAACGTCATTATGCCACATTAGCGTAATAATGAGACGCAATCTATTTATTTTGAACACTGTAGATCTCGACACACGCCAACTCTGTACTACATTGTGCATGTCTACACTACTTCATGCAATGCAATCTCTGGCATGAGCCGCCTGACCACTTATCATCGCATAGCATTTTGCCATAGCTTTGCCACCTGTCGCTGGGTACCACACCCATGCAGATCATTAAAATTCAAGGTTGGCTTGGAGAGACCACCATGCTGGTTCTTGGTGTAATAATGAGACACAATCTATCATTCCGAGAATCCTACATTTATAAAAACTAGGCAATTGCTGAGAGCCTTAAATGCCAAAAGATTATAGCCAGTGACCATAACCATTCAAATATAAAAGTTAGCAACAGTGCATACTCAAAGCCTCAAATTGAATAAAAAGAGATTACATAAATGTAATAAAAACTTAGCAATTACTGAGAGCCTTGAAGACTAAAACATTACATCTAGTGAGCCAAAAGATCATTGAGAGCCTTAGAGGCCAAAAGATTACATCCAGCCATTGCTGAGTGGTTATGAGCCTCGTCTGAGCAAGAGGGAATTTGTACAACTCAGTATTTGTGCCAATCTCTTGCATTAAATTTTTTTACAAAGCCAAAGGAGGAGACGATGGAGAGGCCAAAGACCATGCACATTGCCAGGACTCAGATTATGGCCCCCCCAACAAGTCGAGAGTACTCTACCATGAAAATATTGAGGCCTTCATTGACATCTAGGGGGAACCCATACAACATAGCCATAAAGAGGCCAGAGGTGAGCATGTCCTCTAAGGGGGTGACATGCAGATATGGGGGGAATCGACTGTAGGAACGAAGGGTCTCCTCTAGTGCCAACATTTCTACTCTAGGTAAGTACAACGCAATCACCTTCTATGAGAAGGCAGATAACAGCAGATAACATTGGTATCATAGTGCATTGAGGGGGGGTGGTAGTAGGCATGGTGAAGATGAGTGGGTGAGTAGCAGATGAACAGGGACGCAGATGAGTGATGAGAGTTGGAGGAGGGAGCATGGATCAAAGTAGAGCAGGGGTAGAAAAGAGCTGGAGGAGGGGTGTGGAGCAAAGTAGCAGAGCGTGTGGAGAAAAGTAGCAAAGCAGGGGCAGATGAGAACAACATAGTAAAATGCCAAATGCCATGGATCTTATATATTATAAAGTTCAAGCCACCATGGTGGCTGGAGATTGGGGTTCCATCCATATTAATTATAGGCCACCGCAATGGAATATTAGGCTCCACCCCTGACGGGGGATGGTAATCATGAAGCAGATGCCATGTGGTGGATGAGCAGATCACCACTACGATCGATGGCTGGTAATTGACTACTAGCCTGGTGGAATCTTAGCCACGACAGACATGGCTGATGAGAGCCACCACCACCGGGCAATAATTCCCACAAAAGTAAATCATGAAGCCTATGTAGAAGTGAGTGGGATAGAAGAGATGCATCTTGGAAGAGAAGTGAGAACACAAGATGCAAACCAAAAAATGTTGTTCTCTTTGATTGTGAGAGACGTGACTCTCTCTTATAGAAATGGGGAGAGGGTGGCCTAGATCAAAGGCACCTTCCCTACATCAGTGGAAATCAGCCCCTACATCAGTGGGATTGGCTAAATCAAAGGAACCTCCCATGTGGGGGCCTTTGTGCTTGACATCATCACTTAGGTCACACACTAGACACCTCATAGCACTGGGTGTGCTTCTATAACACACACACACACATGTGACTCCCCTAGACGCACACATGCACCTTAGAGCAAGCCCTTAACCATACTTATCCCAACATACCCCCCCTCAAGGGTTTGTCTCTTGCTATGTCAAGGATACATCTAATCACATAGTTTCTCATGCCATCTCATGGTAGTCACACATGCCATCTCACGATGGTCAAGGATAAATCTGTAGCTAGGATCTCATGCTAGCAAAGGTGCCCAAGGATCAAGGTTTACAAAACTGGGATAAGTTGGCATGAAATTAAAATGTGAAGAGAGTAGATCTCCCTTTTTCAATGGTAGCATCAAGAATATCTCATAAGCAAGAATGTTGTTCTTGAGAAGTACAAAACATTTCCAAAAGAAAACATACTTTGAAACATAGTCATCAATATTTGCATCCATTTGTTCACCACTATCAGTGGTCATAGACTTCATGATTGTAGAGGCAAATTCAATAAAGTTTGTCTCACCATATGCATACCATACTTGCTTATCTCCATATATGTTGGCATGTATGTTCACACCTTGTCCTGAGCACTTCAATTTGTCTTTGTTGTTGATGAAAGTCTTCATGAGATTTTTGAAATATTCACGCTTCATATTGGGCATTTGATCATATTGTGATTCATAAGAGGATGCCATTTGAGTAGTTTTTACCTTTAAATAAGGTAGTGTCTATACTCTTACAAGTGGCAATGTATCATCATAAAACTCTCATAATCCTTTGAAAGATAATTCCCAAATGATGTTTATACTCAAGCAAAGTTATGATCAACTGAAAAACTCAGTAAATGAGTAGTAAGACTAAAAAACCCCATCACACAGTTGATTGGTCAACCATTATCATCAGAAATCAGTCAAAAAACTTCAACCACCATGCGCGACTGGGATGAAATCTTGGAGAATGCTCTAAGCCAGAGGTGCGCCCTAGGGGGTAGAAGCTCTAGTTCAAAGGGTTTTGCAAATGGTGGGCTATAATTAGAGAACAAGCTCTCACAAATTTGGGTGAGAAGAGGGGAAGAAATGGAGATGCTGAAGAAGCTTGAAAAAGTCTAAGAATTCATACTAGGGAGCATCTAATGCTAGGCTAAGCTAGATCTAGAACCTAAAGCTTTGATACCAAATATAGAAGTAAGTGGGATAGAAGAGATGCATCTTGGGAAGAGAAGTGACAACACAAGATGCAAACCAAAAAATGTTGTTCTCTTTGATTGTGAGAGAGGTGACTCTCTCTTATAGAAATGGGGAGAGGGTGGCCTAGATCAAAGGCACCTTCCACATCAGTGGTAATCAACCCCTACATCAGTGGGACTGGCCAAATCAAAGGAACCTCCCATGTGGGGTCCTTTGTGCTTACATCATCACTTAGATCATGCATTGGACACCTCATAGCACTAGGTGTCCTTCTACAACACACACACACACACATGTGACTCCCCTAGATGCACACATGCACCTTAGAGCAAGCCCTTGACCACACTCACGAGCGTGGTACCAGTGAATTGATGCCTACTTTCTACAAAATGGGTTCAGAAGGAGCCCATCTGATGCAAATTTGTATATCTTCAAAGAAGGAGGTAGGTGTATGATCGTGGTCCTTTATGTGGATAACCTTGTCATAACAGGGAACCATGAAGAGAAGATCTCGCAAACAAAGCATTTGCTAGGAAGAGAGTTTGAAATAACAGCTGATGCATTTCTATTTGGGGATTGAAGTTTGGCAAGATCCAAAACAGATCTTCATCTCACACTTGAAGTATGCCGAAGAGATACTGAAGGCATTTGGCATGGCTGAGTGCAAGACAGTTGGCACCCCTATGGAGGTTGACGTGAAGCTCTCAAACGAGGATTCATCACCACTGGTGGACGAAGCGAAGTACAGAAGACTTGTGGGCAGTTTGATTTACTTGTGTAATACGCAACCGGACATCAGCTTTGCGATGGTGTACTAAGCAGGTTTTCCAATAAGCTCCGGGAGAACCATTGGAGGGCAGGGATGCGGGTGCTGAAATACATCAAAGGCACACTTGATTATGGCATCACCTATACCAAGGACAACATCTTGACCGGATTCTGTGACTCAGATTGGGTAGGAGACGTGGACAGCAGGAGATCAGTGACAGGTTATTGTTTCTCACTTAGATCTGGAGTTGTGTCTTGGGTCTTATAGAAATGGGGAGAGGGTGGCCTAGATCAAAGGCACCTTCCACATCAGTGGTAATCAACCCCTACATCAGTGGGACTGGCCAAATCAAAGGAACCTCCCATGTGGGGTCCTTTGTGCTTACATCATCACTTAGATCATGCATTGGACACCTCATAGCACTAGGTGTCCTTCTACAACACACACACACACACATGTGACTCCCCTAGATGCACACATGCACCTTAGAGCAAGCCCTTGACCACACTCACGAGCGTGGTACCAGTGAATTGATGCCTACTTTCTACAAAATGGGTTCAGAAGGAGCCCATCTGATGCAAATTTGTATATCTTCAAAGAAGGAGGTAGGTGTATGATCGTGGTCCTTTATGTGGATAACCTTGTCATAACAGGGAACCATGAAGAGAAGATCTCGCAAACAAAGCATTTGCTAGGAAGAGAGTTTGAAATAACAGCTGATGCATTTCTATTTGGGGATTGAAGTTTGGCAAGATCCAAAACAGATCTTCATCTCACACTTGAAGTATGCCGAAGAGATACTGAAGGCATTTGGCATGGCTGAGTGCAAGACAGTTGGCACCCCTATGGAGGTTGACGTGAAGCTCTCAAACGAGGATTCATCACCACTGGTGGACGAAGCGAAGTACAGAAGACTTGTGGGCAGTTTGATTTACTTGTGTAATACGCAACCGGACATCAGCTTTGCGATGGTGTACTAAGCAGGTTTTCCAATAAGCTCCGGGAGAACCATTGGAGGGCAGGGATGTGGGTGCTGAAATACATCAAAGGCACACTTGATTATGGCATCACCTATACCAAGGACAACATCTTGACCGGATTCTGTGACTCAGATTGGGTAGGAGACGTGGACAGCAGGAGATCAGTGACAGGTTATTGTTTCTCACTTAGATCTGGAGTTGTGTCTTGGGTCAGCAAGAAGCAACCATAGTTGCTCTTTCTTCTACCGAGGCTGAGTACAAATCAGCATGCTTTGCTTCTTGCGAGGCAATGTGGTTGAGGAGGATTTTAGGGGACATGGGTGCAGTGCAGAACAACAAGCCCACGCAGTTATCATGTGACAATCAGAGTTGCATGGCGATTGCAAAGAACCCTGTGTTCCACGCTCGCACAAAACACATTGAGATTCAATATTACTTTGTACATGAGCTCATCATGGATGGAGAGGTCGACTTTGTGTACTGTCCATCTACAGAGAATGCTGCGGACATCTTCACAAAGGCTCTTGGAAGAGAGTTGCTGGAGAGGCATCTTCATCGACTTGGCATTGGGTCGAAAAAGTAAGTTCACTTGCAGGTGGACATTGAGGGGGGGTGTTAGATATCAATGCTCCACTCTCGTGTAACTACGCGGGAACCAGCTAACTCTACTTGTAAGCCCCCCATATGAGGAGAAGGCATTTGAGTAGCTTGGTTATCCGGTAGGTCCTGGTTCGGACACCAGATGGGGGCCATGTGTGGCCTGATGGCTCGACAGAGTTGGCACACTACCAACTAGGCTACATGCAAGTGCGGGAAGGCATCCCATGACTGACCGCATTGAGGGTAGACAGAGCATTTCCTGGGGCAACCCACTCTCGAGTTGCGGGGCCCGTTTGGAGCCCCAGATGATCGCGGATGGCTATGGGCCGAACGGATGACCATAGGTCTGTTGCTCTATTTTGCGCACCGGTTCTATCGTGTGGTTGGTGGCCTATTTCGGGACCGACCCCCAGTCGACCGTTTTGGGCGGACTGGGTCGGTCACCCAATTGGGTCTAACCAACTACGACTAGTGGCTATATAAGAGCAAGCCCGTGAAGCCCATTTCATCACTGGCTACAGCAACCCTGATTCCTTAGCATCCAGCCTCCGTCCTCTATTGTTTCCAGCATGCCATCGAAGCTTCTCTCACAGGAGCGCACGGTTGGGAGGCAACGCCATCTATTGTATCAGTTCTACAGTAATCAAATTTTTGATTCTCCATACTATCTGTTTTCTCTCTTGCATACGAGATTCTATTATCTGTTGAGCACAGACACTATATTGTTTTCTTACATTTATATCGTCTATTTGCTTATGATTATAGTGTTGTAGTAGTCCTTGTACCAGAAGTAATAGTGTGTATGTTTTACCTATACCTGGATTTTCGGATAAGAAGAGGTGGATTTTTTTGTTTGTTTTACGCATTTGTTTAACATGACATCATCTACAATTAAACATTGTTCTTGTGTAAGATTGCTTACTTTCTCATGGAATTCAACGTTTGGCATTGTTGCATATGTAATCTTTGTAGACAAGCTTGATTCTCTCTTTTTTTTTGCTTATGTCAATGTCTGTTGCTAGATCAAATTCATTTGGTGTTTGTTCAATCTCTGATCTAGTAGATGATGTATTACCAACGTCATTTTCGCAAGGGTGTTTGAGATCTTGAACCAATAGTTTGTTAAATTTTTTTCTATTTTCCTTTATTATTCTTTTGTTGGTGTTGTGCATGTCATGTCATGTTGTGTTGTTAGTGTTTAGTTTGTGTTCTTCATGAATTAATAGCAAGTATAGTAAGCATTGTTCTCTAAAATGGTTTTTTGGATCCTTTGCTATGTTGTAGTTGTTGAATCGAATTATTTTTTCACGTAATCTCTTTTTTATTTTTTCTCCATGTATAGTATAGTGTGATATGTACTCTGCAGGACAAAGTTTTTCCTTTGAGATATGGCAATATAATATTTTTTAAATCTGATCTTTGAAGAACACGTCTGTGCTATTTGGGTCCATTTTTTGAAATTGTGATCGTCCTTTTAGTAGTAATGTTCTTTCGTCAGGATTGTTTGTGTTTATGTATGTGAACTCTCTTGTTGTACTTGTTAGCGACATTGATAGTGCAATATATACAACTTGTTGTGCACTAATGTGTTAAATGTTAAGTATGGCATTACCCCTTTTTTTGATCCTTTCATTTGCAGGTGCATTTGTGTCCATGCATGTTGGCATTGCTTCCTTAATTGCACATGTTGTAGATTTGTCGTACATTTCTTCTTTCAGCAATAAAGCTGAAAAAAGAAATAAATAAATTACAAAATGCAAATCAAAAGAATTTGAATGCTCAATAGAGGGGAAAACAAATGAGAATTAACTTACAGTAGCACGGTCCTCAGGCAAGGGACCATCTGTAATAGTCAAGCTATCAGAGTCAGCCTTGATAATGACAAAGGCAATAGTGCCAACAACATTAGAAATAGAGTTTCTAGTTGTCCAAACATAGGATGCAATGGTAGCCTCTAGAAGCGTGGAGATATTCCCATCAAAAGGCTCTCCACCACAAATGACATTTGTAGTAGCATCAACACGAAGAGAGAATTTGCATGTGCCACCCTCACCAACAGCTCTTTTCAACAACCGCCCTCAATCCAATAAAATGAATCAATGGTAAGGACATCCCTATATTGAGGTACATATGTGTGTGGAACCATATTGAGGTACATATGCCACATCCATAGCCTTGTATGTTCCATACTTAACAAGCAACTTGCCCTCCAAAGCAAAACGGAATCTAATGAACTCAGAGACCTCAGCTATGCAAAGCAAAGGCAATGCGTTTCCTCCAGGAACAAAAGAAGAAGGAGCAGCAAGAACTTTGCATGAGCTTGAAGAAATTGCAAAGGGGGGTGGTTCGTTCACATTCCGGCCTAAAGAACCACTAGAAGAGCTTTTGGAAGAAGTTTTACTCACTACAAGTATGGAAATTAGAAAGCCACTTACTAATGTAACTATCCAATGCATATTATATTAAAGGCCTACAAATGTAAATACATTAGTATTGCACAATTGGCAATCATTTTTATGAGCGCTTCACATAATCTGAAAACATTATAGAAAAATACTAAATAACATCCATATTAAAATCAATAGTCATAACATGATGTTCTGCAAAAATTGGGCAAATGACAATGTTGTTCGCAACAAATGTCGAATAATTATTCAATACAAAAAGCAATATCTACCACATAAGCACTCCAATATTATAAATCCTCATGTTTGTAAACACTAGTGCAAACGTCTCCTCTTCACACATGATACCACTGAATCATCACCACAACCATAATACTTTGAACAGTATGAACTCAGCCTACGATTGGAGTAAAAGAAACCTGCAGTAACAATAACAATTCAACTAAAAAATACGCTTTGCTAAAGCAGAAACATACGAATACTAAGACATGGCACAATACATTAAAAGACACTAAAACAACCTTCAGCATACCCTTGCCTGGTTGCACCCAAGAAAGCCTATTACAAAGATTTGGAAGCGCTACCCTTGTTGATTACACAACTCTTGCCACCACCAACCTTTAATGCTTTAGAATAGGATGTCATCACCATAAGAGAATTTGACGTAGCTATCCCCTCTGCGCACAAACACACAGAGAAGAAGAACGATCAGAGTAGTACAAAATGCGATTGGAAGCAGCACAAACAAAAGTGAAGACAGCTGGTTTAAGTGAACAAGACAGCTTGTTAATTCAATTGACAATGCAGGAATACTGAAGGGTGACAACACAGTGATAAGACATGAATACTCAAACGTGGATGAATTATGTGAGATTAACAAAAGAAGTGGAACGAGCGATCTTATTGTTAATGGTCTGATACAACTATGCGAACTTGGAGAACATATTCAAGACAGGAAGGTCAGATGAACAGGTGCAAGAGATGATAGCAAGTCTTCAGTGACTCGGAAGCCTTTGAACGGGCCAATCGCTCTTTCAATTCACTCAAAGGATAATGACCTAGAGGGAAAAGGTTGAACGGATGGACTTCTTAGGACCATCAAACTCTAGCAAGATAATCAATGCATGCTTCTACACATTTCGTGAAGGTGATCAAAGGCAAAGAGCGTCTATAAAGCCTCTATTACATTGTAAACATGTCAGTAATGGTGGCAGGAGCTGTCAAAGGCAACAGAGGTGGTCCAGAGCTAGAATTGCTACATGGCCAATGCTCGTTGAGGCATGCAGAGAAGTAGGGATTTGGAGGAGGATGGTGGAGGTTGCATGGATGAGGATGGTGGTTGAATTAGCGCAGGAGATATAGAAGCTTGATGGGAGGCGAAAGTATGAGGAGAAGGAGATCGAATGCGGAGTGACACATTAGAAGATTGCTAAGGTATAGGCCACAGTGTCTTGACATTCATGCATATAGAAAATAGGATTGACAAGCAAAGCAAATGCAGATTCAACCCGATAGTGTGACAAACAGAGATCACCTTCCACATGCTTGGAGTTGAACTTGGAACACTCGCCTAGTTCTACTGCACTAGTAAAAGGAGAAAGCCCGAATAAAGAAGATGTCAGTAGCTAAAGGTTAACAAGCACTACCAGTACAATGACAAAGCAACACTACGCACACTACCAGTATGTTACCTTTGAAAACACTGTTGCCCTCACGACAATACACTATATCTTCAATAAGTCTGCGCTTTAGCTTCTCTCCGCATTTGTTCGACGAAGTGACATTCCCATCAAAATTTGATCTCGTTTCTTCTGCTATAGACAAAGGACTATACCCTATACAACATGAAAATGCCCATAAGATATTGTCATGCTGCGTGGATTACCCTAAAAAACAAAAACATGCAAAGAAAAATACTACACACCTGTCGATTCAGAATTATCGTCGTAGCCTTCTTCGTCAATAGGGATGCCAAATTTCTCGTCCAAAGCTGAACATCCACAATTAACGAATTCAGATTGCGAAGTTAGAAGCAAGAAAACAAAGTGAGAAACAAAAATGAAACAAAAGGAAGTTAGAAGTGAGAAGTGTTAAGCAAACCTCCCTGAAAAGTACTACTCTCAATGTCCATCAGTTCAATCGTAAGCTCCACCTTCTTAGTTGAGTCCGTAGCATGTATGAGCAACCACAACAAACAAAAACGAAGGAGATGCGAGAGACGAGTGCATCCAAGTAGAGGAGTACCATTCTTTATATAACCACCTTGCATCTCATGGGAGAATCCCACACACATGCCAGGGAAACAGATCATAGAATGCCAAAACGAACAACTAACATGCCAAGAACTAGAACACACAGCCAACACAGTGAAGAATTGCGAAACACCACCGGCACAAAAGACCACCAGAGAAGGCGCCATGCGAGATTTGTGGAGGGTCTCATCGCCAACACCGCGAGAAGGCACCATGCATGCATGGAAGAATTACGGAGTAGCACCAGCAAAAAGCACGACCAGAGAAGGCGCCATGCAATATTCATGGACAACCGTGTATGAGCAGTCTCTTGTGCAATCCTTTGGCATCTGCTCCTCAAATTCTCATTCACCTCAAGAACAAGCGATTACGACAGAATTCCAGTGAAGGGGGGGGCAAGCTTTGTACGAGCACCTCAAACAAGCAAAGCTCTCTCTCACAATCAGCGCAGAAGGCAGCATAGACCACCAGCGACGTGCAATTAGCGCACACCTTCTTCTCTTCTCAAAAAACCCAGAGTCGTCACCTTCTCTCGTGCTTTTTGGAAAGCCTCTCCCCCCCCCTCTACAATCTGCGCTCCCCCTCTATAATGCAGCGTCAACTCCTTTTGGAAAATCCTTCATGCCACCCACGTAATGAGCCAAGTGTATCATCATAAAACTCTCATAATCCTTTGAAAAATAATTCCCAAATGATGTTTATACTCAACCACAGTTATGATCAACTGAAAAACTCAGTAAATGAGCAGTAAGACTAAAAGCCCCATCACACAGTTGACTGGTCAACCATTATCATCAGAAATCAGTCAAAAATCTTCAACCATCAAACTGAAAATTTGGAGCCCAAGATTTGCAAAGCTTGTAGCAATTCTCAAGGGGCTTTCACTGTAGAATAAAAGCTTACATATCAACTTGAATCCACAGCAGAAGAATCACGCAATTGTTTGTCATGTCGCCATAGAGAAGCCCTTCAATTTTGACTGTGTTTTTGACGATTTTGGCTGATTTTTTGGATCATTTGTCATCGAATTTCAGCAGAAGATTTGTCATAACGTCGCCCACCCATGGCTAGAAGGGATTAACAAATAGTCACGACATTGGGCGGAATTAGACTAACAATCGATGCACATAGTTCGGGTCGGCACAGGCGACAGGGATCAAAACTTGAAGAATGCTCTGAGCTAGAGATGCGCCCCAGGGTATAGAAGTTTCAGTTCAAAGGATTATGCAAATGGTGGATTGTACTCAGAGAACAAGCTCTCACAAATTTGGGGAAGAAGAGGGGAAGAAATGGAGATGATGAAGAAACTTGAAAAAGTTCTAAGAATTCATACTAGGGAGCATCTAATGCTAGGCTAAGCTAGATCTAGAACCTAAAGCTCTGATACCAAATGTAGAAGTTAGTGGGATAGAATAGATGCATCTTGGAAGAGGAGTGAGAACACAAGATGCAAACCAAAAGTGTTGTTCTCATTGATTGTGAGAGAGGTGACTCTCTCTTATAGAAATGGGGAGAGGGTGGCCTAGATCAAAGGCACCTTCCCTACATCAGTGGCAATCAACCCCTACATCAATGGGACTGGCCTAAATCAAAGGAACCTCCCATGTGGGGGCCTTTGTGCTTACATCATCACTTAGGTCACACACTAGACACCTCATAGCAATAGGTGTGCTTCTACAACACACACACATACACATGTGACTCCCTTAGATGCACACATGCACCTTAGAGCAAGCCCTTGACCATACTTATCCCAATAGAAAGAGCAGCTTGGATTGAACACAGAGGTGGGGAGGGGGACGTCTGGCTTAACTGAAGTATTTGGAAGAGGGAAAGGAAGCTGTTTAGGCTGCGGATGGTGGTGGTGCTACTGTTTAAGCTGTGAAGGCAGTAGAGGGGATGATGATGAGAGCACCAAGAGAGCCACTACTGAGGGAAGAGGGGTTGAGGAAAGGAAATCGAGCAACATTTGGAGGGGGAGCATCAGGAGTGGGCTTAGGGTAGAAGAGCGGGAGTAGCCTAGATTGAAACACAAAGGTCGGGAGATGGATGTCTGGCTTAATCGAAGTATTTGGAAGAGGGAAAGGAAGCAGTTGTTTAAGTTGTGAAGGCAGTGGAGGGGATGATGATGAGAGAATCAAGAGAGTCACTGCTGAGGGAAGAGGGGTTGAGCAAAGGAAATCGAGTAGCATTTTGGAGGGGGAGCACCAGGAGTGGGCTGAGGGTAGAAGAGGGTGTTGCTGCTTGCCTTCTCATCGTTGGATTCACCACCTCCCTCCAAGCTGTAGCTACGAGGAGTTGAGCATAAGCTAGGCAAGCCAAGGAGGCAACATGGTAGCTCCCAAGGCCTCTGTGGATGTGAGAATGGATGGATCTACTAACCTTCTTGGAACAAGATTGAATTGGCGTCCATCATCACAAAGTATTCGGCATTGGAGTTTAGTGACCATGGTCTAGTCCAAGGCGAATGGAACAAAGCATGGTAAAACCTACATGCTACCTGAGATGATGGCTAGATTTCAAATAGGAGAGAAAAAAGGATAGTTTCTTGGGGCACTTGAGTGGGCTGGTAGTCGAAGGGGGAGTTTTTTCTCATGAAAAATAAGATTGGGGCAATTATGAGGTGGCAAAAGATAATCCATGACAACTATTAATTTTTGTTGAGGTCAAGATGATGCGGGTAACAACAAACCACGAGAAGCTAGAGGAGGCAATTGATCCAAAGCTATTGTAGCTTGCATTGAAGGCCTTAGAGATCAGTGCTTTATTTGGCTTCAGATTGGTTGTATGAGAATAGGGTGAGTTGTTCGTCCATGAAGATGTTGTCGAGAAGCTAGAGCATTGGAAGCTAGAGGGGAGAACTCCAACGTCTCAAAGAATAGCCACATGCATCTGTTGGTAAGCCTCTGAAGCAGTGGTGGATGATGGGCATGGCGTGAGGTGAATCTTGCATGTTGCCTGATCAATTTCCCATTGAAGCTTGAGCTACACGAAGCTTTTGAGGTGCCTTGCATATATGATAGTGCCAGTGGCACTCAAGACATACACTAAGCACTCCTAAGTGGGACTATGTTTAAGCACTAACTGTTCCTCTTAGACAATGCTTTTGAACGATTCTATTGTGTAACAACCTAACTAGATTTGCACTTTGATTTTGGTTGTGCTGAAAGGACGCTACCCCTACTGTGTAAAAGGACTTGACCCTTGATTTGACTTGCATTACAATAGTTTCATGTAATTATTGTTCAAAATCATGCCCTTACTTTCTCCATGCATGAGCATATGCAATGTCCCAAAGATTTTACGTCACTAATGGACATCATAGGGAACACAATAACAAATTTGGGATGGGCAACAAGGGAGAGATTTGAAGTATGATAGAATTTGCCAAGTACAGGATGGAGATGGGTTGAGAATCTTTATAGGCCTCATCTATTTTTCATAGGTCTTACATGTGTCATAACTCCTATTAAAGAAACTAAAATCTTTCTCAGTTTTCCATAGACTCTTATGGCTTTGCCCTAGCTGAGTATACTAGACCCTACGACAGTGTCCTGCTGATCAACTCATGACGTTAGCAATGTCATTAAGTGGCCATTAATCTTATGTGTTGATGTCTCCAACACGAATGGATGGAAGAGACACTACCTAGATGAATGGCTTCTCCAAGAGTGTATCAGCAAGGTTCGACCCTCAACCTCGACCCCTTTGCTATTATCTTCTACTAGATCCTTGACTTCAATGATTGCAAGTCGAATCTTCACTGTGAATGGTCCCCTTAACCAAGTGGTTCTAGCCTTGAGAGGTCTTAAAGTAATGTTGAAAAGCACCTTGAATTGCCAAAGAAGTATCCATCAGAGAATTGCCAACCAGCAGGATTAGAGACAATAAGTTTGTACTAGATGAAAGAGCATATGAAGTAGGGAAATGAGGATCATGCCCTACTTCAAGGAAAAATATAACATGATTTGCAAACACAAATTACAAGTAAAGTTCATTGTGCCCCAGTTCCATGAAACCAAGAAGGGACAATGAACTTTTCCAAGTACATCATGAAGAGCCAATGGAGATGGGATTAACAATGTTTATAGACCTCCTCTATCTTTTAACAAATCTTACATGTGTCATGACTCCTATTGAAGAAGCTATAATCTTTATTTCTTTGTCTTGCAAGTTTTCCATAGACTCTAATGGCTTTGCCCTTATAGCAATGTCATGTTGATCAATAAGCTATGGGTCTATACCCACTGGACCTCTCCAATGACATTATTTAAGTGGCCGTTAGTCTTATGTGATGATGTCTTTGACACAAATGGATGAAAAAGACACTACCTACATGAATGGCTTCTCCACAAGTGTATCAACAAGGTTTGGCCTTCAACCTTGACCTCTTTGTTATTATCTTCTACAAGATCCGTGACTTCATTGATTGCAAGTCTTAGATTTGTGGCCTTAATCTTAGCCATGAATGGTCCCCTTAACCGGGTGGTGTTAGAATTGAGAGGTCTCAAGGTGATGTTAAGCACCATGAATTGCCAAAGAAGTACCCAATTAGAGACCTATCAACCAAAATGATGGGAGACAATAAGTTTTGTACTAGATGGAAGAGCATCTGCAAGTAGGTGTTAAAGATAGTAACCTGCTTTGCAAGACCATTGCTACCTTGCTGGAGAAGAATACCCGTCAGAGTGTGCTCACCAAACCCAAGATTGATATAGAAGGTCTTTGACCAATCAGGATTGCATAGAATGGGTTCTGAAGCCAGAACACTCTTGATTTGTACAAACTCGTGATCACAATCCTCATCCCAAGAGAAATCAACTCCATTTTTTAATAGCATATTGATCAATGAAGCGGCGATAGTATCCTGCTAGATTGACAAATGAGTGTACCTGACGTTTGGTTGTTGGCGAGGAGAGCTTGAGGACAGCTTCTACCTTCTCAGGATCAAAGGCTTGATGCCCTCAGATGAGACAATATGTCCCAGTAACCTCCCTTGAGTGGCTCCAATGGTGCATTTATCAGGGTTGAGGTCGCCATTCGCATCATTGACCTTTGGAAGGCCAGCCTGACCTTCATGACGTGCTCCTTACGTGCCGAGAATATACATAAATCATCTAAAAACACCTCCAAGAAAACCCCCAAATAAGGAGCAAACACCATCTGCTTAAATCTTTGAAAGGTAGCAGGAGCATTGGTGAGGCCAAATGGCATAACTTTCAATACAAATGTCCCCCAAGGTGTGGCAAATGTGGTTTTAAGAACATCCTCCTCAGCAATTATGATTTGATAAAACCCAGAGTAACCATCATCTGATCCTTCCATTGATTCAGACATCGAGGATGAGAGAGTATCACTGTCTTGCTCCTCTTCTTCTTCTGGTTCTGTGGCACTTGGTTGCACCACGATCTTCTCCTTAGAAGCACCAAAAGACGTGTGTCCTATCTTCCAATAGCTGACTGCATCACTCTTTCTCAACCATGGTCTCCCAAGTATGGCTGGGTAACTCATGCCTGTATCTTCGATGTCCACTACATAGAAATTGACGGTGGTGGTCAACCCATTGACAGTGATGGGCAAATCCTCAATGACTCCCAGGGTGGCGAGTCATCGACCATCTGCTACCTTGATTCGAGTGGAGGAACACCTTGTGCATTTCAAATTCAATTTCTTCATGATTCGGGGCACCATGATATTACATGCAGCTCCCCCATCAATACACACACTTTTGACACAGCAATTATCTATGATGACATCTACTGTATGTGGGTGCCGATCAATTTCTTTAGAGATAGAAGAGACCTCTCGTACCTTTTCCTTTTTCTTGCTCCTCCTTGTTGAGAGCCCTTGCTGCAGCTCACGTCTCACCTTAGGGTTTAATGCTATTAGTTGAGGGAGCGTGATGCTCAAACACAGATGAGCAAGGTCCTGAATGACCGAATAGTCCTGTTGCCCCAAGTCGATGGGAAAATCCGAGGCAACCACTTACTCCTGCGAGATCTTTTAGTCTTCTTTGTTGGTGGGTCTGCCATCTCAGCATCTGAGGGCTCTGAGAAGGACATCTTCTTCCTGGGGCAGCCCGGTCCACGGTTTAGAGAGGGGTCCGAGGTGGTATGACTTCTTTTCCCAAGGACAAGGATCTCTAAGCCAGAATCCTCAGTGCCTGATTCACTCAGAAGATTCACCCTTGGAATATTGGGACATTCTGTGCGATAATGACCCTTCTGGTGGCACTCGTAGCACACAACATTGGCACGTTCTCTTGGAGGGTGATTGGCTTGATTTCTGATGCCCACCATCTCAAGCCGAAGATCATTCACAGCCTTGGCCAGGTCATTGACTCCGGGTTCCTTAGCAAGAGGGGCCAGGGGAGTAGGAAGGAGGGGAGCTCATGGGCGAGGCGGGGAAAATCTTCCAGGCAGAGGTTGAGGATATACTCCTTGTTCAAGGTAAGCATTTAAGGGAGGACCATACATTTGAGGTGGAGGCGGTGGATACATCCCTAATGAGGGGTGGGGGTATGCCCCTGAGTTAGACCCCCCAGGTTGTTGTTGCAAGAATTGAGGGGGTTGCGGTAGGACAATCGTCTTCTTTGAAGTGGGGAAGCAGGATCAGACTGAACTTTATCAAACTTTTGAGCAATCTCACGTGCTAGCACCATAGTTTCTGGATTCTCCCATTTAAGCTTGATGCGGAATTCGTCACTTGCTCCTGCTACAAGGTAGCCCAACACATGCTGAGTCATTCCAGCTCAAAATCCAGCATTGTCCTCCTACGTGATAATTAAACGGTCGAGGAGCACGGCCGCTCAATCCACATATCGATGCACCATCTCACCTTTTGACTACTTCAAGTTTGCCACCTGCAAGTACACATTCTCTGGCTCCTCTTCTTTGCCAAAATACTCAATCATTGCTGCTATTAACCTTGGCCAGCTTTGGCGAATGTCGTCGGCGTGCTACTTCTCATACCATATTTGACACACTTGAGCCAAACCCTCTAGAAATGTGGGAAGAACCAACAGCCATCTATCTTCAGTAAGAAAGTTGAGAGAAACACAACGGCGCTTGAAGGCCACAAGATACTCATTTGGATTTTCTTCAACCCGACCAAGAACACAGGAATGTCAGCCATGCTTGAAAAATGGAAAAGAGAGAGTCGATCTATTGGAAAACAATGGAAAGAGGTAGCTTGAACTGAAAATTACATGAAGATACATCCACAAAGCACACATAGGCAGGGTAGGGTGTGACTGGTGTATTGTGAAATACTACACGAGAAGAATCTTCAGCATAGAATAGCTCATAGACAATCTTAAAAGGACCAACCCTCATGATATCGCATCCATCTTTACAAGCGAGGGTTAGAGACATGGCGCTGCATGAGGTTGTTCATCAAGGCAAACAAGAATGCCATGACAAATGTCAATAGTTGGAGAGCTTGCACATCACCTTCAGCTTCTTCCAGTTCTTGTAATTGCCATGCTATTTCTTCAAGGGGTGTGCGGTCTAGCATCCTTCTTTTGAGCAATGTCCTTGAGGACCTTTCTAATGATCTTTTGAAGTCGGTAAACTCGTATCAAATATGCCCAACACTTAGTTTCATGACGACCACAACCTTTGCATTCCTTACAAATGATCACCCTCCTTTGTGGCTTGTGGCTTTGTTGGGGCAGTGCTTCCACTCGCTTCATGCGTGTTTGAAGTACAAGCTTTGTGTGCCAAGAAATCAACAACTATATTTTGAGCTCAAGGGATATGCTGAATTTTTACCTCTTCAAATTGTTGGCAAAGTTCCAATGCTTGTTGATGTCGTGGAACCAAGCCTTCGCTCCGCACCTTCCACCTTCCACTAAGTTGTTCACACACGAGTTGAGAATGTCCTTGCACCTCAAGTTACTTGATGCGATGTTCTTGCACCTTTTGTAGCCCAAAAATGAGTGCCGAGTACTCAGCTTGGTTGCAAGTACTTGCTGGTGCAGACTTGCTATAACAATACACCTCACCCTCTGGTGAAGTGAGCTTCACACCCACACTAGTAGCCTTGGTCGAAGGTTTGTATGCACCATCAAATTGGAGGAGCCAAGATGTCATCACACCAAGACTAAAATTCGGACATCCCAAGTTTCTCGATAGTCCAAGATAGGTAGAAGGAGAGGGTCGGGAGAATTCAATACTTGAGCAAGACGTTCGGCACCAAATAAACTTGCAATCCTTTGTTAACAGTTTATCTTTAGACCAAAAAGAATTACAACTTGAAGCTCAAAATGAGGCACAAAAGGTTGATTAGGTACAAAGGGATTCCTTGGTCGAAACATTACTAACCATAGCCAAGCCCTAGAAACCTTTGTAATGAGATCGAGAAGAAATCATTCAAGACGAGCTTATCCACAGGAATTAATAAGCAGATGCGCCAAATCTCCCCCCAAGCTTGGGGAGCATCCCACCCTTCGAAGAATGTCACCCTTTTAATTACCTCTGATGCAGCAAGTAGCTCGATCACTGCACAATGAGTAGAATTGAAATCAAAGTCCTCCCAGTGTGTCACTAATTCTTCACCTTGAATCATCCACGATGTATAATCCCACCTGTCGTCTCCTTGACCAATGCATTGTACAATCAGTTGTTGAAGATCAACATGAAGATCAAGAAAGAGATCTCACCAATTGGTAGTTGTAATGAGTGGAGGACCAAGCACCAAATCCTTGAACTCGTTGAGAAGTGACATAAATATCCACCCTCCTCATGTGACATGTGTCCAAGGAGTGAACTTGAAAAAGTTTAGAATCTACGATCTAGTATCAGATCTGAATAGAGCACATGAAATGAAATACTTTTGCTTTTTACAACAAGAGGAAACTCCCTACGGTTAGAGAGTTATAGTTCATGAGATTTCACCATATAAGCAATATCTTTACACTTTCATCACTTCCTATTTGCTGGCCCATTGGTAAGTCTTCCTTTTGTGAATGGGGAGGTCTTGGTTCAATTCCCACTCCTTAATAAAAAGAGAGTAGAGGAGAGGAGAGGAGAAGAGAAGGAGAAGAGGAAGAGGATAGGGGCATGAGATCTTTTGTAGGAGCCCAAAAAGTCTGTCTGCGACGCGCAAGTGCGCCAGAAGACACAGGTATCCAAGAAAACAGTCGTGATCTGTCCGCGACATGCAGATGCACTAGAAGACGTAGGAACTCAGAAAACAGTTGCGATTCGTGATATGTCCACGACGTGCAGATGCGCTATCTGCAACCAGGGACGTGCAGGTGTTGCAGATGTGCATGAGCGGTTTTGCAGGTGCGGTTGACTAGAAGATGCATGGCGCTACGCAGGAATCCAAAAGATGCGCAGGAATCGCAAGCTAAAGGTGCAGAAACTGAGAAGTTTTGCAGCCGCAGAGACGGAGAACTATGAGCAGAAGATACGCAGATTGGAGGTGCAGAAGCAAAGAATCGCACACAGAAGGTGCTACAAAACTACATCCAGCTGTAGGAGTAACGAATTTTACACCACTAGCTGTGATGATTTCGATCCCAGCAACCACACCAATTCTATTAACTAGAAAATAATTCAATGCATGAGGCTAGACACTAGGCATGGTGACGCTCAAGGGCCATGGAGAAAAAGGGAACGTGAGGGAAGAAGCATTAACATAGGTGGGGAAAAAAAGATTAAGAGGGGTGGGAATGAAGAGGGGGACTGTGGGGGGACTATGGCACAAGGGGGAAGGAAGAGGGGGAAGAGGAGCATGTACGTGATAGAAGGTGGAATGTAGAGATGGAGACATCAAGGGAAGAGAGTCATGCTTTATTGGAAGGATGGGGGGGGAAATCAAAGTACTAGCTAGGTGGCTTTACAAGAATGAGCGTGTCCCATCAAGGAATAGCCCCCTCCTTTTATAGCCAAGAGAGGGGGTCTCTCCCAATAAATGCATCCTCCCACATGCATGGTGTGTGTGGAAGAGTGTCCCATGTGGGCTAGGCGGTTACACACTCTCAAATGTGTGCGACAACCCTTTGCCTCATTTTTCCACATACATCAATCCCCATATCCCAAGTCTAAGATACTCCCTTGGTCTCTTTCCAATTTTATAATACGTTAAAACATCTAGGAGGACAAGTGGAGGGTTGGCACAAGGAATCTTGCCACCTCATCCTACTTTCCCATTATTTAACTTGCATTCTTGGACTTTCTACACCCCCCCCCCCCACATGGGCCTATCCTACATGGAGGGAATAATCCAATATAATATCCATCTCCACCTATTTTATATTACTTCTCCCATGGTCCTTTGGCCATATCTCGCTAAATGCAGGCGTGGGACTGCCTAGGTGGAGGGGTGGTGCATGGACCCATGCCAACTTATTATTTAATATTATTACTACCATGGATTATGTACAACACACCTTATGGGTCCTCTTACATGGAAGGGTGGCACATGGTCATGCCCTACCACCTCAACCTTGGGCCTTATGCACAGATACAAGCATACACACATATTTATGCCTTTTACTTTGGTCAAATTTATCCATAACACTACCCAAGTCAAGATAGCACAAGCGCCATTTGTGGTACTTGCCCATGACCAATAGCTTGGGGGCTTGGTCCTAGTACCAAAAGGTATAAGATGGTATAATGCCATGATTACCTTGCTCAGTCATAAATAGTGCCATTTATAAAATGTGGGAAATCGACCATGAAAGTGGAACCACAAGAAACCGAGACAAAAGAAGGAGAGTAGCACCATGTCTTGGAGCCAAATAGGCCCAAGCAAGTTGTAAAGAGAGATAATAGAGGGAGTGTCAACAAGTCAAACTTTGGTCTTCAGTTATAAACTTGCAAGTTTGAGGAATACAAGCTCTCTCTTTTTCAAGAGTGTTGCTTATGTTCTTCTTGTTCTAGCCTTTATGAATTCCTCTCACCCCCCTTCCCCTCTCTTGCTTCATGCTTCCCTCTCCCCTTCCCTTTCCTTCTCCCTCTCCCTCTCCCCTTCTTCTCTCCCCTTCTTTTCTTGATGATTCACATTGCTACAACTCCAAAAGCCATTTTGCGTGACACTCTTAGACCGTATGTGCTTGCATTGCTGCCACAAGGAGTAGAATGGAGTAGGAGGCTCCATCAGCATTACTTCAAGATCCCCATGACACATGAGTCATCATCAGGCTACACATTTGCCCCATCAACCAAAGACCCATCCAACCGTATCTCGTGATGATTTGAAAACCCATTTACATGACACTCTTGGACCGTATGTGCTTGCATTGCTCCCACAAGGAGTAGCATGGAGTAGGAGGCTCCATCGGCATTCCTTCAAGAGCCCCATGACATGCGAGTCACTATCGGACTACACATTTGCCCCAGCAACCAAAGACCCATCCAACCATCTATCATGATGATTTGAAAACCCAATTTGGTCCCACAGTGCTATTGCATAGGGAAGAATGCCAAAGAGGACCCACTCTAAAATAATAGAGTAGTGGAAGAAGTTATATGATATGAGGGATGAGAGAGAGCAGACGAGGGGTTGGATGCTAATAGCATTGGAAGAAAACCTAAAAGAAATTCTCCACCGACAAATTTCCCTACCACCTTAATCTCCGCTCGGTAATGGAGTTCATTGATGACTACAATCAGGTGACGAGCACAACCAGCTGGCTCCATGCAGGCGGAGAGTACCATTACTATCATTTTATTGTAGAAACAATCAGGTGAGCATTTGATCTCCCCACAATCTCCCAACCTTATGCCAAGATGTGAGTGATGGAGAAGAGCCATAAGAGCCCAACCCCCCTCGACAACCAATAACTACCTTGGGCTAGTAGCCTCTCCAACCCCTGTTCCTCTCTAATATATATTAGCATGCCATGGATTTCTACACCTCTAATGCCTACGCTTCCAATGAGGGGTACCAAAAAACTCTTGATGGAGGACAACCAAGTTGGAAGAAAGGAAATGGCCTTCATGGAATCAAATATGGGGTTAACAGTGCGGCCAAGAACATTCATCAATGGCAGCAACAAATCTTCATGCGGCACAACCTCATGCTATTGCAGACCACCAATAGGATCCAAAAAATGGAAACATCCCTACAAAAAGAAAAGGCCAAGCGCCTAGTGGTTGAGGCCAGCAAGCTCTAGGCAGTTGAAATCGACAAGAGGGCAAGAGAAACAAGGGTGTAGACCTCTTGAACCCCCCTATCTCCTCCAAATTGCAAGCAAGGGGAAGGGCAAATCAACTAAAGATCAGCTCAAGGCTGCAACATCTTGCACAACCTATAGAGCACAGTCTAAATTGCAACATTATGCATAGCCCTTCAAAGGCTTGCACAATGCACTAAAACATTTGCAAGAAATCATCAACCTCTTGCATGTTTTAATGTTCCCCCCACTTCACATGTAGTCTACATAAAATAATGCACTCAAGATAAAACAATGAACTTATGCTTGCATGCAAGCTCCAAGCATAACAACGAAACCCTAACTAATCATCTGTTAAAACCTCATGAACATGCCCATTTGAGTACAAAAATGCAATCTAGAATTGAAACAATCTAGGGTAGGGGGGAAGGGAATAGTTGAGTCTAAAGCAAAGTGCTCGCCTCCTTCCCTTATATAGTGTACTAAAGAGAATATTGAGTGCCCAGATATATATTGGACTACCATTGTGCCTTATTTGCATCTCATGTGGTTTATCTCCACACCCAGATGTGGGTTAAAAAATTTGTGTTATAGTGTGTCCAACAACTTGCCAGGGTAAGAAAAGGACCTCCCACCATTAGCTTTTGGTGCAATGTTGGTTTCAGTACCACAAGTGCAATCTAGAAGCAAAAAAATCTAGAAAAAGACCTCCCACCATCAGCTTTTGGTGCAATGTCGCTTTCAATACACAAATGTAGTCTAGAAATGAAACAATCTAGGGTAGGGGATGGGGGATGAATAAATTGAGGGAGCTAGAAGCTCAGCTATCTCCCTCAAATAGTGCATAAAGTTGATCGTGAGTGCCCAAAATACTTGACTACTCTTGCATATTTGAGTCTCTAGTGGTTCAACTCCACGTGGTGAACACAATGTGGATTAAAATATTTGTGTAGTAGTGTTTTTAACAACTTGCAAGAGACTATGAGAAAGGGATCACCTCCCACTATCAACTTTTGGTACTTAAGAAATCGGTAGAGTGACATGAACTACACCAGTGTGAGGCCCTTGCTCAAGAAAATAGAGAAGGGGCGAATATTGCAAATGGAGTTCCTCCCTAGAAAATCAAAAGGGAGGAGCTTTTACTACATGTGGATGGCAGGAAGGGTATCCTCCACATACATTAACGTGTGGGAAATAGGCCACTATAGCATGTCTAATGGGGTTGGCAAGCTAGCAGCAAGAGAATGGCCCCTCTACTCAACCCAAGGTGGGGAAACTCCTGTTCAATAAACTGGGGCTATGTAAACACTAAGAGGGGGGAAGGGAAGTCCTCTATACTATATATTAAGGAGGGTGAACTTCACACGAGGCTGACATGTGGCAACCAAACCATCATGGCTGTCCAATGGAGGTTTGGAGGGAGGTTCGGAGTAATGTGGAGGCTCGAAGTAGCTTCCGAGGTGGCACGAGGCTGATGCACCATCAAGCCTGGAAGATGTGGCGACGCGCGATCAAGATGTGCCATAAAGAGTGCATGATGCAAGAGCACATCTGATGTTGGCACTATAGACGGAGCAGCCACATGGTGGCATAAATGACACAGATAGACACAACAGCCTAAACTGGTGACACACATGGAACATCCACATCGCACACGGGGAGCAGCCAGGGTGTAGGTATTCCACTATCCAGTGCAGTGATTCTAGTGGGGTAGACATGGACAGAATTCGCAATGAGTGTAGTGGGGCAGACACTACAATGCAGTAACTTCAGTGAGTGGCAAACCTAGGGCCGTGCAGTGAGTGGTAGACTTGCCGTAGGATGCCGGACACCTCAAAAAACAACACTACACATGGCAGCATGCTATACAACCACACGGGTGACAATGCGGAGCACAGAGCATTGGATTGGCATGTGGTGCCACAGCATTTGTCATCGGTCACAGGGGCTAGGGGCAAGGGGGGGAGAGAGAGAGAGAGAGAGAGAGAGAGAGAGAGAGAGAGAGAGAGAGAGAGAGAGAGAGAGAGAGAGAGAGAGAGGGAGAGAGGATAATAAAATTAATAATAATATAATATGTTATTATATTATATAATAATATAATATATTATTATATTATTTCAGGGGGGAAGACATGGACAGAATTCGCAATGAGTGCAGTGGGGCAGACACTACAATGCAGTAACTTCAGTGAGTGGCAGACCTAGGGCCGTGCAGTGAGTGGCAGACTTGCCGTAGGATGCCGGACACCTCAAAAAATAGCACTACACATGGCAGCATGCTATACGACCACACGGGTGACAATGCGGAGCACAGAGCATTGGATTGGCATGTGGTGCCATAGCATTTGTCATCGGTCATAGGAGCTAGGGGCAAGGGGGGGGAGTGAGAGAGAGAGAGAGAGAGAGAGAGAGAGAGAGAGAGAGAGAGAGGGAGAGAGGATAATAAAATTAATAATAATATAATATGTTATTATATTATATAATAATATAATATATTATTATATTATTTCAGGGGGGAAGGGATAGGATGGAGAGAGAGAGAGAGAGAGAGAGAGAGAGGGAGAGGGAGGGAGGGAGAGAGGGAGAAGAGAGGGAGAGAGAGAGAGAGAGAGAGAGGGAGGGAGGAGAGAGAGAGAGAGAGAGAGGGAGGAGAGATAGAGGAGAGAGGGAGGAGAGAGAGAGAGAGAGAGAGAGAGAGAGAGAGAGAGAGAGAGGAATATAAAATACTATATTTATTTTTATAAAAAAATACTAAGAGAGAGAGAATAAAATATTATATTATATTATATTATACATATTATTATATATAAAATAATATAGTATATATTATGATAAGATATTTTATATATTTATATTTATATTTAAAAAATAACTGGAGAGAGAGAGATTATAGTATAATATTATATTATTTCAGGGGGCAAGGGCAGAGAGAGAGAGAGAATAAAATATAATTTAATATTATATTATACATATTATTATATATAATATAATATAGTATATATTATGATAAGATATTATATATATTTATATTTATATTTAAAAAATACTAGAGAAAGAGGAGAGAGATTATAATATAATATTATATTATTTCAAGGGGCAAGGGCCAATAGAGAGAGAGAGAGAGAGAGAGAGAGAGAGAGAGAGGGACAAAAGAAAGGAGGAGGGAGGGAGGGGGGGAGAGACACAGAGAGAGAGAGAGAGAGAGAGAGAGAGAGAGAGAGAGAGAGCGAGAGAGAGAGAGAGGATAATAAATTAATAATTATATAATATATTATTATATTATTTCAGGGGGCAACGGCCAAGAGAGAGAGAGAGAGAGAGAGGATAATATAAAATACTATATTTATATTTATAAAAAAATACTAGAGAGAGAGAGGATAATATAAAATACTATATTTATATTTATAAAAAAAATAAGAGAGAGAGAACAAGAGAGAGAGAAAGAGAGATAAGACAAGAGAAAAGACAGAGAGAGAGTGAGAGAGAGAGAGAGAGAATAAAATATTATATTATATTATATTATACATATCATTATATATAATTTAATATAGTATATATTATGATAAGATATTATATATATTTAAATTTAAATTTAAAAAATAACTGGAGAGAGATTATAGTATAATATTATATTATTTCAAGGGGCAAGGGCCAGTAGAGAGAGAGATATATATATATATTATATTAGATAATATTATACTTATTATTATATATAAATTAATATAGTATATATTATGATAAGATATTATATATATTTATATTTATATTTAAAGAAAATACTAGAGAGAGAGATATAATATAATAGAATATTATTTCAAGTGGCAAGGGCAGAGAGAGAGAGAGAGAGAGAGAGAGAGAGAGAGAGAGAGAGATAATATAATATAATATTATTTCAGGTGGCAAGGGTAGAGAGAGAGAGAGAGAGCACACACACACACACACACACACACATGTTAGAGTTTGATCTTCATGGGAGGAGTCTTCAACATTAGTGATGACTTGGCTGCATTTAGTTGGACCTACAACATTGTGTTGAGGTGGTCATGATGTGGTGGCTATGCATTATCATCATGTGTGAACTACTCCCTTAGTGATTGGTCCATGCAAGAGGATCAACGTGGAGTGGCTGGCTATTACATGCAAGCGACGTGCCCATTCCGAAGACTTCTCAGAGGCGGTGCGGTTTCAAAGCTAGAGGATGGATCTATATATGCTATGACTATCCTTGAGCCTCTTCTCTTTATCGGAGTCCTCACGACTTATTCCCTGTATCACACAGTTGTGTTAGTATCATTACTCGAGTCAGTATTTGTTTGTAGAAGGCAACAAACCCCGTCGAGATGCACCTGTAGTGAACCATACTATTGAGAAATGTTCAACTATCTCTTCTACATATTGTTGTTCTCAATAATCCAAAATATCTATGGCATTCTGAGTTCTCGTTGTAACAAATTATTGCAATCCAATCACGTCCTTGTCATACAAACTCAAGAATCCATCACTAGTATCAAAGCAGGCTGATAGAGAAGGCCTATGAGCTCTAGTTGTACATGCATGCAAGCTTGTTTTGAATGTTGAGAAGGTATTCCTCTTCTAGAATCAAAAGTAGAGGTTGACATAGAAGGAGGAATTCTATTGATGTTCTACCTGAAGCCCACTTTAGAGAAATAATTGAGTATTGAGGTCTTTGCATGTCAAAGAAATGGATCCTGTCAAGAAAGAGAAGGTCAAAAATTCTCTCCTCAAGTTTACAGGTTGGAATTTTTCATCAAGGCAGCTAGCAACACGGCTTTATTTGATGCAGATAGGCTTATGGAGTCTGGTCAATGAATCTAAGAAAAAGCCAAAGGCAGAGTGAGAACTAATGGCTTGGAATCAAAAGAGCAACAAAGCCATCAGGCTCATTGGTAGAGCGCGTGGACCAAACTATTTCCATCATATAGATGTAAAGAAGACAGCAACCAAGTACTGGAGAATTTTGGAGACACTATTCGGCATGCACATGAAACATTCAAAGGCTATACTAAAATAAGAATTATTTGATTTGAAGATGAACTATACTGAGAATCTAGGGTCATTCTTGAATTGTATGCAATCTCTTCTCAGACAGTTACATGACCTGGGATCTAGTGTGGAAGCTGAGGATAACAAGGCTATTCTACTGAAATCTTTACCATTGAAGTTCAGTGAAATAGAAATAATTCTACGACTTGATGATAGTGCGAATTGCCTCGATTGTGTAGCTCTACTCCTAAGCAAAGAAAAGAGAGTTGATCTACTACAGCCTTTCAGTGACACGGCATATATAGTGACAAATAAAGGAAAACAAACCAAGAAGAATGCCTATGGACATTGTGGCAAGACAGGACATGATGAGGAACACTATTGGCAAAAGCAAAAGGAGCAAAAAGCTTGTGACTCTAAAACAAAGGTGCTTTTAACTTCACCGCTGAGAACCATGCAGATTTTGTGTCATTTTTTAATCAAGATTGGGCATTTTGATACGTATTCAGTTTCACTTGTTTTGCACTAGTTATTGAGTTCAACTCTCTGGTGTTTATGGTGTTCTCGTATCTGATTTTTTTTAAAAAGCTTGTAAGGTTCCAGTTCTGAGTATTTACTATCCAATTGATAGATGTTTGAAGATCTGTGTCAGTTCGCTTCCCATATCAGCTCATGGGGGGGGTGTTGAGGTGGTCATGATGTGGTGGCCATGTATTATCATCATGTGTGAACTACTCCCTTAGTGATTGGTCCATGCAAGGGGATCAACATGGAGTGGCTGGCTATTGCATGCAAGGGACATGCCCATTCCGGAGAGTTTTCAGAGGCAGTGCGGTTTCAAAGCTTGAGGATGGATCTATATATGCTATGACGATCCTTGAGCCTCTTCTCTTTGTCGGAGTCCTCATGACTCATTCCTTGTATCACACAGTTGTGTTAGGGTCATTAGTCGAGTCAGTATTTGTTTGTATATTTGTTTGTAGAAGGCAACAAGCCCCATCCACATGCGCCTATAGTCGTAGGTCTTTTGTGAACAATACTATTGAGAAATGTTCAACTATCTCTTCTACATTTTGTTGTTCTCAATAATCTGAAATATCTATTGCATCCCAAGTTCTCGTTGTAACAAATTATTGCAATCCAATCATGTCCTTGTTGTACAAACTCAAGAATCCATCAACACACACACACACACACACACACACACACAGTTAAGAGAGAGAGAGAGAGAGAGAGAGGGAGAGGGAGAGAGGGAGAAGAGAGAGAGGGAGAGGGAGAGGAGAGAGAGAGAGAGAGAGAGAGAGAGAGAGAGAGAGAGAGAGAGAGAGAGAGAGAGAGAGAGAGAGAGAGAGAGAGAGAGAGAGAGAGAGAGAGACACTTGAGAGATAGAGAGAGAGAGAGAGAAGTGAAATTCTTGAATATTTGTGTGTGTGTGGGTGTATGTATATGCTTTTTCCAAAGTTTATTAAAATTCCTCAAAGTTTGAGACTTATAAATGAGACCCTGAATTTCATTAATGGCAATCTATGATTGCATCTTTGAGACCCAATAGAGGGGTTCTCTAGCCCATTGTGGACAGGTCAGGTTACTCATATTAATTAAGGAGGCAAAGAGGGATGTGGAGTTTGTGAGGAAGAGGAAGAGGAGCGAGCGAATGACATTCTATATGTTGAGGAAGGGTTGGAAGGCTGAAGGTAAGATATATATAATAAGTAGGGGGAGGGGTTGTGATGAGATGGGGACTGAAAGGAAAAGTGAAGAGAAGGAGGAAGGGGAGGTTGCACGGAGCTGGTCAGCCCTTGCAAACGATATGCTCTCCATGATAGTGAATAAGGTGAAAGGAGCTATGTTGTGAGCTTGGCCAATTGCTCTCTTGTATGCCGCAAATTATGGAACCCTCCTCCCCCACACCATCAATTCTATCAACTCCCACCTCGTCTCCCTCCATCGCCTCTCCCCATCTTCCCCCGATCACCTCAACATCCTCTCCTCCACTCCACTTCTCCATCGCCTCCATCTTGCTCCCCCACTCCTCCTCCTCCTCCTCCTCTCCTTCCCTCCTCCACCTCTCCCTTCTCCACCATCAAGGTTGCCACTAGTGTACATCAATGACAGAAGCCCCAAAATTTGCAAAATCCCTAGAATTTGCTCTGATGATCGGTAGCCACCTTACGGCATCCCTTAATGGCCAAGAAGACCCATCAATTTGCAAGGCAATCGTGGCAACCGCCTCCTAATGCCCTTCCCTAGCCCATCAACGCCTGCGATCGGTGGAGGATAGATCCTTACCGTCCGATCCGCAGCCTTTCATAATGGTAAAAGGTGTGCACAAAATGACCGGTTAGATTCCCAACAAGCAGCCAAAACTGACTTGCAACCCAACAAAGCCTTCAATGCTTAGGCACCGCCAAAATGATCACCCACAATGTGAAAATCACTACTGTTAGATCAAAATCTGATCTAACGGACCAAAAATCACAATCATATCAAACCATTCGATTTAAAGCTCGATCCTATGGCCAAAGAAAGGCGATGCTCGTGTCCCCTTTGATTGGAGTCTCCATCCTACAGATGCATCATTTGATTTTTTCCATGTGTGCGACCCACCTCCCCTAGTCGTTGACGGTCGGGAATGCGGCTCTAGTCATTGCTTCCTGATCGAAAAGGCAGGTGACCAACTCCTGTACGACCGATCGTCGACGCCCACCTTCCCTCCTGGGAATTGGCTCCCGATGCCAATTCCCTACACCTTAATTCCCCTCCCTCCTCTTCCTCCCCTCCCCTTTACTTGCATACCTTCCTCCCTTCCTCGGTCCCCCCCTCCATTCCTTCTGTCTCGTTCGCCAACCCATGCTTCCCACACTTCTCGCTCTTCGCCTCTCTCATTACCTCACCTTCCTCAAGATCAGTCTTTCCATCAGGCTTTCTTCCCTCTATCCAGATCCTAGGTGTGCCTTGCTGTTCCCCTTCTTGCGCGTTTGTATTTTGTGGTTCCTGGATTTAAGAGGCCTTGAGTGGAATACTTTCTTCCACAACTGCCTATCAATGACCCCCCTCAGTCTCGTGAGCTGCCTGGGTTCCAACACGTCGCCATTCTTTAGCTCCACGAAGCTCCAAGTCCTCATCATATGTGCACTTTCGATGACAAGAAATCTACAAATAATACCTCCTACTCTAAGATATTTGCATATCGATCTATTCATGGGGCAGATGAAAATAGAAGCCCCTAGCCTCAAACGTATGTATCCTCTACTGGTCATTCCGGACTCTCAGTCACACCAAAAGGAATAGGGGAATCTTTAAAAAATGTCTTTTTGCTCCCCTAGGCACACACCTAGGCTCAACTAGAACACCCATGCTCTAATTGGTGCGTGCAGAACACCCTAATCTTCTTTGTCATTCATTTATATATGTGTTTGAGTATTGTACATAATCGGGGTTAAGGCACAGTGGCCTTTAACCCCCACAAGACTAAGCCGTACTGATTACACCAACCTTTTTTTGGGCTCTTTCAAACTATAAGTGAGGTAAGCCATCTTATGTACATCCTCCTCGATAGCCAAGCAAATGCAAAGACATTGAAACTTTGCTAGTTGGAAAATTGGATCTTCTCCTTGGGTCTAGGGAACTCTAGGAAAATACAATGAGGTCCCTAATAGTGGATGCATCCTTGCCCTAGAAACATGAGCAAAACCCTATAAATTTGTGCGATAAATGAATGGAGAGAGGACCTCAAAAGTATATGGCTAAATTGCCAATGGATTTGGGCTCTTGATAACACCTCCAAACAAGACTGCACATGATCACATGAGCATTGCCGCCTAGTATAGTGGTAAAGCAAGCGCTTTTGGATGCAAAAACGAAAGCAAAGCACTTTTGAGCTATTAATAGGAAAATTTTGTAGCATGATCTCCATTAACACAACTTCGTTAATTTTTTAAAAAATATATGTGAAAATTTACAAAAGAGTTTCAATCCTCCACTATTGCACTCCCTT
The DNA here is from genome assembly GCF_047967505.1 of Dipteris shenzhenensis. NCBI lineage: Eukaryota > Viridiplantae > Streptophyta > Polypodiopsida > Gleicheniales > Dipteridaceae > Dipteris > Dipteris shenzhenensis. Next base: position 11,309,934 of record NC_141624.1, read on the forward strand.
GACAGAGGAGGCATTGCTAATAAATATTTTGGGTCTAAAATTTGAGTTTTGGCCTTTCCACAAGATGTAGGATTTCTCTCAATAGACGCACCTTGCCCCCCACATCAACTATCAATCTACTCAGAGATTCAAAGGAAAACTTGAAAGATGGTTTGGGAAGACTTTATCCTTAGCGAGCAAAATCATGATTGCCAAGCATATGCTTGAATCAATGATGGTGTATGTGTTATTTGTCCTACCATTTTCCAAGACAAGTTTGAGAAAGGTGGATAGGAACATCTCTAATTTTTTGTGGGAGGATACGTGGCATGCAATGAATGAGCTGGGAGGTAATGGAAATGCCCAAAGAGGCTAAGGGGATAGGGCTTGTACCCATGAAAGTGAAGAATGAGGATCTATGCACTAAATGGCTTCTTCTGCAGCCAGCCATGGGTTGTAATTACCGGGTACTTATTTGGTTGAATGCTCCAAATGGGATCAACTACCCTGCCAAGATATGATTCTCTCAAAGTTTCTAGTCAAAGTATCACAATTGAAGATATTTTCAAGGTTGATTCAAATATGGAAGACATGGGAAGGGCTGAGGTCACTTCATGGGGATGCATCCTTAGGTAGATCACTATGGCTCTTGGATTGGGCATTGATTAGGAGACTTAGAAGTCTTCAAGGTCACCCATTGGCTGGTTGAGATTCAGGCTCATTGCACGCAAGGGAGAGCTAGTTCACTAGCCAGCTTTTTCAAGAAGATTTGGGATTTAGGGGGTTTGTTTGGAGACCAGGCAAACCTTTCTCAAAAGTCAACTTAAAAGAGTTTAAAGAGGAAACTTCTGTTGTTGTGCCTATGATAGCAAGTAAGTAGTGGAAGTTTCATACTCCCTTAGACAGCTTGACAATGTGGAACTTTAGACTTAAAAGAGTTTGGAAGGCCACTATTTCCTTTAATATGAATTTATTGTTATGGAGAGTGATTGTTGGAAAACTTCCAATGAGAGCTAGGATTGCCAAAGGGAATCCTAATGTTGGTTCAATATGCCCATTATGCAATACTGGTAGGGAGACTCATATGCATCTATTTTGGGACAATTTCTTCACTAGGGAAGTGTGTAGGGAGATCATTAGAAGTTTGAGCAAAGGCATGGATTCATGTTGGAAAATGGCCCTCTTAGGTGACAAGGCAGCACTTGTATGCATTTTGGCAAGTTGTTAGGGGTTTTGTGCTTTTGCATGTGTGGAAACATAGTAATGACTTGGTTTTCCATAGACCTCATCATGAGAGGATGTTGGTTCCTATTATCATTGAAGTATCCCTTGCATAGCTCAACTTTAACAAGAACATAGCCAGATACTTGTCCACCTCCAATAATACTTTCTACATGAAAACACTCAGTGTCAAGCCTTCTCCCCATCCGCTTGTCAGCCATGGATTCTCGATTTTATCAATCGCATTACCAACCATAGAAACAATCAACGACGAAACAAAATTGAGTGGAAATCGATCGAAAGCAAGAAAATGGTAGATTGAATACCTCTATCCATCCATGGAAACACAATTTTCCAGCTTAAAATGATTTTCCAATGCAAGAATGGTCATGCACAAGACAAAAAATCATCACTTCTTCTGCCATCCCATACCAAGCTATAGACACCCACCAGCTCGCCGATGATAGCCCGATGCTTCACAGTTACCTTGCCTTTAGGCTGTGCAACCTACTCATGGAACCTCATCTATTGAGCTTTGATTCCTTACCTCTGCCAATTCCATTCTTTAGCTTCATTCAAGCAACAATGATATGTAAAACTTTGCCAAATTCACAGAAGTTCAAGTGCCCCATCATTATCCCCCACGCTAGTTTTTCCTACAAAAAACTTGATCGTATTCGATCCCTTGTGAAGGTGTTGTGGTTGGGGAAGTTAAGTCTCAGTATTCTGCTCCCAAATCTTGCAAGTTAAGACTAGGATGATAAGATAACTTTCTTCCAATATGGATTGAGAAATAGATGCAGAAATATATGGCCCAGTGAGCTTTTCCATTGCTGTGTTCTTGTCGTCTATAGAACTCATCCTTGATTCCCGATCATACATGACCTACCGCTGGTAGTAGAGGCGAGTGTTGCAATGGAAATACCGTAGATGAAAAAGGACAGGGGGAAGAGAATCTAGGTAGGGCAAGGAAGTGATAGAGGTGGAAAGGAAGTGGAAGGAGGAGGAGAAGAGGGCAATGGAGGAGGAGAGAGGGAAAGGATGAAAGGGGGGCGGGAAGGAAACAATAGAGAGGGTTCTTTCAAAAGGAAGCTTGAAGCGAGGGAGACATTGGGCAACTTGTTGCGCAAGGCATGGGAAGAGAGGGTACTAGGAAGGGACATGTTGCTATGCCATACGAGCGCTAAATGTAACCTTAGAAATAAAGTAATATAGAAGAAGATAGATAGATAGATGGGGACATACATTGTTACTGGCACTGCCCCATTAGGGGTAGAGCTCTAGCTACTAGAAACTTGCTATTTAAGATGCCTTTGAAAGCTAGGGGCAGAGCTCTAGCTACTAGAAACTTGCTATTTAAGATGCCCTTTGAAAACGGAGCAACAACAGTTTTACTCAACCACACGTGAGGCATGTGTCCCTCTTGTTGGCCTGCCCTCTAGGAAGGGCTATAGTAAAGGCACCTGTCAGTGCAAAGGGGAAAATTCGTTTTTCCCTAAATTTCATCACTTTTCTGTGATTGGTTGGGACGATGTGGTGTTTTTCTCTTCTGTCTATTTCGGGCACGTGAGGTGAATGCCTTGATTAATTAATATTTTTATTTTAGTACAATTTATAAGTAAGGATCAAAGGAGGTCCGAGGAATCCACTTTTGATTGATTCCTCTTCCGATGGTTCTCATCCATGCAGGAGCCACTTGAATTGAGCACCATGTGAAATTGAGGTTTGTAGCCCTCCTCCATGATTTCTCCATCGCACTGTCTTCCCTTGCATTCTTCACTCCATGGATCCTCCCCATCCTTCTGCTCCTCCTTGGCATCCTTCCAATTCCGTTGTTCCTCCCCATTCCATCTCCACCAATGCCTCGCCTCTCAATCCGCCTTCGTTTCTTCCACCCATCCCGCCCGCAGGAGCTCCCGACTAACGGTCCACAGTGTGGTCAAGCGCAGTCCTAAGCGGTTGAAGTACCAATTTGCTAGTACAAGAAAGGTGAGTGGGATCTTCTTATGCGAGAAATCAATCTCAAATGCTTCGCTTTATCATCCTCCCCACGCTGGCATTGTGTTCCTCACAAACGAATTTTGAAATGATGATGCAGTGCGAGTTTCGGTCTTTTTCGACTACTTTTTTGCAATTTTCGGATTGCGTTTGATTAGGCAAGGCCATATCTATATTGGCCCGTTAAGCACGGGTCCAGAAAAGTTGCTTCTTATCGATGGAGGATCGTTCTATCTCGTTAATTCTTATCAATGGAGAATTTAATTTAGGAAGAATTATGGATGACGCTCTTTTGGCATCATCTAGACTGCTTCCGCTCTTCGGATTCAAAGATTGTTTAAAGCCATCAAATTTGCGTTTACGTAGCTAATTTGAGCGGAGCTTTCATATGCACTCGTATTCTCTTCTTATTTCGTGTCCAGATCATGACTCCTGGTTATCCTATCCTTAGAGTTGAGATGTTGAGATCACTTTCGGCTCTCTCTCCGCCAATCTGAATTTTCTGTAGCACGATGTTAGATCCTCCGTATCGTCCCCCTGCCATTTCATTTCAGCTGCGATATTTTTCTTTAACACGATGTTGATCATTGGCGTGAACTGCAACAAAGTTCACTTTCGTTTCAGATTTAATCGACGGTTGCTCTGATCATTGCAATTGCAAAGTCTCCCCCTCAACCTCCTCCGCTCTTCAACGTATCTCAACAAAATTTGAGGTTGCAAACACAACCTAGAACATACTCTTTGAGCTTTCATAAAAGAGGAGAGTTGTGCATCATGCTGTATATTCGCTCGTATAATCTAGCTGTTGGGAGGGAACTTAACCTAAAGTACTTCTTATTAAAGATGCATACAAAAGTGTGATGAACAAAGGCAGCTTTTAATGCCAAGTTAGGCTTGTATGAGTTTAAATCAATTCCCTTTGCGGAACGAGCATCCTACTACGTTCTAGTCACTCATTAGTAAGACTTTATAGCTCATTGTTCAGTTTTTTGCCTTTTTTTTCTCCCATGGTAGTGACCCCACATTGATATTTTTAGGGGGAGGTGGACAAAGGATCCCTCAAAATTTTTGCACAATGGCTTTGCATATAGCTCAATAATGGTATCTTGAACAGGTGAGCATTGAATTGATGAATGTAGTGTTGTTCCTTAATGTTTTGAACCATTCAATTGAGCTGGTGGTGGCATATGTCGCTCACCTTAATTCTTTGAAATTGTGCACGTGCGACCATATTCATTGTGTTGAACCTTGCCTTTGCAAGGGGGAAAGGTGGACAACATACAATAGACAAAAGAGATGGTGAGATGTGCATGCAAGAGCATGTGTTCATATAATTGTTTGAGCGTTGTAGGGCACCAATCATGGCTTCTGAGCCTAGACACATTATCATACATGTTGGAAACATGATGTCTCTTTAGCATTATTTGGCAAATGTTATCATTGCACTGGGAGGTACCGTGAGATGGGGTGTAGAGATACTAAAAAATAGGTATGTGTGATCAGCCCCAGGAGGACAGGGTGCGACAGTAAAACCAATGATTCAAGATGTGAAGACAAGGGATCCCATGATGTAATCAACTACGCTAGAGCCCCTCCATGTGGGAAGTAGGTCAAACCACTTGAGGAGGACCATCTATTGAGACCATTATAAATGATAAGATCATGCATCCTGCCTAGATCCAATAGGGCCTGCCCGTAAGATGTGACCGGACCTCGTCTATCAGTTGAAACTCGCATCATACCTGCATCCTCAAGATCAATGTCTGGCAGTAAAATGGAATCGTCTCTGAAGTCAAGAAGTTGTACCTAACAAGCCCCTGTCCTCGCGTTGAAGTCCCCAACAAGGAGGACTTCCCCGTGGCTCGAGAAGTCAACAATGTCCTTGTATAGAGCTGCATACGGTGATGTCTTTGTTTCCTCTTGGACATCTTGAGCAAAGTGTGAGGTATCTCTCCGCTCTACTGAGATGGTCCTTAGAAGAGTGGACCTGTAAAGAACCGCTACTCCTCCCGATCCTCGTACTCCCCCTGTGTCCCTCGTCTCATCTCTGTAGGAAGACTCCCATGTATACCCGCTGACTACTGGTAGTGGGCGCTTTGGACTATGATGTGTCTCTATATAAAAGACTGTCACAACATGTATAGGATTCCGAGAAGTTCCCTGGTTCTGACCATAAGGTTCCATTACAGTTCCAAATGGTACATGAAAGGGTCTCGGTATGCTGAGTCTCATAGACCCCACCTCCCTATGTGGGAGGAGAGGTAGGTGCCCGACGGGGGTCTATAAGGAGTTGTCCATCTCGAAGTACTGCCCACTTCCCATCCTTGCGGGCCTAATACCAGGTGGGTGTGAGAGTGATGATTGGCTAAGAGGGAGAGGGGAAAGAAAGGTCGAGGAGTAGTGTGGGACAGTGAATGACACCTCCGATGTAGGTGACATAGGTAATAAAGCAGATGGGGAGACTGTAACTGTTTTTTAAAATCTTCGGAAGAGCGATGGGTCTATGAGAGTGTGAAAAACCTGATACAATGAGCTGTGGTAGTGGAGCTACTAAACGAGCATCCACACCAATGCAGAATGCAAAAAAATGCAAAATGGCAATACTAATTCCTAAGTACAACATAGTCATATCTCGACTATATATATCAATCTCAGCATCATCGTCGGCGTCATCATAACCATCATCATCATCATCATCATCATCAGCAGTAGGACATCACAATGGACGAGGCTGTGGAAGTGGAGGCATGAGGTCAACAATAGAGCGCTGTCGCCCCCCCAAGGGTCCTGGTACGTTTCCTGGTTGTAGCTTTGCGTCTAACCAGGGCCACTGTGACCCCCGTCGGTCAGGGCCCAACCCTAAACAAGGAGGGGATGTCCCCAAGTATGATCTGTGAGTCAACCCTCTGTCTGAGCTGTCGGGTCACAGGCTATGGGTCACTGTCATGTCGAGGTCTCGCCTCGTGGGGGTCTATGTGATCTGCAGTCGAGGAAGAAGTCAATCTGGTAGATTCGGGGCAGGTTGTGGGCTGTCCTCTTTGGCACTGCAGCCCACCAAAAATCTCGGACAAGTGTCCACCTTCCACTCTGGGCCTGGGGGGGGGTTGAGCCTATAAAAGAAGGCCTCTCCCCTTCATTCTCTACATGAAAAAATTTCGTCACTTTTCTTCTCCCTCCTTTTGGTTGATGGAGCAGAACCTCTCCAGCTCCTTGGGTGCAGCCAGCTTCTCCCCAGGTCATTCTCTCACCTTAGTAGCACTTTCTCTCTCTACAGCAGCACACTCTCTCTCTACAGTTCCAGCCCCTCCTCTCCAGAAATCTGCCCCCTCTCAGCTCTTCTGGAACAGCAGCAGCATCCTCTCTCCTTCTCCTAGCCTGGAGCAGCCACAGCGCCTTTCTCTCTCCTGCTGCAGTCTTTCTCTCTCTACTGCAGAATTTCTCTCTCTACTATTCCAGCCCCTTCCCCTTGCAGAAATCTGCCTTTCTCTGCACCTCTGGAACAGCAGCAGCTCCTCTCTTACATCCCCTCCCTTGGGGTCAGCATTGGAACTCTCTCTCTACAGCTATCACTCAATAAAGGCTTTCTCTCTCTAGCTTATAGGCTGTTTTTCTGAGCTGTTCTCATTCCAGCCCCATTTCCACACTCTCCTCACTCAAGGGAGCTTCAGAGGCATCAAGGACTTCATCTACAAAAGGGTCAAGTCACGAAGGGAGTCTGTATTGTCAAGTTTATCTCATTTATATCACTATTTCATGTTGTTTCTGCTATCTTTCTAGAAACTAGTGCTTGCCTCTAATGTTGGATGTAAGTGGTGATTGTTGCAGGCTTCTTCCTTGTGGATTGGGCAAGCCAAGAGTTGAAACCTGAGCTTGGAGTCCTCCTTTCTGTTGTCTACCTTGTACATATGCTCTTGAGTCTTGTATCTAGGTCCTAGGCTTTCACTGATGAGTTTATCAGTTTGGAAGGTGCATTGCACCTTGGTCTTGTAACTCCATTTTTAAGAATAAAGTGAGCCTGGATAAGGGGGGGGGGCCGTCTTGGCCCCTCAATCATATTGCAATTTCCAATGATGTCACTTTGTGTTTAAGCTGTATAAGTCTTAATTCCAACTTAATTGCAATCTCTTAAGTTTAAGTATATGTGATTGGTAACTTGCAATCATTTCATTCAAACGCCTCTGCAAAATCCGTTGTCTGAATTGATAGAAAGCACCGAGTAGTTTACAATCGCGCGTCGAAGTTGGCCACTAAACTCGATGTAGATTTGCCGTCTCCCACGAGCTCCTTAGTTGCCACCAGCCAATCCCATGCAGCCACTTGTTGATCCTCGTGCGCCATCGAGATCCGCGGTGGCTCTGCCCACTGTGGGGAGATTTCTAATCCTACCGGTCTCGCCATGTGGCTGTGTACGCGGTTTGCCTATTGCCACGTTGTGCCTGCCTGGCCCCCACTTCCAGTTGTTGTCTGCCTTGTCGACGAGAGCTGCCTAGTCAACAACCACGCCGCTCCCAGTTTGTCACTGTCGCCCGCCTGCCGCTCCCAGTTTGCCACTGTCGTTTTGCCACTGTCGCTCGCCTGCCGCTCGAGGCTGCCAAGTCGGCTGCCACACGTGATCTTAAACGGCTTGTTGTTGTTGAGATATCGAGCTCCACTCGTGATATGCCAGGGTGACCGTTGTGCATTTATGTCATCGACTTGTTAGCTGCAGATGCGGTTGGTACACTGCCCACGAATAATAGCTGGATGACAGCTATCCTTATTTACTCTAGTTCGTGGCTCAGTTAGTATGCCACCTTAGTTAGCTGAGTTTGGTTTGAGACCCACATATAGGGTTCTTCTATTTCTTTGTACTAGAGTTCTTTTGGCTTTCACAACTAAGAAGAGGAAAACTGTTTTTCAGCCTCCACCTTTGTGTGTATTCCCCCATTGTGTATGTGAGAAAGCCACAAGTGAGACTCCTTCCTTCTCTCCCACTATCTTCACATGGTATGAGAGCCTTGTTCGTGGTAAGGAGCTCAAGAAAGCAAACCAAGTTCGCAGTGTCCTGGTAAGAGGACCAGTGTTGCTTTCCTTTTTCGAGTTTGGGAGCAAATCTCTGCAGGTAGCACAGTCGGAAAGTGCAAGAGTGCATTGTCTCAGGTTGAGACGCCCTTCACGGTGTGGTGAGAGGGCAATATATGCTGCGGGCGAGGGCCAAGCCCGTGGTGGCTTTATTTTTCTGATTCGAGGCCATTTCAGGGCCCGTTTTGGAGGCGGAAGTTCTCTGAAGCACTGAGAAAAAGGCCCTGTTTTTGTTGTGCGACCACTGCTCTACAGGTCGGTGAAAAGTTGCCGCAAAAATTGCATCGTATGCCTGTGCGCAGAGATATTAGGAGTTATAGAATCATTCTTGTTGCCTGTTCATGCAAAATCGTCACTAAGAAGTGACTGTGTGGTCAAATACCACTTTCGTCAGTTTTGCAGATTTGCCTGTGTGAGGCAAAAGCTGTGTTTTTTGCAGTGACAGAATTTTTTGCAGTGTTCTGTAATGGCGTCTGATTCTTTTTCACAGATTGTCACTGAAAAGCTTGACAAGAACAACTTCCAAGCATGGAAGTTTAGAATGACGAATTTCCTTATGGGAAAAGGCTATTGGGAGTTCATTATAGGAAATGAAGAAGAACCAATTCTTTCTAATGTTCCCAATCAACAGGAAATGCATGCATTTAAAGGATGGCATGAGAGAGCCAGAAAAGTTATGTATTGGCTGTCTATCAGTATTTCGGATTCTATGATTGTGCATATTCAGGATGCAAGTACTCCAAAGGAGGCATGGGATACTTTGGCAAAAATGTACAGCACAAATACGCAAGCCAGGAAAATGCAGCTCAAGCAAGAGTTGCACAATGTGCAGAGAGAAAATATGAGCATCAATGACTACCACATGAAGGTGAAGAAAATTGCAGATGCACTTGCTTCCATTGGGTCGCCAGTGGAAGATGATGATCTAGTTTCTGTGACCTTGAATGGTCTAAGAAAGGATTATGCACAGTTCCGGACATCCATTGCCGTCCGTGAAAAATTTCAGCGACTTAAATAATGCAGGCCTAAAATATTGTTGCAGGATTGCCTAAATTCAAGGTTGCAGAAATGCATAAGGTATGTGAAGCCTGTCAATTTGGAAAACAGGCAAGGAAACTATTTCCTAGACATGTTCAAGAAAGTAAGAAGCCATTGGAATTAATATACTCTGATGTGTGGACTACTAAAGCTGCATCTATTGGAGGCTGTCATTACTTTGTCACTTTTATTGATGACTACAGCAGAAAAGTTTGGGTGCATTTTATGAAAAAGAAAATTGAAGTGTTAACATGACCAATGCGTTTATGCCAGATATCAATATCTGCAACTACACCGGTCCCATGTGCAAACATTGTTGCACTCAATTCAAGCATGTCCGCATCCAACGTAAACATCCTGCCCTTCTTCTTTCCTTTTGCTATCAAGCGACTATTATTTTTCATATCCTCAACAAAGCATCCATGAGGATTAAATCTGACCTGCAAGCCCTGCTTAACCATTTGACCAACAGAAACCAGGTTCTTGGTGATGTTCGGGACATGAAATACATCAGACAGGTATTTCTTTTTCCCATCCTGCATAGACAAAGGAATTTTACCAATCTGCACAATAGGATGTGCAATATCATCACCAGTCTCCACAAATCCTGATTTTTTCATTTTCCTTGCATCCTGCATCCATTTTGCATGACCTGTCATGTGGTTTGACGCACCTGAGTCAACATACCACACATCATTTCGTTCTTCTGCACTTGTCACAGAATTGGTCATGTGCTGCACCATAAATAGATGCTCATTTCTGTCATCACCCTGTCTACTAGAAGATGCATAATTGCCTTGTTGCAATTTTCCATTCATAATGTCATTCTGCTTTTTGTAGCAGTCTTCAGCCATATGACCCATTTTACCACAATAGTAGCATTCAACATTGCTGTTTGCATTTTGGCCTCTCTGCCATCCACCACGACCTCTTTGGCTCCCCCTGCCTCTAGAGCTACCACGTCCTCCTCCAAAGGACTAGTTTTCTTGAGTTTGCTGCATATTCTGATTTCTACCACGGCCTCCAGATCGGCCTCCTCTTCCTCTGCCTCTGCCTCTGCCTCTGCCTCTGCCTCTACCTCTACCTCTACCTCTTCCAGCATTTGAGTAGAAGACAGTTTCTTTTGAAGTTCCTCCTGAAGAAGATGCACCACCATTTCTCTGCTCTTCAGAAATTAGAAGAGCAAACAACTCCTCAAATCAGGCCTGTAAATAAAATGCCTAAGGTCAGATAGAGAGGGAGAGTACCTCTCAAATGAGTTTGCAAGGTTCTTGCAGGAGCATGGCATAAAGCAACAGTATATATGCAGTCATACCCCACAGCAAAATGGGCTTGCAGAAAGGAAAAATAGACATATTGGAGAGGTATCTCGGGCCATGCTAAATGAAAAAGACCTACCAGATTATTATTGGGCTGCAGCAGTTGTTACAATAGTTTACATAATGAAGAGGACTCCCACTGCAGCAATACATGGCATGACGCCAGAGGAGATGTATACTGGTAGGAAACCAGATATTTCTCATTTGAAAATTTTTTGTTGCATTGCCTATGTTCATGTGCCAGATGAGTTGAGGTCCAAGTTCGATCCAAAAGCTGAGAAGAACATCTTTATTGGTTATTCTCTGTAGAAAGGGTATAGATGCTATAACCCTTCTACTCGTAAGTTTACAGTGAGCAGAGATGTTGTTTTTTATGAGATGAGCAGCTGGTATAAACCAGTAAATGTGATGATTGATGTAGATGCATAAAATGGTAATGCTGCACAGAATTCACAGCAGCAATCACAAAATATTAGTGGACCTGTAGTGTCATCTAGCAGTGGTTCACATACTTCGCCATGGACAGGCAGATTGAGATCAGGAGAATCTCCTCAAAGCAATGCACATAGTGGTACGCAGGTATCACGAAAAGAAAAAGAGAAGGTAGATCAGCCCATGGTTGATGTGAATGCAGGTCACTCTTATGTGGATGGTGAATCCAGTGGCTCAGAACAAAGCATTGATGATGAGTTGGGTATTCCTTCTGTTGTTACACCTGGAGTAAGGAAGACCAGGGATGTTTCGAGAGCACCTGGTAGTGAGCCTATTTTGCGCAAGTCTAATAGAGTCAAGTATCCTGTGGATAGGTTGAAATATGATGGATTTACAGCCATTCACTATGCCTATATGGTCAAAGTGATACAGGAACTAGAACCCACTTCTTTTGAGCAAGCCATGGGAAAAGAAAAATGGGAGAAAGCCATGGATGAAGAAATGGATGCCTTGGAAGCAAATGCTACATGGGAATTGATGCCTTTGCCTAAAGACAAGAATGCAATTGGCTATAAGTGGGTTTATAAGGTCAAGCACAATGCAGATGGTTCTGTGAACAAATACAAGGCAAGATTAGTTGTCAAGGGGTATGCACAGACATATGGCATTGATTATGAAGAAACATTCAGTCCGGTTGCAAGGATGGCAACCGTAAGAGCAGTCATTGCTATGGCTGCATCAAGGGGATGGTCTTTACATCAGATGGATGTAAAGAATGCCTTCTTGCATGGTGATTTACAAGAAGAGGTCTTTATGGAGCAGCCGCCAGATTATGTTCATGCTGTTCATCCTGAGTTTGTTTGCAGAGGTTGAAGAAAGCCTTGTATGACTTGAAGCAAGCACCTAGATAACAGAGAAAGGTATTATGCTGCTTGTCATTTATGTTGATGATTTGATCATCACAGGTGATAGTGATGAAGATATCATTCATGTGAAAATGCTATTGAAGCAAAAGTTTGAGATGAAGGATTTGGGAGAGCTGCGTTATTTCTTGGGCATTGAGGTGATTAGATCACCAAGTGGGATACAACTCTTGCGAGGCTGTATGGATTGGACATGCTGTCCAAATATGGGATGACAGGCTGTAAGCCTGTTTCAGTTCCTTTGGAGTAGAATGTGAAGCTGAGCGCAGATGCAGGTGAGCTTCTGGAAGACCCTACTATGTACAGACGCATAGTAGGAAGTTTGATTTATATGACTATTACCAAGTCAGATTTGAGCTATGCTGTTGGATTGGTAAGTCAGTTTATGCAGGCTCCAAGGAAACCACATTTAGATGCGGCTAGACGCATACTCAGGTATGTGAAGTCCACATTGCAGTATGGACTATTTTATGAGGCTGGGGTTCAGATACAGTTGCATGGATACACTGATGCTGATTGGGCTGGTAGTATTTCTGATAGACGATCTACCAGTGGATATGTGTTCTCTTGTGGGAGTGCTGCAGTCACTTGGAGCAGCAAGAAACAGCCTACAGTTGTCTTGTCGAGCACAGAGGCTGAGTACAGGGGTGCAGCAATGGCTGCATGTGAGGTAGCTTGGTTGCATAAGATACTTTATGATATGCATCAGTCTACAGATGGGCCAGTTGTCATTTATTGTGACAACATGAGCAGTATACACTTGGCAAATAACCCAGTCTATCATGCTAAAACAAAGCACATTGAGGTGCATTATCACTATGTGCGGGAGAAGGTTTTACTAGGTCTTATTGATCTAGTTTATGTCAGCACAGAGGATCAGGTAGCTGACATATTCACGAAGACAGAAGCTGCGCAAGTTCAGAGACCTGCTTTGGTGTGCAGGAATTGGGATTGAGCTCGAGGGGGGAGTGTTGAGATATCGAGCTCCACTCGTGATATGCCAGGGTGACCGTTGTGCATTTATGTCACCGACTTGTTAGCTGCAGATGCAGTTGGCACACTGCCCACGAATAATAACTGGATGACAGCTATCCTTATCTACTCTAGCTCGTGGCTCAGTTAGTATGCCACCTTAGTTAGCTGAGTTTGGTTTGAGACCCACATATAGGGTTCTTCTATTTCTTTGTACTAGAGTTCTTTTGGCTTTCACAACTAAGAAGAGGAAAACTGTTTTTCAGCCTCCACCTTTATGTGTATTCTCCCATTGTGTATGTGAGAAAGCCACAAGTGAGACTTCTTCCTTCTCTCCCACTATCTTCACAGTTGTATCTCCTTGCCAGTCGGTGCGTAATCTTAGAGGGTTAGGTGAATTGCTCGAGCTCGGGCTTGAGGTAGACCAAGTCTCATTCGTTATACTCCTTGGAATGCCTTTTGGCGTCTTAATATTTCTTCATATGCTTTTCGGCTTTCTCTAAGTACTTGCTATAGCAAACCGCTTCACCCAGTCTTTATGGAAGGAACCTCTAACAGGGTCTACACCTTCGTGCGTTTCCAATTTGCTATTGCACCAGGAGCTATCCATAAGACAACTCGAAGGGAGGGAAACCTGATGAAGCATCCCGAGCTTGGGATCAGTATCGAAACCTTTGTCAGAGAAATTTATCAGTGGCGGAATACACTGATAAGTTCAGAGAAAGTGTGATGAAACTTTATGAACCTCTACCTCAATCAGTCTAAGTAAAAGATTTTATCTTTGGACTGAATGATCGGATCAAGATGAAAGTGCGGGCTAAGTATGCGAACACGCTAGATGAAGCAATTGCCATAGCCCTGAACTATGAGGATGCCAAAGGGAACAGACCAAGTGGGTTTGTGCAAGTTGGGACTCGGTATGAGTACCCGAAGAAAACTGGGTTTAAGAAGAAGTGGATTAGCAAAGGGAGTGCCTCATAGCCTAGTGGTCAAGCCAAGCAGGCGAAGCCAGTTGAGACTCCTAAACCAAGTACCACCATTGGAGTGAAAAGAAAAGTAACACCAATGGCAGCCCGGGCTTGGTCGAAGTCTTCTTTGAACCCAGAGCAAAGAGAAAAAGCGAGGAGAGAAGGCTTGTGTTTTGGATGCCTTCAGCCTCATCAGTGGAAAGATTGTCCACGAAACGAGGATCGTCGGATGGATGAGATAGTGATCTCAGAATACAACATGGAAATGGAGGAAAGTCCTAAAGCAAAACAGATGCAGATTCAGCTAGCGGGATCTGCTCAAAGGTCAGTACATGTTTTGTTATGTATGTCTGTTGCTAAGCTAGTAACCAGTGCACCTGATTATGTCCTATCAAAGCCCGCAGCAACGGGGTATACAGCCTTTAACAATATGGAGTTAATTAAGATGAAAGGGCAAGTAGCCAATCATGATGTCATTGTGTTGTTTGACTTAGCCTCAACGCACAAGCTTGTAAAGAGGCTGAAATTAAAGACTAGTCCATCTGACTATGCATATACAATCATAATGGCGGATGGAAGTTCAACTGAAGTATGGGACCAAAGGGTTACCCAGTTGGAACTTCGAATTCAGGACTATACAGAGAAGCTTGATTTTGAAATGACAAAGCTTGCTGACGCAGATATAAACCTAGGTAAGGCTTGGCACTTTAGGAAGAATCTAACCATAGATTGGAAAAAGCACATATATCAATTCAAGATGAATGATGTGCTGTATGTCTTATGAGGTGAAAAAGATATACCTCTAGGACCGTTGGTTTCCGTAATGGAAGTTTGAAAAGCTCAAGAAGAGTTTTTGTTTCTTTGTACAGCAACGGTAGAGCCGATTGATGGTTCTTCGTCTAGCACTGATGTTACCCAAAATGGACAGATGGCGAAGCTAGCTGATCAAATAGCAGAGGAGTTCTCTGATTGTTTTAGGGATGAGTTACCTTATGGATTACCTCCAAAGCGGAATGTTCAGCATAAGATTGAACTAATCCCGGGAGCAGAACCTGTAAATAGACCTCCCTATAGGTTAAGTTTTACCGAAGAAGCGGAGGTATGAAGAAAGCTGGAAGAATACCTCAAGCTGGGGCAGATTCAACCCAGTTTCTCACCTTTTGCTTCGCCAGTGATATTTAAAAAAAAAGAAAGATGATACTTTTCGCCTCTGTATAGATTACAAAGCATTGAATAATATCACTACTAAGCACAGGTATCCGATGGCTCGGATCGATGATTTGCTAGATGCGTTATATGGGGCCGTAATTTTCAGTAAGATAGATCTTAAATGTGGCTATCATCAGATCCGTATTAGAGTCGAGGATGTGCATAAAACCGCTTTTAGAAGCAAGTTTGGACATTATGAGTTTTTGGTAATGCCGTTTCGACTTACTAATGCTCCAGCTACATTCGTCATGCTTATGAACGATTTACTACGTCCGCATATCGGGAAGTTTGTAGTACATTTTATTGACGATATTCTTGTGTTCAGCAAAAGTATTGCTGAGCATCACGAACACTTAAGAATAGTGTTCAATACGCTGAGGAAAGCCAGTCTTTATGTAAATAAAAAGAAAACTGTACTGTGTATGGTAAGACTTGAATATTTAGGATTCATTATTACTCCCAAGGAGGTAGAAATGGATCCAAAGAAAGTGGCTGCGATACTGACTTGGCCTATCCCTTAGCACCGCTTTGCGATCATTCTTGGGATTTGTCCAATGTTATCGAAGGCATATCAAAGGATATTCCAAAATAGTATCGCCATTGACTGATCTGACCTCAGATAAAGTACCTTTTATAATCAACAGGAGAGTTTTAACACCATAAAACAAGCTGTGGTCTCAGGTACGGTGTTAAAAATAGTTGATCCCTAGAAACCGTTTTTACTTGAAACCGATGCAAGTGGCATTGCGGTAGGAGCAGTTCTCCTCCAAGAGGAAAGGCCAGTAGCCTTTGAAAGCAAGAAACTTTCTCCCTCTCAACGAAATTGGCCAACTCATGAATTAGAGTTGTATGCTGTTGTCCATGCTCTGAAAACATGGAGACATTATTTGTATGGATCAGAGTTTTATGTTGATGTTGATCATGATACTCTAAAACATTTTTGTTGACTTGAGAGGCCGCCAAGCTAGGTGGGCAGAACTCATGCAGGAGTTTAACTTTACGATTCGGTACCGAAGAGAGAAGGATAATAAAGTTGTTGATGTGTTGTCAGGCATTATGCATAATATGAGTTTCACGGTATTAGAGAGTGCTCTAATGACCGAGATTAGAGAAACTCAAAAGGTGGACGAGTTCGTCCAGAGCCTTTGGCCTAAGACTCATGTATTTAAACCCGGGGAAAAAGGGTAACCTGGCATCCAGAAAAGGCCAAATTTATGCAAGATATACCATAAGAGATGGTATGCTGAAAAGAAATGGCAAGGTAGTAGTACCTAATCAAAATGATCTCAGGCAGAGAGTCATTCAATAATGCCATGATAGCATAAGATTGAACTAATCTCGGGAGCAGAACCTGTAAATAGACCTCCCTATAGGTTAAGTTTTACCGAAGAAGCGGAGGTACGAAGAAAGCTGGAAGAATACCTCAAGCTGGGGCAGATTCAACCCAGCTTCTCACCTTTTGCTTCGCCAGTGATATTTAAAAAAAAAGAAAGATGATACTTTTCGCTTCTGTATAGATTACAAAGCATTGAATAATATCACTATTAAGCACAGGTATCCGATGGCTCGGATCGATGATTTGCTAGATGCGTTATATGGGGCCGTAATTTTCAGTAAGATAGATCTTAAATGTGGCTATCATCAGATCCGTATTAGAGTCGAGGATGTGCATAAAACCGCTTTTAGAAGCAAGTTTGGACATTATGAGTTTTTGGTAATGCCGTTTCGACTTACCAATGCTCCAGCTACATTCGTCATGCTTATGAACGATTTACTACATCCGTATATCGGGAAGTTTGTAGTACATTTTATTGACGATATTCTTGTGTTCAGCAAAAGTATTGCTGAGCATCACGAACACTTAAGAATAGTGTTCAATACGCTGAGGAAAGCCAGTCTTTATGTAAATAAAAAGAAAACTGTACTGTGTATGGTAAGACTTGAATATTTAGGATTCATTATTACTCCCAAGGAGGTAGAAATGGATCCAAAGAAAGTGGCTGCGATACTGACTTGGCCTATCCCTTAGCACCGCTTTGCGATCATTCTTGGGATTTGTCCAATGTTATCGAAGGCATATCAAAGGATATTCCAAAATAGTATCGCCATTGACTGATCTGACCTCAGATAAAGTACCTTTTATATGGGGATAGAATCAACAGGAGAGTTTTAACACCATAAAACAAGCTGTGGTCTCAGGTACGGTGTTAAAAATAGTTGATCCCTAGAAACCGTTTTTACTTGAAACTGATGCAAGTGGCATTGTGGTAGGAGCAGTTCTCCTCCAAGAGGGAAGGCCAGTAGCCTTTGAAAGCAAGAAGCTTTCTCCCTCTCAACGAAATTGGCCAACTCATGAATTAGAGTTATATGCTGTTGTCCATGCTCTGAAAACGTGGAGACATTATTTGTATGGATCAGAGTTTTATGTTGATGTTGATCATGATACTCTGAAACATTTTTGCTGACTTGAGAGGCCGCCAAGCTAGGTGGGCAGAACTCATGCAGGAGTTTAACTTTACGATTCAGTACCGAAGAGAGAAGGATAATAAAGTTGCTGATGTGTTGTCAGGCATTATGCATAATATGAGTTTCACGGTATTAGAGAGTGCTCTAATGACCGAGATTAGAGAAACTCAAAAGGTGGACGAGTTCGTCCAGAGCCTTTGGCCTAAGACTCATGTATTTAAACCCAGGGAAAAGGGTAACCTGGCATCCAGAAAAGGCCAAATTTATGCAAGATATACCATAAGAGATGGTATGCTGAAAAGAAATGGCAAGGTAGTAGTACCTAATCAAAATGATCTCAGGCAGAGAGTCATTCAATAATGCCATGATAGCCCATGTGCGAGACATCCTGGAGTCGAGAAAACATATGATCTCGTGAAGCGAGATTTCTTTTGGCCAAAAATGAAAAAACATATTCATGAATATGTGACACGTTTTTCGTGTCACGTAAGTAAGGTAGAGTAGGTGAAGCCACCCGAACTTTTACAACCTTTGGAAATACCACTAGGTAGGTGGGAGAGCATTTCCATGGACTTTATTGTAGGTCTGCCTACGACATAAGATGGATATGATTCTATCCTTGTGGTAGTTGATTGTCTTACTAAGATGCTCCCAAGATGGCTCACTTCATTCCAACTAGAGAGTCTGTTAGTGCCCTGCAAGTGGTGGATTTATTTATTAAACATATATTTCATTTTCATGGATTACCCAAATCCATAGTGTCAGACAGGGATGTCAAATTTACCAGTCATTTTTTTATTGTAGTGTTTGAGACACTACGGACTGAGTTAGGAATGAGTAGTGGGGATCATCCAGAAATGGATGGTCAGATGGAAAGTATCAACCAAATTTTAGAGGATATGCTTAGAGCATATGTGTCATTGAGGCAACATACATGGGACAAGTGGTTGCCACTGTTAGAATTTGCCTACAATGATAGAAAACATTCCTCTACAGGGTTCAGTCCGTTTGAGTTGAACTATGGTTATAGACGAGCAAATCCAACTACAATTGGAGTACCTCAGAAAGTGCCTAGTGCCGCGAACTTTGTGGTTCAGATGCGGGAGATGCTAGTACTTACGAGAGCTAACATCCGCCAAGCTATGGATAGAGCTAAGGCGTATGAGGATAAAAACAGATCCGTTAGAGAATTTAAGGAAGGAGAAAAAGTTTTTCTCAGAGTTCCTTCACACTCAAAGTCTTTGACTGCAGGAGAGTGTGCTAAGTTATTACCCTGATATTGTGGGCCGTGGTTAATTCTAAAAAGAATAGGCAAGGTGGCCTATAAATTAGAATTACCACAGGGTTGTAAGGTGCACCCAGTGTTTCATGTTTCTCGTTTAAAGAAATTTTTGCATACATGTGACTCACTAATCGAGGGTGTTGTTTTGTTTCAGGAGATAGAGGATAATGCAGGACGCAAACCAACAAGAATCCTGGACCGAGGAAAAATGCAAGTACGCAATCAGAAGATACCCACGGTGTTGGTTGCATGACATGGTTTACCTCTATCAGAAGCTACCTGGGAATCCGTATACCAGTTATGGAGAAAGAAAGAAAGAAAGAAAGAAAGAAAGAAAGAAATTTTATGAGAGTCTTCGGAAGACCGATGGGTCTATGAGATTGAAAGAAAACCTGATACAAATCACAGTAAGGGTGGAGCTACTGAAACGAGCATCATCACCCATGCTGAATCCTAAGTCTAATCATACATAATCAAATACATCTGGATGTAACGATGAAAAGAAAAGGACTGGAGTGAAGCAGAATCCTCCGTATGTCATGTCGCCCTGGCCAGTGCATAGCCGGTGATGGGACACTAGCGCCCGTCAAGGGGTGCTGTGCGTCTTGGTCTCCTGGACGAGGCTCGACGCAAGACCAGAGCCACCGTGACTCCTGTGGGACGTATCCCGGGTCTAAACAATGATGGGAGGTCCCCCAGAGTGATCTGTGTGTCCCCTCGATGTCTCGTGTATCGTGCTGTGGTCGTCGGGTCGGGGTCTCTGTCACGTCTGCGGCTAGAGACTGGATGATCAATGTCACTCGATGGGAAGAACTCTGTGATCCTACTGTGAGAGGTGTCTGATGATGTGGCCAAGCCCCGTCGCCTGAGTAAGTGCTCTCTGTGTCGGACCCCGTCATGAATGAAGGCCGCGAGGCATCTCTGATTTGGGTAGGCGAGGAATCTGGAAAGGAGCCCGGAGCTGTCTCTGAAGAGGTAGTGGTAGCGACCGTGGATCTCGTAGTACACTAGGCACCTGAAAATAAAATGCTCCTTCGACTCAACCTCCTGACAATCACACAATATGCATAAGCGATGCTCCCTAGGAATCCCCTCTGCTCTGTCGCTCTCTATGCGAAGGTGGTGTGATGATATCCGAAACTGTCCGATGGAGATCCGTAGTGAGTGAGGCATATGAAGCTCAATGTACCTCGGTGGTGTGATGAATCCCTCCTCCGAAATACGAAGACAGTAATCTCTGTAGAAACTCAGCTTCACTGGAAGCTCCCTCGGCTACAACCAGGTCCTAAAGGTGTGTAGCTGTAGGAGATCCTCTCGAATGACCTGGTTGGTGTGTGGCCCGATCGGGATGGTGGGTGGGAGTACCGGGGAGTGTTCCCAGACTTTATCATCAAGGACGCTGATGCCTGAAGAGGGAAGGAAAACATGACCTGGGAAGGGTCAGTGGACATTTCCTTTAAAGGATCAATGTTTGTATTATATTTGTTTGGGTTTCATGTAAATGATTAAAAGGAATCAAGGTCAAGGTCCTTGGTGAGGGTGACATGGCACAAGACTAGGCGGATCTAAGGCTAAGGGGTCTAAATGCATTAAAGGTGCCAAGGGGCAAATGATTTCAATGATATCCCAAGAGAGGGGTAAATGATGCATTTAGGAGATGCTTTCAAATGATGACATTTGGTAGACTAGATCCATCTAGGGATATGTGGGCTCTATGTGTAGCATGCAGGTTTTCCCTACTTACGTATCTTTTAGGAGCTTGCTACAGTAGGGGTTGGTTGGGTGGAACATAGTTGTGTCTACGCCTGTGATTTGCAGGAAAAGTTTGGCGTTAATGGTTTAGTCGTTTCAACAGGAACATACATAGGCCTTTGTTTGAAAAATATAACTCCTTCACGTACTTCAACAACTTGTTTCCTTCCTGTAGAATCTGTTTGGCCAAAGCATATCCCTTCTTGATCTCTTCCATGAGCGTTGCTCCTTGAAGCAATTGAGTGGCAGATAGGTAGAGGCACCGAGACAAAGCATCTGCTACTGCGTTCTCACGGCCAGGCTTATACTTGATCTCAAAGTTGAAGTTTGCGAGGCAATCTTGCCACCTTGCTTGCTTTGGTGATAGGTTGGGCTGTATGATAAAATACTAGGTGATCACATTGTCCGTGTACACTGTAAAGTGCCTCCCAAGCAGGTAATGCTTCCAAGTCCGTAAGCAGTGCACTATGGCAGTCATCTCTTTATCATGTCTCAATTATCGAGTCTCCCGATCGATGAGTTTACGACTTTCATAGGCCACAGGATGGCCTCCTTGCATTAAAACTCCTCCTATAGCTTGGTCAGATGCATCTGTTTGGACCTCAAATGGCTTGTCAAAGTTTGGCAAGACAAGCACAGGTTCGCTACTAACCACCTTCTTCAGAGCTGCAAGTGCTTCATTGTCCATCTCCGAGCCGCATCCTTCTGGGTGATGGGTGAGTGTGGTAGTGATGTCACTGTACATATCCACGAAGCATCGATAGAAGGATGCAAGCCCTTTGAAGGCACAGATGTCGTGGACAGTTTGTGGCATTGGCCACTCAGTTATGGCCTTTATTTTCTGCTCGTCCATCAATAGTCGGCCTTCTGTGACCTTTGAAACCCAAGAAATAGACGACTTTCTGAGCAAACTCACACTTACTAGTTTTTAGGTAGAGTTTGTTTACCTGAAGTCGCTCGAAGACAATTCTGAGATGCTCCACATGATCTTCCAATGTCTTCAATGAGAATGTCGTCCCAGTACAAGACAACATACTCATCCAAAACATCCTGAAAATTTTCAGTCATTAGCGTAGAGTAAGTCGCGAAGGTAAGGACTAGCCAGTCATAGGACCCATATTTCGTCCTCATAGTTGTTTTCTCAACATCCTCATCTGTTATACGTACTGATGATACCCTGAACGAAGATCAATCTTTGTGAAGTACCTTAGCTGCACCAAGGAATCAAAGAGCTCCCTCATATTTGGAAGAGGGTATACTGTAATTTTGTTAAGGGCTCGATAATCCATGATAGGTGAAGATCTCCCTGCTCCTTCTTCATGAATAAAACTCGAGCTCCATAGGGTGATTTGGATGGGCGAATAAACCCGCCTTCTAAAAGCTCTCGAAGCTGATGCTTCAACTGTATATTCTCAGCATGTGAGCTAGTAAGGGGCCTTAGCCGGAGGATCAGACCTGGGTAGACCTCAATCTTATGGTCAATGCTGCATTTGGGTGGCAGTTCCTTAGGCAACAATTGGGCATGATGTCTTGATACTCTTGAAGCAAGGCTTGAACTTCCCTTGGAACATGTTTCTGTGAGAAGTGCAGCGGAAATGAACGGAAGAGAGAGAGAGAGAGAGAGAGAGAGCACGCCTCACACACACACCAAACTGAGGAGGAAGAAAGGAACAAGAGAACTGCAAGTGATCTCTAGAGAAAACCCCGCTACGATTGGGGGAAAACCTCGGAAACAATGGGCTGCTCGAGAGCTGAGAACAAACAGCTCAACGACCAAGTGGAAGGGAGCACAAGGGAGTGGATGAACTGCTCCACTACCCTGCTCCTCAAGTGCACAACTGGGCTGGCTCGGCTCCTCTGCCAGGCCCTGCAAGAGATGTGATATGCTGCTTCATGGGATGAAAAATGAGGGGAGGGGGGAGGCACATATATAGCCGCTAGCCCCCCCCCAAGTCGGTCAGCGGGTACTTGGGCTGCTGCTCCTCCCCGCTCCCTTGCTGCCCCCTCTCCCTCAGCCCCTCCCTCCCTCTCTCCCTCGCCCTCAGCCCCTCCTCCCCCTCCCTCAGCCCCTCCCTCCCTCCTCCTCTCCCTCTCAGCCCGCCCCCTACCCTCTCACCCCGCCCCCTCCCTGCCTCTTAGCCCGCCCCCTCCCTGCCTCTCCTTCCACGCCCTCTCAATCCGCCCCCTCCCTGCCTCTTCTTCCACGCCCTCTCAGCCCGCCCCCTCCCTCTCCTCTCCCTCTCCTCTCCCTCTCAGCCCGCGCCCTCCTTCCCTCTCAGCCCGCCCCCTCCCCTTCAGCCGCTCCTCTCTACCCCCTCCCTACCTCGCCTTCTACTCCCCGCTCCCTTCCTCGCCGTCTACCCCCGCTCCCTCCTCTCCTTCTACCCCGCCCCCTCCCCGCTCCCTACCCCCGCCTTCTACCTTGCTCCCTTCCTCCCTCTTCCCCGCCCTCTACCTCACCCTTACCCTCCTCCCTTCCGTCCGCCTCTACCCCACCCCCTTCTCCTACGCCTCACCCCCCCCTCCGTCTTCCCCACTCCCTATCCCCCGTGCCTCTCCTTGCTCTCCTCTTCCCCCTTCGCTTCTACCCTGCTCCCTAACCCCCGACTCAGTCCTCTCCTCTCCTAAGCTCTCTCCTCTCCTCCCTTCCCCCTCTTCCTGTCTCCCCCTTATTTCCTTCTCCCGCAGTGATTTTTGGAGCGGACAGAGCTTCAAAGGTGTTTGAATTGGCCTCCTCACCTCGATTGGCGATGGATATTCCGTTAGCCAATCCTACTCCACCTCCACCGGCCGCGAAAACCATTACTTTTTCTGAAGACGAGTTGCAGCAGCTTAAGAAGGACGTAGAGATTGAATGCTCTACAACGTTACTCGCACGCATCTTCAGGTCTCACCCTTCCAGATCCCAAGCCAGAGACTGGATGCTTGCGGCTCTCCCCCCAGACCTCACTCCACGCCATTTAGATGTTCGTCTTTTGGGACGAGGTTTTTTCCAGGTTGTTTTTGACACTCCAGAGGTTGTGAGCACTGTGCTCAAAGCTGAATTTTTACAACTGGGACACATGAAGATCTTCTTTGATGCCTTCGATATTGGTTTCAACCCAGTGGAGGCAGATAAGGAAATATTTTCGCTCTTCATTAGATTTCCTGGGCTTCCCTAGGTTTACCATCGACTTCTTTCTGTTATTAGGGAGCATTTCGGCGCGGTTGCTGAGATCCCACCCCTCCCTGGGTTGCCATTGACTGCAGCAGAGGCAACCAAGGCTGATGGGCTACCTAGAGTTAGGGTCCTCCGTATGGATCCTAACCTCACGATGGAGCATGTTATGATCTAGCGCCCTGATGGTTCCTTTTTTCGCCAGAGAGTAGAGATTGCAGGCAGGCAGGACCAATGCAGGATTTGCAGGACCATTGGACACTTTGCCAGGGATTGCCCCAGGAAGAAGACCTCTGGTACAGCCACTACCCAACGGCCTCGACAGGGGGGTGGTACAGGTCCACCACCTGCTCCTCGGCCTCGGCAGGGGGGTGGTACGTCCAGCACCTGCTCCTCGACCTCGACAGGGCGATCCTCCTCAGAGTGGTGGTACAGCTCGCCAGAGTGCTCCTCATCGACTAAGCGCTCCTTTGGTACCGCCACCTTCTACCTCCAGTGCCTCCCGACGTGCAGGGGCACCTGTCGCATACCAGTATGTTCAGGTTTGTGTGCAGATTTCACCTTCAATTCACGAGGATACACTAGTGGACTCTGTTTCACCTCGTGCTATCCCTCCAGTCTCACCTCACACAATCCGAGACGCTTCAACTTCGACCTCCTCTCCGGTTGCAGCTTCTCCCCTGGAACCAAGCCTGCCAAACACTCTCCCCGAGGCAGTAGAGGTCTCCGCGGCCGTGCAGACACAGGATCGTTTAGAGCAGTCCTCACTTCCTCCCTTGGACAAGGGGAAGGGGATGGTTTACACTATTGATTCTCTTCCCTCAGAAGGGATTCTTCGCACTCCGGTGTCTGGCATGATTCACAGGAACTCATTTTCAGCTCTGGCAGATGCTTCAGGTTTCCTAGAGGAGGAGTTTGTGCCCTCTACTTTTGGTGAGCCAGTGATTGGGTTTTCTGTTGACAGGGCATCAGGTGGCAAGGTTCTTTCCCCTGTTGATTTTCCGCCACTTGGTTCCATTCCTCGCTCCTCGAGCAAGAGGTCTTCCCTTGTTGAGGGGTTTGTTTCCGCCACTAGGTCGGGTAAGATGTTCTACTCTACATCCTCCCGTCGATGAGGATTGTTAGCTGGAACATACAGGGCCTAGGTAGCGCCCACATCGCCGTCGCAGACAGCTGATCCGGAATCAGCTTCATTCAGGTGTTACTGGGGGTTCCATTGATATCTTATTTATTCAGGAGCACAAACTGGATTCTAGAGATTGTGCCAAGTCAAGCAAGTTGCTTTCTAGTCATACATTTTGGTCGCTTGCCTTGGGCACTAGGGGAGACACTTCTATTTCAGTTTCACAGTCGGTTCTCCCCTTAGTTGTTGGACACGGAGTCATCCCATCTAAGGTTCAATGGATTATTCTCCTCATTGGAGGGCGTAAGGTTGGTTTCCTTAACCTGTATGCCTCCAACATTAGAGGGGAATGTGTCATTATGTGGAAGGATTTGCTCTCCTGGGCCCCCATTGCGGATTCATGGGTGATTGGAGGTGACTTTAACATGTTTGAGTTACCGTCAGACAAAAAAGGGGATAGAGAAGGCAGAAAAGGGGATAGAGAAGGCAGACTTCACTCTTTGGAGAGAGCAGCTTGGGATGCCTTCCTTTTTCACTACTATGGTAGAGATACTTGGATGGACTATGCCTTTCTTATTCAGCCACGGTCTCTCCTGTTCTCTTGGTCGAATAGGAGGCATCAGATGCCTATTCATGCACGCATTGACAGATTCTATGTAGATGATTGGGCACTAGAAGGAGGTGGATCGGTATGCATTGCTGGTGGGGTTTACACTTCAGACCACTTTCCTGTTGTGCTGGCTATCTCAGAGCCTCACTTGAGAGGCCGGTCTGCCAGCATCATGATTCCAGATGCCTTATACACAGAGGAGGACCTTTACAGAGGCAGCCCTGCAGATATGGGTTTCTCATGTCCAGGGTGGGCAGCCATCTCCATCACATGTAGCTGCTGTCCTTTTTGGTATTAGCGACTTCTACCACTCAGCTGCTTGTACCAGCAGGCGAGATATTCTCAGACGTGAGATTGGTGTTCGCCAACAGTTGGCAGCTTTTTAGAGGAAAGAGCAGAAACGGCCTTCAGATGCTTGGATTCAGGAGCGCCTTGCTGCAGCAAGGTCTCATCAGTAGATATTGCTTGATCAGAGAGCAGAGTATGCCTTTCATGCACGGGAGTCCTTCTGGATTCAGATGGGTGGCAGAGTCAATAAACATTTTTTCTCTACTCTTGGCCCTAGACATAGTAGAGAGAGTGTATCCTAGCTTATTGACTCACATGGGGTTTTACAGACAGATCTAGATGACGTCATGCACATAGCTTCAGATTTTTATGCCACCCTTCTTACCGCAGATCCTGACACACAGGATAGAGAGGATGCTAGACAGGTTATTTGGCAGAGCATCCCTTTGTTGGTGAAATCGGATATGCATGTTTTGCTTGATGCACCTTTCACCAACACAGAGTTCAGGACTGTACTTTCAGCCCTTCACAAGGGCAAGTGCCTAGGTTCGGATGGCTTCACCCCTTCTTTTTTCATTGCATTTTGGGATATGATTGGAGACTACATTACATCAGCCCTGTAGGGCATTTGGGACTCTGGCGAGATGCTCGGGTCGCTCACAGAGGGTCTCATCCACCTTATCCCGAAAGGAGGTTGCAGAAATTTAGTGTCCCAGTGGAGGCCTATCACACTTTTGGGGACATGTTACAAGATTCTGGCCAAGGCAATCAGCCTCCGATTGCAGACCCTTCTCTTAGATCTTATTTGTGACACTTAGACGGGATTTGTGCATGGCAGAAGCATTTTTTATAACATTTTCTCTTTTTGGGAAGCTTCAAAGTGGGCCATGCAGAGCGGCCAGAATCTAGCCATTCTACTCTTGGATTTTGAGAAAGCTTATGACAGAGTAGATTGGGGTTTTTTGGAGGGCACCCTTCTACGTTTTGGCTTTACTGATGCTTGGATCATAGGTGTTTCCTCTTTGTACAGATCAGCCCACAGCTAGGTACTTATTGGTGGGGTAAGGTGTGAGAGATTTCAGATTTCCAAATCAGTCTGTCAGGGATGCCCCCTTGCTCCTTTTCTTTTTTTGTTCGTGGTTGAAGCTATGAGTATCTATGTTAGATCTCAAGCTGACATCTTTGGGCTGAGACTTGCCATTAGAAGGGAAGAGGAGCTACTTGACAGTGAGTTGGCAAATGACACAATAGTTTACTTGGAGGCCACACCACAGACGCTCACTTTTTTCAAGACAGCATTGAATTTATTTTACTTGGTGGCAGGGGCACAGATAAATTGGCATAAATCCAATGGCTTTTGGATCAGTGATGAGGACACTCTAGTTTGGGGGCTTGACATAGGATTCTCTTGGGTTCAGAGGGGTGTGCCAATCAGGTATTTGGGTTGCCAGGTCGGCTTGGATATTTCTTCCACGCAGCAGTTTGCTCCCGTGTTAGAGAGCATCAGGAGGAAGCTCCTTTTTTGGAGCTCATCCAAGCTGGATCTTGCCTCTAGAGTTGTGGTGGTCAACCAGCTCCTCTTGGCCACGGCCTGGTTTGTTTGTTCATGCTGGTGCCGTTCTAGGGACTGCATCACTCAGCTCAGGAGACCGATCATAAATTTTCTTTGGAGTGGGCTTGATGGCACAGCAGGTGCGGTAGCCAGGGTGGCTTGGGAGACCCTCATCCTACCTACACAAGAAGGGGGTCTCAATATTATTGATCCAGATTTATATTGCAAAGCTCTACTCTGCAAGATGGTGGTGCGGGGACTTATGTCAGGACAGGAGCTGTGGAAGGCTTTTTGTATCAGTAGCATACAGACGTGCACACCTTCTTCAGGAGGAGACTGGATGGGCAGTATTAGGTGGATTTTCACCGCAGCACACCTCAGATCATCTTTGTCCCCTCCCATGGTTGCCATACTGAAAGCATGGGCCAGTTTTAGGAACACTCTTTGGAGGATTCCCCCTTCCTCTCGTGAAGAGATTGATAGGCAACCGATCATGTGAAATGACAGTACATTGGATGATCATGGCAGACCACTTGGTGACTCAATCTACATGCAGTGGTCGAGGTGGGAGAGGAGACCCGCCTCATCATTGGAGTCATGGAAAGCTTTCCGTAGGCTTCCAGAGGAGACCAAATCTCAGTTGACAGGACATCTTAGAGGGAGTGCAGGGAGGGTCTTGCAGATTGAGGCAGCCCTTCCAGCGGATTGGGTAGACAGATGATATGCCACTCACTTGCTCCACTTGGGCAGGTACTTTTACGAGAGGCAGTGTTCCTCTTCCACTTGGGCAGGTACTTTTACGAGAGGCGGTGTTCCTCTTCAGGTTTTGGCCTTTCAAGATGCACATGAGGATGCTTTGGTTTTTAGTGTACATGATGGTGGCAGATTGCTCAAGTCCACAGAGGACATCTTGCTTGAGTTTGCTTTTCAGCCTATCAGGGTTGTAGGTCTTTTGGTGCAAGGATCAGATTCAGAGTGGTTTCTCGACCCAGACCCTCGGCTTCTCTCCACTGGATCTTGGAGGCTTTGGCTCTACGGGGGAGTTCCCATTAGGTATTTGCAGTGGGACCCTGGAGAGTGGGAGTGGATTGATGCAGGGCATTGAGAGAAGAGCATCCCCTTCTTTCGTTACACGGTCAGTAACGCCAGGAGATTCTAGCTCAGTAGTAGAGGTTGGAGACCTTTCAAAGTTCCTCATTGGGAGACATTTGATATCACTGCGGATTTGCAGAGGTGCTTCTGGAAGAGACTTTGGAAATCCCACAGGAATAGAAAGATCACTCTTTTCTTTTGGCTTTCTATCCATGGTGGGATTGCAGTGAACCTTTGGAGATCCAGGTTCAGAGCCGACCCTACTTTCTCTCGTTGCCTCTTTGCTTTGGAGACTATTCAGCATTGCTTATGAGATTGCAGACAGGCGAGGATGATTTGGATGGGGGTAGCCAGGATTTTCAGTCACTTTGCCTATTCCCCATTCTTTATGACATGGGGCTCAGTGGCATGGCTTTCTCTTACAGGGCCTTAGGTATTCTATGAGAGACTCTCGGGCCATTTTGATTCGACATCATCAGGTTGAGTCCTGTTCTTTGGATGTGTTACCACACCTTCCTTTTGCAGATGTACATGCCTCTGTGGATACCTCTTGGGAGATTCTAGCGAGCATAGCAGCCTGGCATATCTGGAGAGCCAAATGCAAAGAGGCATTGGAGGGAACTCAGACTCATCCCTGGACAAACACCATACATACCTTGATGGCCGTATGGACGAGTATGCAAGGAGACTCCCGTGCAACCTCAGCTAGGAGGGCTTCTTTCTTCAGGGAATGGAAGGATTCTCCTTTCTTCTCTGAGACTCCTACAGGGTTGAGGTGGCACTTTCAGCCTCAGCCTTGGTTGTTTTCCACCTCATTTTGAGGGGGTTTATTTATCCTCATGATTTCATGATGTATTCCGCTTTGAGCTTGCTCTCGTGGGTTTTTTCTCTTACTTAATAGAAGTCTCTTTCTTGGGGAAAAAAAAAAAGTCGGTCAGCCTGCTAGGGCATCGACCAGCTGCACATAAGGGGCCAACCCCACTGTTGTATGTGGGCCGACCCACCTCTAGGGCTGCCCTAAAACAGGGCCAACCAGGCTGCCTCTGCCCCCATACTTGATATGAAGGCTGGGCAACAGCCCTCTAGGCCTGACCTGCCCCTGCTCTACATAGAGGTTGCTATGCAGCTCTATAAGGGGACTGGCCCCCCCGCCTAATGGCTGACCAGGCCTGGTGATAGGGCCGGCCCAACACCCTATACGAGGGGCTGTTGGGGCCTAGTCTCCTGCCCCAAAGGCACCTGCCAGCACAAGTAGATCTACCCTCATGGGGGCGGGCACACGCACAACAAAAGCCCTCTCTCTACCTACGCTAGCCTCACTCACTGGGCAAGCACACCCACAAGCAAGGCCCTCTCTGTCTACGGTGACATCAGTAGATGTTGGCCTCTAACACAGTTTCTTGGGCTCGGCTTCCTTTGAAGTGGTATCTTCGTTTGTTTGCCGAATAAGCACAAGGAGGGTGGGTTGCTTCTTTTTCACGGCCTTTTTAAGCAGCATGGCGGATAATGTTTGTGGTAACTTGGGTCCTTTCTCTCGAAAGGCGTTAATGATCTCTCAACCTTCAGGCTTGCATAGTAGCACTTCCTGCTCGTCACAATTGTTAATCAAGGCATAGTTATCTCGTAGCCACATTTGTCCCAGCACAATCTCAAAATCATCCATTGTGACTACGGAAAATTCAGCTCGACTGGTGCTTCTACCAACCTTGACACTTACTCCTTTGGCCACACGAGCTATAGTTTGTCCAAGGGCATTCACCATCTCCACAACCTTACCTTTTCTTTCTTCAACCTTCAAGCCCAATTCCTTGGCTTTGACAGGCGTCATGAAATTGTGGCTTGCACCACTATCAATCATAGCCTTACGATCCGCCCATTAATATTAGCGGTGATGAACATCAACCAAATGGCCACCTTTGCTTCATGGGGGCACATCTGCTTCATGGCTCCTAGTAGCTACACTGTTGTGATGGTCTGTGAGGACCTTCTTTGGGCTGTTTTTGTATTTTCTGCAAACTCTGGTGCGTAGGGCAATTGCAGGCCATAGTGGGCACGTGTACATATTAGCACCCACTGCCCTTAGGTCCATAATTGCTGCTTGAGGCCTTTGAAGGAATGCTGCTGTTTGGTTGCGTAGTAGTGGCTTTGGCCTTCCCTTTCTAACTAGGGGCAGGCAATGCCTTAGGTTGAGCTTCAAAAGATCCTCCCATAGGTTGAAACTGCTTCCTATCCTTCCACAAGCGCTTGAGGTGCCTTTTGCCCTTCTGTTTTGGGACACACAGACCCGTAGAAAGTTTGGGATGTGAATTACCTCCTTTAGGTTGGTGCTGGCACTCCTGCCAACCCGGTCGGACGTCTCATAAGCTTTGCTACAGTCTTCATTTGCTGCCTCATCAACTCATCGTGTGCCTAGGGTTTGAGACGGGTGATAAAGTAGTAGAGGCAGTTGGTCTCCAACATCTCCTTGATTTGAAGCATCAATGACAAATGCTGCTTGATAAACTCCCAAAGGGTTCCAATGTGTCTGAGATTATTTAGAGCATCTCTTGCGTTCCATTCAACGTGGGCAGGCAAGAATTGAAGCCTGAGTCTTTTCTGCAAGTCCTCCCACAATTCGATGGTGAAGATGTTGCATAGGAGCCGCTCGTCCTCCTTGAAATTTCGCCACCATTGCTTGGCATCGTTGGCCAAATAGGTGGAAGCATGTAGAACTTGCTCTTTGGGCTCAGTAATCTTCCCCAAAGAGAGGTATTGTGTCATATTGTAGCAGAAGTTCTCCAGAACCTTCACATCCCGGGCACCTTCATATGGTTCGGATTTCTTAGGCTTAAAGAAGATCATTAGCATATTCGTGTTAGGGGAATCTTCTCTAGAATATTCCACGTGTGCACACAGGGTTGTCAACAAGAGTCGAACATGGCACCTTTTGTTCCAAACTGGATAGCTCTATCAATGGGCCAAGTCCTTGAGCTATTGATCTAGTTACCCGCCCTAGCTAGTTTTAATGTTAACCGGACGACCACAGATAGACGGGAGACTTTCTGTCGTCTTCTTCGTCGTCGACTACCGGACGGGTGGACAGACTTCAACCTCCAACGACGAAACACCGGAAACCACTACGCTCACATTTCCAACTTGACCAACCTATCTTCTTCGTTGTGAACAACTCTTCGCAGATCCCGTTACTCACTTTCTACGCCACAGAACGCTTATTTCGACCCACACTCATTATGAACGACATTTTCGAGCAAGTAGACACGAATATTAGGCTATACAAGGAGTTCATGTTCCTTGATATTTAGGTCAACAAGCCGTTGGCCCTGAGATTATAGAAGATATAACTGCCACACAACGCACACTAATTTCCTTCACTCGACTGGGAGCTTCCTGCCCGAAATCTCCTTGTGGTCTCGTCTCCCCCGCATATCCTTGCCTTGACTCCTTGGCTTACAAGGTTCGACCGAATGTTGGCTTCATGGTCGGCTACTTGAACTCTTTCAAACGACACACTCTTCAGCTCTGGGACTCTTTGGAGTTCTTTGTGTGTAACTCCCGAGTTGGCTCTTTGTTTTTTCGAAGGCTTATATCGTATGTGGTTCAAACGACCTCATGTGGCCATTGATGCGTGCCACCTCGGCCGTTAGATCCAGACATGTGTCTCCTTTTGATTCGCTGCCCCATTCAAACCTCACGTTTGACTGACCGTGGTCATTGGGTCTCCTGATATCGGCTTTTGCGATGTGGCTTTGTACGCGGTCTGCCTATTGTCACGTTGTCCCTCCTACACGTCCCTTTGCCAATTATCGTCTGCCTTGTTTGTCAGAGCTGCCTAGTCAGCAATGATGCTGCTACCAGCTTGCCACTATCACTCGCCGGCCACCCAAGGCTACCAAGTCAGCTACCACGTGGGCCTGCGTGCTCTACTGCTGGGTCCAGTGAATTTAGAGTCCACCTCCGATTGGTCCATGGTAGCCCTAGCCTTTATGGCTAGTCATGATATCCATCCTAGGAGGCACCCGCCGATGGTCATTCTCGTTGAGCCTGCCGATTGATCGACTGCCCGTTAGGGCCATTGCTTGCCTGGCCTTTTGGTGCCATCGAGCCTCCTCGCCATTGGAGCATGCATGCCACACGGCTACTTCAAATTTGGAGCATTGGATCAAGTGTAGATCCAAGGGCACACCCGAGCCCTAGGATCCCTTGTCAATAGGGTCGGGGGAACCCCGTTACAGGGGGGGCTGGCGTTGGGTCTAGCTACGAACCTTTTGAAGGGAGGTTGAAGAAATTCCCCATCTCCAAAGAGGAACGGCACTCACGACCAGCCTCACCATCTGCTCATCTTGTGGGGAAGGCATCACCTGATGTCTCATCCTTGCCTACTACCTGTACCGAGCTGGCTTTCCCTCTTTCCTCTTTTCTTGCTCTCCTCTCTTGTCCAAAACCCAAGGGGTTGAGACGAAGGGGGCTGCGGGGATCGCGACCTAGGGGTGACTCTCCTCCCCCCAACTTGTTGGAATTCAACTACCCTTAGGTTGAGAGGACTGGTGGCTCTCAAGCAAGCCCATGACTTGGCCAAGTAGCCCATTTGTCTATAATAAAGGCACGGCCCTGCCAAGCCTAAAGTCTCCACACGTTGCTTGAAAGCCCCTCTGTCCAGGGTCTCAAACACCAGGGTCTTCACAAATGGGTTCAAACTTGATCCTAGT
Organism: Dipteris shenzhenensis; assembly: GCF_047967505.1. Taxonomy (NCBI): domain Eukaryota; kingdom Viridiplantae; phylum Streptophyta; class Polypodiopsida; order Gleicheniales; family Dipteridaceae; genus Dipteris; species Dipteris shenzhenensis. The sequence goes on from NC_141624.1 coordinate 11,343,082, forward strand.
CTTGGTACAGCAAAGCACATGAAGCAAGAGCTCCTTGAAGCAGAATGTAATACTTGGAAGAAATATTCATGGTTTAGTATTCTCAATGGGACAATTAAGAAGATATTGCTGATAATAATATGGAACAATTGCACAAGAATGTCCTCCTAGTTGTGGCTATTTTTTACAACTTTAAGCAACAGTTTTCATATTGTGATGAGCCATTTGATGACGTTTTCACTCTACAGTTTCTTTATCAATTGTGACTAGGGCCAAGAAGGGTTTTGTGGGTCATTAATGGTGGCAATTTCTTTTGGCATGCCTAACAAATCGGTGTTATGTCTTCAGCATTGTGTGTGGATGCATGGATATGTATTGGTGAGAACATGTTTGGGAGCTAATGATGTCAATGGGATATTATAGTACCTAGTCCCTGCTATAAGTGATTAGTTTCTGTTTCCCACATCACAGATGACCTGTCATGAGTCTGTTCTGTTGTTAGAAGATGACTTTGGCCATGTTCCTGGATACATCTAAAAATATATTGGTGGTTTTATTTTAGGTCTTGTTGTCTGAGATTTTTTTATTTAATGAATATGGCTGCAGATTGAGAATCATTCTTTCCTTGTTCCCCGTCTGTATATTTTGAGTATGTATCTAAAGGCTTATACAAGTTTCTCATTTTCTGTCTAGCAGGTGACAAACGTAGTATACGTACGATTCGATAACTTTGTCGCTGATGCTTGGAAACTGGAGCCAGTCATCAGATTGCTCAAGGATGGAGCCGTTGGGGTCATTCCAACTGATACTGTGTTCGTCTCCAACCTCTTAACAACAAGAAAAGAATTACGTCTATTGTGTGGTGGACGTGTGGGTGACGTATTAAAGTCTGCATCGCAATTTCATACTGCCTTGCCTTTTTGGAATCAGAGCCTTTGAGATGTAGCTTTTTTTTTTTTTTCGGGGGGTGTTTGAGGCTGCTCTCCCTGGCTTCTCTGTAGCCTCCCCCTTAACAGCTCCCATCCAGCCCACCTCTGCCCTCCTTCCACCTCCCCTCAGCCCCCTCGACTCCTCTCCACCTTCCCCCCCCCCTGCCCCTTTGAGGCCATTGCGTCGCCCCGCCTTGCCATCCCCTCTTCCTCCCCCGCTCTGCCTTTCGGTGCTGCCCCCCCTCATGGTTCCCGTTCTTCCCACCGACCCTTGTGCCTTCTCCCCCCGCTTCCCTTTTTCTGTGGCTGCGCCTTGCCCCCCACCTTCCTTGACGCCCCGCTGCCTCCTCTCACCCTTTTTGCCTTCCCCCCACAGTTTCCCCCCCTTTTTTCCCTCCCGAGCCTGGTCTGAACAGCTCGGGAGCTCCAGCCTCAATTTTTTGAGGCCCCAGCCCCCCCGGAGCTGAATCTGCAGCCCCCCCTTTTTCTTCCTCTTTCCAACTCCCTGCCTCTTCCTCCATCCTCCCTGCCCATCGCCTCTTCCTTTTGGCTAGCAAGAGCAGTTTTCTCATTTGTTTTCTGGGATTTAATCTGAGTGGTGACATTTTGTTTTGGCTAGAGGGACTCTCATGCCAGCTCCCTCAACTCCCCAAGCGATTTGGATTTCCCTTTTCCCTCTTCCCAGAGGACAAGCAACAAAGCAGATTGCAATTCAATCCTTGCAGAATCTATCATTGGTGGGCTGCATAGTAGGCCTCACACTTGTGAGGAGCCGGGTTCAATAGAGGGCGACCATATCTAGGAGGTCACCATCTATGGGAGAGGGCCTTTCTTCTCGAGCTAGGTTCAATAGAGGGCGACCATATCCAAGAGGTCACCATCTACAGGAGAGGGCCTTTCTTCTCCAACTAAGATCCCCCAATGTCACCAAGGCTGATCTTCCTTGGCCCTCATCTAATGTTCTTTATCCCTTGGTAACATGGCTTCAAGGGGATGTAAGCAGTAAATCAACCAGAAGGGGGACATTGCTTCGACACACTATACTCCATGCCTCCCAGCGACCCTCAAGTTCCCCAGCCTTCCTAAGGAGTATCGCTCCATTCTATCTTCTAATGGAGGAAAACCCCACAGTGCGCTACAGTTGCCGCCCACAACAGCCTCAGTCTGGCAGATGATGGTGTTCCTCGGCTTAGGGCGATAGCAGAGTGACTAGAGGTACTGCTTGAGGAGGTCTTCCTGAAGACTTAGGATGGGGCACTTTCCGTTAGAGGGTCGGGGTTTTTGGCCTCCCAAGGCAATGCCTGCACTACTGTAGACAGATGGGGCACCTTGCAAGAGCTTGCCAACGCAGTATATGTAGAGCCATCGCGCAACTGCCTCCGCGCAACTGCCTCATAGCAGTGGGAGGGCCGAGCTGTCAAACCTCTACCCCCAGATAAACAAAAACATACGACCTAGACTCCTTGGGCTGAGTCTTATGATGTGGCTTGGACTAAGATAGATTGAAGAAAGCTAGGCAAGCTCGTTTGCGAAGAACCGTAGATGCCGTGCATGCCACCGCCAGTAGGCAAGGGTGGGCCCCTCGTCCGCCTACGTGACACAGGAGAAGCAGGCTAAGGGAGACCTCTTAGGTCAGTCTTAGACACTTGAGGGGAAGGTTTTCTTTGATGTCCTAGTAGATCCAGTTTCTCGATTGTGCCATAGGGCTCCTGCCCTTCCCTTGACTCCACTCTGGGTCCAGGCTTAAGGGAGGTGCCCCTTCCTAGCCCCCTTATCCAAGCCACTTAGCCTGCCCATTGAGTTACTTAGCCCTCCACTCCCTAATCTTGTTCCTTGCCTCCTTGCTCTCCATCCTCCTCTTTCCCCCCCCGCCCCCTTTTTGTTGGCACCGGGGAGAAGCCCTATTTATAAGTGTGGTGGAGGGGGCCAGGCACACAACTAGGGGGGCTGGGCCCCCACTTATAGGAGGCAAAAATCGGCCTGTTCCAGTCGGCCAGGATTGGGCAGCCAGTCGGTTTTTGTGGAGTGCCTTGTGCCCTATATAAGAGGGTGTTTGCAGCAGTCCAGCAAGTTGGCGAGCAGCAGGAGCAGCTACTCACACACCCTCAGGCCTACTTCGTGGAGGCAGAGAAGTTCAGAGAGTGGCTGCAGAGTGAGCTTTACTAGGGCTGGTATCTTGGCTGTCTTCTAGGGCAGCAAGAAGCTGAGGTCAAAGGATGGAAAGTATACATACGCTCGAGGTGGAGCACGCAGGCTCAAGTTCTAGAGATATCCGACAGATAGTAGGAGTACGTGGTGGTAAGATCAAAGAACCGGCAGCCCAGTCGGTGGACAGTAGTAGGGTCGGCCATGCTGGTCGGTCAGTTTTGAGGCCCAAGGGAGCCTATAAAAGGCAGCCCCTTAGCCTTCATTTCTCATCCCACCTCAAGCCTTCCAACCTTCAGTGAAGCAGCACCTAGGCCTCCCCGCAGAAGACTAGCAGGGTAGCCTCATCCTCTTTAGGAATCTAGTAAGGATTCACCTCCTCTAGGTAGTCTAGTCTTCCAGTTTTGCAGTGAGGGTTTCAGACTCATACAGTTGTATTCAGCCCTTTGGGCATTCATTATTCAGTTGTATCTATTTCCTCTTCGGAGGTCCACTACATTCTCTCCCCTTGATTCTCTCACTCTCATCCACAGCATCACTTTGTGTATTGAGTGCATCATCGTGCAGATGCAGTTAGTATTGAGCAGGAGAGAAAGTGAGGATAGTCTATCTCCCGCTACATTGGTATCAGAGCTTCAGATTCTTTCCTGAGACAGAGGGTTATCCTACATTTTTTTGTTCTTTTTTGTATTTTGTGCCTACCCCGGACTATTGGTAGTACTAGTCGCTTCCTCCCTTACTTCATCGCGCATCGGGCCGGCTCCGGTCTTCACCCGTAGGTCTTTACACCTTGCGGCATGAGGGGAACGTTCGTTTCCAGAAGTCAGGAGGTTTAGGTCAGTCAGGGACAGCCCCATTGTTTATGGTCCACTGGTAAGGACTCCATGAGCACCAATGAGCAGCTATGATGCAGATGCAGCAACAACAGTCCGAGGCTCTCTTCACCTGTTGGAAAGGTCACCTCCCCATCTGTAAGCCCCCAAATGAGGAGAGCGTGGGGGAGGGAGACCTAGGGTAGAAGATGCCCAGAGAAGAGAGAGAGAGGGGGCTGCCACATGGGCAGCACCTCACAAGAGAAGGCTGCAAAGGACGGAACCTGTGGAAGGAGCAGAAGGCGGGGACAGCAAGCCCTAGATCTGACCTGGCAGGGCACGATGACATCAGCAGCAGTACGGTTCAGTACAGCGCTGTGCACGTGGCTGGAGAAGAGCCTGGCAGAGGGCAGAACCAGCAGCAGCAGGGTGAACAGGCGCTGACATGGCTGGGGCCTGGTGGAGCAGCAAATGGGGCTGCCAGTGGGCAGTGGCATGCCTTATATAGGGCTGGGCCCTTGCCTAGATTGGAGGGCCAAAAGCCCTAGAAGTGTGGGCCAAAAGGCCCCGGGTTGTGAGCCCTTAAAGGGCTGGACCAGCCACAGTCTGGTCGGCCAGATTAGGACAGGCTGGTCGGTTTTTTGACAGGCCCCCTAGGCCTATAAAAGGAGAGGCACTTGCCTCATTTCATCATCCAGCAGCCAGCAATCCAGGAGGCAGAAAGGAGCAGCAGGAAGCCACCCTCTGGGCCTATATCCAGGAGGTGAGAGGGTGCTTGAAGGGCTGCAGACTTAGCCAGGAAGGGCTGGACCTTGGCTGTCTTCTAGGGCAGAAGGTTGCTGAGATCATCATCTTCTGGAGCAGCCAGTCACAAGCAGGTTGGAGCAGTGGAACAGCTATCTTGGGGCCTACATTCAGGAGGACCAAGGGGACCTGTGTGCTGCAGACAAAGCTTGGCAGGGGCTGCCCACCTAGGCTGATTTACAGGCAGTAAGGTGGAGAAGAACACACTAGATAGAAAGTCTATAGACGCTCGAGGTGGAGCACGCGGGCTCAAGTCTAGAGATAACTGGCTGATAGGAGAAGGACCTTGTGGTAAGATCAGAGGACCACACCATTGGTGGGACTCTGGATCTATATCTTTTGTATTGTGTCCATAGTTTTGGACGGAAATATATTTTGGTGGTTTCTCTATCTAGCTGGTTCATTGTCTATTGATGAGTCTGCACATCTATTGTATGCACATTAAGTAAAGAAGTTTGTGATTCCACACCCACACCACACTATGTGAGCTCCTGGGCATTACTATCAGTCTTCCACTATGCGTGCCCTCTGTTGGGTAATTTCTAACATCACCCGCATGACCCAGCTTCAAGAGATGCGGGAAGATCGTGAGCAAGCCGCTAGAGAACATGAAAGGCTAGCTCGGGAGCAAAATAAGAACGCGATCGGGAAGCGTGGGAAGCAAAGGAAGAACACGATCGGGAAGCTCGGGAAGCAAAAGACGAACGTGATCGAGAGGCTTCTGATTCTCCTCTAGTTGCAACTGTATGAACACTTGCGTGAATTTATTGGCATAGTGATTCACCGACTCGGTGTCCCCCTGGCGTAGCTCGTAGAATTGACTCTGGAGCCTGTCTAGGTACTACGGTGGCAAGAACGTGATCGAAGATCTTTCACGAATTCCGTCTAGCTGTAGAAAGGTGTCTCCTCGTTTGCATCATAGTGGTCCTTCTGTCACTTGAGCCACCAGGTGACCGCCTCGCGTGTAAGGTGCATGGGTGCTTGCACCGCTCATCCTCCTTCGTAGGCATCATTGAACTTTCGAACTGATTGAGCCACAAAGTCAACACTAAGGGTTCCTGCTTACCATCGTACCATGTGAGCTTCCCTGGAAAGGAAGGCTTGGCTGGAGGTGGAAGTCTCTTCGTTTCTCCCCCCGCTAGTCGGAGTAGAGAAATGAGAAGCTGTTGGTCCCGTTCTTCCTTCTCTTCTCAAGCGACACGTTCTTGTAGCTCCTTGGCCTCTTGAGCCTCGCAGTCCCTTGGCACCTATCACCTTTACTCCAGCAGCTCTTTTAGACTTTGCCCAGTCGAAGGAGGCAGTTACTACAGCACCATGCCTAGCATTGGCACAATGGGATCAACCCTTCGATGTACCGACTGATGCCAGTGCCATTGGAGCGGGTTCGCAGTAGAAGAGTCACCCCCTCACATTCGAGGGACACAAATTGCTTCCAGCAAAGACTAGATACTCAGTCTATGACAAGGAGTTATGTGCAGTCATCCATGCCCTCAAAACATGGAAACTCTTTCTCTATGGTCAGGATTTCACTGCTCGCACAGATCATCAGGCCTTGCGGTGGCTTCAGACCATGCCCGCCGCCGCTCAGTGGTCCGATCGACAAGCCAGATGGAGTCAGACTTTTCAGCAGTTTGGTGGCATGATCGAGTATCAGCTCGGATCAGAGAATGTTGTGGCAGATGCTCTTAGCAGAAGAGGAGGAATGGTCACCTCTATTTCCATAGTCCAGGAGTCTTCTATCGAAGAGATGCGCAACCAGTAACATATAGATGCAGATTTCGAGACACCTTGGTACAAAGTCATGCTTGACGAACGCTCGGGTGACTATGCTATACATGATGGGTGGTTATTCTTCAATGGACGACTTGTGTATTGCTCTCATACCGTGCTACCATACTCCATGATATGCACGATTCTCCAGCAGGTGGACACTGAGGCGTCGCAAGCACTCTCGAGAAGATAGAGCGCAAGTTTTTTTGGCGTCACTTATGCAGTTATGTTCATCAATATGTGTCTCATTGCCACTGTCAAGTTCAAGCACAGGGGCTCCCACGAAGCACCATGGGTGGAGGAATATTTGTTCGCAGGCTATCTAGATGTCCTTGCAGACTACAAGGTGTCTTTGTCTCTACCCTAGTTCGAGGTTCAGCAGAAGGGGATGTCACGGGCATCCACAGCCCGTAGCCATACTGGAGTGCCACGCAGGCAGCCCGCGTTGCAACAGTCGCAGCAAAGGTGCCACGACAGCAGCGCCACGTCAGCATCCAGTCGACTGCCACGTGGACTGGTCGGTGTCATGTTAGCAGCTAGCATCCCAGTCGGTGGATAGTAGCGTCGGCCATGCTGGTCGGTCAGTTTTGAGGCCCAAGGGAGCCTATAAAAGGTAGCCCCTTGGCCTTCATTTCTCATCCCACCTCAAGCCTTCCAGCTTCAGTGAAGCAACACCTAGGCCTCCCCGTAGCAATAGACCAACAGGGTAGCCTCAACCTCTTCAGGGATCTAGTGAGGATTCACCTCCTCTAGGTAGTCTCGTCTTCCAGTTTTATAGTGAGGGTTTTTGGGTTTCAGCCTCTTCATACAATTCTATTCAGCCCTTTGGGCATTCATTATTCAGTTGCATCTATTTCCTCTTTGGAGGTCCACTACATTCTCTCCTCTGATTCTCTCACTCACATCCATAGCATCACTTTGTGTATTGAGTGCATCATCTTGCAGTTGCAGTTAGTATTCAGCAGGAGAGAGAAAGAGGATAGTCTATCTCCCGCTTACGAAACAACAAGACAAAAGGCAATCTGAATCCAACTGTGCTCCAAGGATAATTTCAAGGTGACTCCATGCCGCATGTGCAATGTCACAACCATCAATGTGATGAATATAGGAATCAATCAATCCAAGTGCAATTATAGCTAGTGCCTTTTCATTCCTAGGTTTCCATAAAGGCTCTCCTTACCTAGTAGTTGGTTTCTTGTCTTTCCCATTAGCAATATTCCAGATCCCCTTCTTCACGATGAGAATAAACTTGAGTTTGGTCTGCCACGTGTGAAATCCCTCTCCCTCAAACTTATCTATCTTTGCTTTGGAGACCAAAGGAAAGGCCTTACCAATACTGGTAGTATCTAACCCCTTTACAATTCTTCAAAATGAGCCGTCACCATATAGATGCATATTGCAAGCAATAAAATTTGAAAGCCAAGGTCCTTTGCATAATGATAATAGTGAGGGACTTGTTTTTTGTCTTGAAGCCTAGTTACTTTCCTATTGACATATTTTGGTGCTCTCTTCTTCTTGATTTTCGTAACACATGGAGTATTGCTAGAACCACAACAAGGCGGCATTTTTAACAACCACCTTCCATGAGTTCAAATGCCAACGCTCAAATCTCAGTCAAAATACGGAAAAATTTCCAGTCAAGTCAAAAGCCATATGCCTTTGTTGACTTAGTCAAACATGAAGACCAAGAAACTCTCAAAAACTGATTTCAGAAACAAGCAGAGAGTGGAGGGTAATATTCAAACTGATGAAAGCGGCTCCAAGAGGGCTTTCATAGTGAAATGAAAGGTCTTTTACAAGTGAAGATTCAATAGGATGCCTGGGCCAAATGTTGCGTCACACCACCCAGGGTAGCACTAGCAAGTTGCGCTATTTTCTCCTCAGGAAGACTGGTTTTTCACTTAGTTCTCCCTACCTAGTGAATCGATTCAAGCTTCAACGTCAGACTCGTCAAAGGGTCATCCAACTCCAGCTAAGAGCAATTAGAGAGATTTGAGGCGCTGAAGAAGAACTCATAGAAACTTTGTCAAGCGAACATCTAGTCGGCACGGGCTGAAGACACGACCATTTGACAATTCCTCCGAGCCAGAGGTTTGCCCTAGCATGGACATGATTGAGCTCAAAGGGCGTCGACAACGAATCAGAGAATGAGGAGAACATCACTAAGCAAATTCTATGGGAAGAGAGGGAAGAAAACCTTCATTTGGAAAGAAGATGATGACATGGCACTGAAAAGAGGGCTCAAGAAGGTTGAAGTGGCTATGATACCACATGATGAAACAGTAAGGAAATGAATCAGCAATGATGTGAAAAGGACGTTTATTCAAGAGTAGAGGAGCCCTTATAAGGGCAACTGATACAATGCATGTGCCCAAGGGAGAGCACCTCCAGATCCACAAATTACTCCACTGATCTCTCAATCAAGCCCATAATTCTCTCAATCACATTTGTTTTATTTCACTTTTCCCAGTGATAAAGATATATGTCACTCAGTTTGAAATCATTAGGAAGCGAAGAGATGCGTGAAGTTTATTACCCCCAACTAAGTTGTCCAATTCGGGCTACTACAAACCAAAACGAGATTGAGAAGCTCGAAGAAAAATGCAGCTCATTGCACAAGCAGGCAAATCAATGGAAGAAAAACTCCAAAGAGTAAGGGAGCAGAGACACAAGCACAATCCAATGTTGGAGAAGTGAATCAAGAAATCACTTCGCTCAAGGAAAGGCTGGCAAAGTCCAAATAGATTAGCTGAAGATGAAAGCATATAGCTGAAGAAACAACAAAGAAGCTTGATGAAGCAACAAAGGAAAACATAGAGCTGAAGGCAAAGTTTGAAGATTGGAGGCAAATGTCAAGCAAAATTAAGAGAGATACAAGCTAAATTTACCAACAAAGATTTGGAAATCTTTGAGCGAACTCTCAACAAAGAGAGGGATTGCATTCAAGTCATTGAAGATCTCCCAATACAACTCATGAAGCCATAGGAGGCAAATAGGATATCCCCCAATAGAAAAGATGAGGAAGGTCCGGATTCAGGAGGCGGGTAATGTGGGATAGTCCCATGTGGCAATCCTCAAAGAGTGAGGGAGGTGGATTAGTCAGTCCTAGCAGATCGATAAAGCCCTCCTCTGATATCTAGAGGCAACGATCTTTCTAGAAGCTGAGCTTCATAGAAAGCTCACTAGAGGCAAACCATGTTCTGAATGTGTGTAGCTATATGACATTCTCCTAGATATCTTGGTTAGCCCTGTGGTAAGTGAGCGAAACACATGAATCTATCTATATGGAGCCCTAGGCTCTCAAACCATCTGCATGTACGAGCACTCCAACACCTCTAGCTGCTAATATCATGAATGAGGATAAGGGCAACCATGGTAACTTATGTCGGCCTGAGTTCGAAGAACCATAATCCCAGACTTGTTAGAGGTATGTGACCACCTGGAATGCTGCATCAAGCTGTAGTGGGGGTGCCCCAAACTCAACCAAAATAAATTGTTGTGGGACTGACAACTTACTTGGGATCATTTGTGAAAATAAGAGACCTTGGAGCCTCTCCACTTGGGGCCGGTCTACCTTTGATAGATCAGGCCCCAGTATGGAGTGCCATACATGTCTTTGGGCAAATCAAGGAATCAAATAGAAGAGACTTAGTTTGAGGATTCTGAAATTGAGAGCAGAAGCACTACTGCTCATGTCTAGCAAGTGCAGTGTAATAGGTGCTCAGTCCGAGCCTGCATCGCTAGTTGCATCGTGAAAATTGGGCCAAAGGAAAGACCCCCCAAATATGTATGGGATGCAACAACCTCCACCGTTAGACGAGCTCTTGTAAGGGAGTGGGTGATCAGAGCGGCTCAATCTTCTAGAAGTGGGACGTCCTCAAGGTTTGTAAGGTGGATAGGCGTGCACACTACTCAGGGGAGAGAGGGAAGAAAGGAAAAGAGGAATGAAGCAAAGGACGAGAGAGAGAGAGAGAGAGAGAGAGAGAGAGAGAGAGAGACTAAATTAGAGTCCTCGAAAGACCGAAGGGTCTATATGAGTCTGGAAGAAACCTGATACAATGAGCTGATAGGGTGGAGTTTCTAATCAGGCATCACCCACAATGAATACAACATAATCAAATCATATCAAATCTAATACATGAGATACTCTGGACACATGGCCAAGGTGAAAGCTCTGGTGAATGAGGCTATGATGACCAGAAACACGTCATAGAGCGTTGTAGTGGTCTGTGCGCGTGGTCCGCTGTTACACACACGGACACACGCCCACCCGTCCCCAAAACGCGCACACACACATGCCCACACGGCCCCCCCCAACACACACACACACAGAGAGATGTTAGAATTATTGGTATTCTAGGCAGTGGCCAATGCAATGTAATAAGTAGGTTAGGGGCACTTTTCCCTCATTGAGGTTTTTCCCCCTAATCACAGTTAGATCCCTAACTACGGTTAGTGGATAGGATAAGGTTTTGTTACTTAAACAAAACCTCACACTCTCTTGTACTTTCACTACTCATTTGTTCAGATGTTTTGCACCTTCTTGCTCTCACTCTTGCATTCTGCTTCCTCTACTCTCACATTTGGTATCAGAGCAAGTTCTTCCTGCCCGTGCTTCAGCTACTTCCGCATTCTGCCCGTGCAGCTCTTGTTGGAGCTTAGCTTCCGTACTGCTGAATTAGCTCTGCCAGTTGTCTGTACCTTGTACGGATTCTGTACGCTGATTGTGTATCAGATCCGTACATCTGCGCCGTACTATTGTTGGTCGTCTGTACACCCGCACTGTACACCCGCAGCATTCCTTACAGCCCGCAGCATTCCAGCCTATAGCTGTCCGTACTGCTCCCGTCAGACATCATCTCGTACACTCCTTGCTCGAGCACCGTACAACAGTCCATCTGTACGAATTTCGTATGTACAATTGTTGACAGTCCGTACGCTGATTGTTCGTACAAGCTTGATGTCATTGTCCGTACTGCATCTACGTCAGCATCGTCTGTACAACGTACTTCACCATACATTCGCTGTACAATTGCAGGGTGCCGTTTCTACCATCGTACCTTTCTGTGCACATTGTACACAGTGTACTGTCAGTTCAGTACTCTTGCAGGTGTCCTTACATTTTGCAAGTTTTTCCTTGCAGGTGAATCTTGTAGGTGTTTTTTGGCAGGCACACTTTGCATATAGCCATTGTTTGGCTTGCATTCCGGGAGCACATTTGGGGCATCTTGTTTTGTTGCAGACATTGCAGTCCGGTTGCATAACTTGCTTCAGAAATTTGGGCCTTTTTGCTTCTGCTTGCAATCTTGCAGACAAAATTTGGGGCTTTTGCAGATAATTGCAAAATTTGGGGCTTTTGGTTGATTTGCCTCCTTTTAGGTGCAATTTCTTGCAAGAATTTGAGGCTTTTGCATTTTGGATGCAATTTGGCAGTTGAAAGATCATTTGGGAGCTTTGCAAGCAGTTTTGGACTCAGTTTGAGTCACATTGCAGACATTTGTCACTTTTTGGAGATATACTTTGCAAATTTTTGAGTATTTGCATTGCATTTTGGTGCATTTCAAGCCTTTGATAGGCTGTGACAGCAATTGTCATTGTGGGCAGAATTTTTGGCAAACTTTGGTTGTGCATTTTACATCCCATGAAGGGATTTTACTGGTCTAATTTGCTGCATTTTTGAGTTTGCAGAAATGGCTTAGAACAACCCCAATGAGGTCTTTGGAGTCCTCACACAGGAGCATAAGTTGGATGACACCAATTACTCCTTGTGGAGTTTTATGGTTGGCAACATCTTCATTGGAAGACATCTCTGGGATTATGTCAATAGAGATGAGACAAGGCCAAAAATTGTAGCTACACCTGTCACTCCTACAGCTGGAGGTAGGGGTAGAGGTCAAAATGCAGGACAAGTGATTGGAGCAGCAGCTGCTACTCTAGTGGCTCCCACAGCAGAACATAAAAGGTGGGATTCTAGGGATGCACAAGCTCTTTCAGTTATTTCTCTTTCTGTCAAGAGGTTTATTATTCCTCACATTTGGTCATGCAAGACCTCGAAGGCAGCTGAATTTTTCATTGAGGGGGGGGCAGCAATCCTCTCTCTTTTCATGAGCTAGTAGGACTCTTGTTGTAGGAAGAGTAGACAAGAAAGAACATGGCAACACGGGCTGGCGAGCAGGCCATGCTTTCTAAGTTCAAGCCCAAAGGGAAAGGGCAGCAAAAGCAACATGGAAATCAGCCCACACATCAACATAAAGCTGATTCTTATGAGGATGACCCGTATGCTTTCTTGACTTGCAATTATGCGGAGTTATGGCATGCCAGATATGGGCACATGAGCTATGGCGGCTTGATGACACTTCAAAAGTATGCTATGGTTGATGCATTGCCTCCTTTGGAGTCACCTCCTCCTCATGCATGTGAGGGATGCATCCTTGGTAAGATGCATAGATTTTCTTTTAAGAATGATGATGCAGTAAGAGCTACTTGTAAATTACAACTCATACACAGTGATGTCTTCGGTCCCATGAGAACACATGCTTTTGGTGGTTATCTCTATTATGTTACATTCACAGATGACTACACCAATTACACTTGGGTCTATGGTGTGAAGAAAAAATCAGATGTGTTTATGCATTTCAAACACTTTGTGGCCATGGTTGAAAATGAGACAGGATGCAGACACTCCGCACTGACAGAGAAGGAGGGGAGTATATGTCTCATGAATTTGAGGCATTTTTGAAGGAGAGAGGCATCACACATCAGCTTACAGTGAGGCTTACACCTCAGCAAAATGGCAAAACTGAGCGCAAAAATTGCACTCTCATGGAGATGGATAGATGCATGCTTACTAGTAAGAAGTTGCCTCACAGATTTTGGCTCAAAGGCCTCATGTGTGCCAATTATGTTTTGAATCGGGTTCCCACAAAGGCTTTGAAGACAATCACTCCCTATGAGGCTTGGCATGGGAGAAAGCTTTCAGTGGATCACTTTAGAGTTTTTGGTTGTGTTGCATATGCCCACATGCCTATGGAGTTTCGACATAAGTTGTCAGATAAGGCACTTGAGTGTATTTTTGTTGGGTATAGTGCACAAAGAAAAGGCTATCGTCTCTACAATCCTGCTTCTCGCAAGATTTTTGTGAGTAGAGATGATATTTTTTCAGAGAATTCAGCACATACACATGCTGAACTTACTATTCCAGCTTCTTCAGATGATGTTTTTGAGGGGATGCTTCCTATAGCTTTTGGTTCCCCCGCTAAAGCTCATGCTGAAAATAAGAATTTACAGCAACCCCCTCCTGATCCACATGCCCCGATTCAGCCACATGCTGATTTTGTTCCTCCACAGGGTGTGGATGAAGTTGTTAGGCAAGAGATTCAAGAGATACATGCAGCCAAAACAGTTCCGAATTGGTTGCTACAGACTCTGCGCCTTTGCCTGGCAGGACTCGTAGTGCAGCAAGGCACGCAGGGGGGGCTCTTTCCGTTGAGACAGCTTATGCAGGTACTCTTCTTGATGAAGAAGAACCTAACTCTTTTGAAGAAGCCAAGGATAATGTGCATTGGATGCATGCCATGCACAATGAATTGCAGTCCATTGAGAAAAATCAGACTTGGGATGTTGTGGATTTGCCACCAGGGAAACATGCCATTGGTATCAAATAGATGGGTCCATTGATAGGTACAAGGCAAGGCTGGTTGCCAAAGGCTATGCTCAGAAAAAGGGCATAGATTTTGAGGAGACTTTTGCTCCTACATCCTGGATGACCACCATAAGGTTAGTTATTGCCATGGCTGCAAATTTTGTTTGGAATGTCCATCAGTTTTGCAAATTTTGTTTGGAATGTCCATCAGTTGGACATAAAAACAGTTTTCCTTAATGGGGACTTGCAGGAAGAGGTTTATGTCAAACAACCTCCTGGATTTGAACTTTCTGGCAATGCACTTCAAGTTTGCAAGCTGAACAAAGCTTTATATGGGCTGAAACAAGCCCCACGTGCATGGTATGCCAAGATTGATGGCTTCCTGGCAGGTAAGGGGTACACAATAGTCCCACGGAAAGCACCCTTTACATCAAGAAGGATGGGGGGGATATTTTGGTCATCATTCTTTATGTAGATGACATGATGCTCACAGGGTTAAATGAGGAAATAATTGCAGATTTCAAAGCTGAGTTGAAAGCTGAATTTGACATGACAAATTTGGGTGCATGCTTACAATGATTCAGATTTGGCTGGAGACTATGATACCAGGCAGTCCACTAGTGGTAATTGTTTCTTGTTAGGCAAAGCTAGCATTTCTTGGCTAAGCAAGAAACAATCTATTGTGGCTACTTCCTCTTGTGAAGCTGAGTACAGGGCACCTTTCACAGTGACATTTGAATGTGTTTGGCTGCGTCGTTTGTTTGCTGATCTTCATCTCTTATTAGAGGGTCCTTCTCCAGTTCTCAGTGATAGTCAAAGTGCTATAGCAGTGGCAAAGAATCCTGTGTTTCATGCTTGCACGAAGTACATTGAGGTTCATTATCATTATGTCAGAGAGAAGTTGCATGCAGGGGAGATCGATATGATCTATGTGTCAACACATGACAATGTTGCAGACTTCTTCACCAAAGCACTTCTACGTGAGAAGTTTGAGGCATTTCGCAGTGCCCAGAACTTACCTCCTTTTGGTGATTGATCACTACCTTGTACACCACATTGGCACTACACACACACACACACACACACACACACACACAGATGTTAGAATTATTGGTATATTCTAGGCAGTTTCCAATGTAATGTAATAAGTAGGTTAGGGCACTTTTCCCTCGTTGAGGTTCTCCCCCCTAATCACAGTTAGATCCCTAACTACGGTTAGTGGATAGGATAAGTTTTTGTCACTTAGACAAAACCTCATACTCTCTTGTACTTTCACTACTCATCTATTCAGACGTTTTGCACCTTCTTGCTCTCACTCTTGCATTCTGCTTCCTCTACTCTCACAAGAGAGAGAGAGAGAGAGAGAGAGAGTGTGTGTTTATTAAAGTCTACTAAAGACCGATGGGTCTATGAGATTGAAGAAAACCCTAATACAATGAATAAAAGAGTGGAGCTACTAAGCGAGCATCCTAACCCAAGCTAGAAAATTGTGTAGACATAGTCAATGGTATCATCGTACATGTCCACCATAATCATACATATCCATCTTGGCGTCATCACCCGCATGTGGAGACGTAGCCTGATTCAATACAATACAATACAATAGGCATACAGAACGTCAAGATCCACACAATGACGGACTAGGCGGTGTAGGCAAGAAAGCCTGTGATGGATTGATGTCTGCTATCTGGATGAGTAACCCATCGTGCCCTCCTGCCGACGTCTGACGAGCGCCACTGTAACCCCGGTCGGCTGTACCCTAGGTCTGAAGATAGAGGAGTGTCACAGAGAGAGAGAGAGAGAGAGAGAGAGAGAGAGAGAGAGAGAGAGAGATTAAATTTCTAGAAGAGGCCAAATTGCCTTATGAGACCAAAGTGTCAAATGATATCCATGGTATCTCTCATTATGGAAAGAACAATATAAAGAAAAACTGAAAGTTGGCTGAGCTAATCCCAAACAAGCTCCATGTGAGTAGGGGCGGCTACGCGGAGTGTAATAGGGAAAGAGTCACAAGATGACACGTGAGGTAGGGGATGGGAAAAAGAAGAGGGAAGGGAATGGCCGTGGAATGAAAGGAGGGTTTGAAAACAACTAGGAGGAGTTTTACCTCCCTTTTGGCCAGCTACAGGCTGCCAAAAGGAAAATACCTACTAGATGGAAGATTTGGAAGCATTGAAGAGGTAAAGAGGTGTGAAGAGTGGAAGTACAAGGTGGAAAGGAGGCTGCGTGGAAACAAGCTAGCCAAGCAAGCTGAAAAGTCTTTGCGTGGATGGGAGCAAGCACCTAATACTTGGTACTCAAAGATGGATCAAAGAATCACTTTTATTTCACAATCTTTAATGAGCTAGAAGGTCATTTCACTTAAATGTCATGCTATTCATAAGCAGCAAGACAGATCACACATTTTCGAAGGCAGACTCAATCCATCTCTTTATGATGCACAAGGAGCTGGTCTAACATCCAAATGTCATCAGAAACTGATTTTCTCAATTGAAAAGTGGACAAATTCTTTGTGTGTGTATGTGTGTAAGACCATACATTCAGGGGAAGCTACTGTGTAATATAAAGCATTAAAATCTTCACCGGGAATTTTTTTTTGTGTAAGATCCTACATGGATCTCAAAAAAAAAAAAAGTGCCTAAGATAATATCCTTAACCATGATCTGCAGCCATAATTTAACTCAGTGCACCAATAATCTGTATCCTTATTGATCATATCCTTATACCATGATCTGCACCCATAATCTAACTTGGTGTATCCATAAGATCACATCCATATGTTCTGCACCCATAATCTAACTCGGTGCAGGGGTTTGGGATGTAGTAGTTGCTAGTCCCTCCTATGCATTGTAGAGCTGCTAGGTTGTCGCCTTGTGGCTTGCTGCCGTAAGGTTGAATTGTGCATTTTCTAGTTCTTGTGTGATGAGTTTAGGCATGCCTGCATATGTGTTATTGTTTCTTGACATACTATATTGTATATTTTGTCTGTCAAAGGTGAAACTTAGAATAATTGACTTTCCAGACAACTATGTCCATAAGTAAGCATTCCCATTAATGCTTCAAGAACTCTTGATAACTGTTGAGAGGATTCTTATGCTTCTATGGTCGGTGTTTTTTCAATCAATTAAGTCTGTCCAATCACAACTGGATTTCTCTTTGTTAAGCTTTGAAGTGGTAGTTGGTGGGTATTAGTTTGATGCTATGCTGTATTGAGTTTTCAATCAAACATTAATAGAAGGTTCCTTTCTTTGAAAAAGAAAAAAGAAAAAAAAAAGAGAGTTTTCAATCAATTAAGTCTGTCCAATCACAACTGGATTTCTCTTTGTTAAGCTTTGAAGTGGTGGTTGGACAGCTATGCAATTGTTTGTGATCTCAAGAACCGAACATCAATAGACCGGATTTACAGGTTTGAATACACACCATTTCATTTTAATTGAAGAGAGAGACATATAGAATACTGCACTTTTTAAGCAATATAATATAGTTAAGCTGATATCTTCTTTAACAAGTATCCAATTCAAAGTCCTGTGTCTAAACCAAATGGCTAATTGTTTTACAGAATTAAGAACATGGATCCTAAGAAGGTAATGTTTGTTTTCCATGCATTCGAGCTTTTTATATCAACTTGGCTAAGTAGTTTATTGACTGATATACAATTAATCTGCGTGTACTATCTCAGCCACTAAGCATTGTTTGTCGATCCTTCAAAGACATTGATACGTACACAACTGGCTTTCCACGTGGTGATGGTCATGGTCATACCAATATATTTCGTGCTGCTCGGCAGTGCCTACCTGGACCTGTATGGTTCCTATTATTCTGCTGTTTATTTTCTTGGACTATGAATACGTTCTCCGATTGTTGCGACAAGGATTAGCATTCACAAGGCTTTTTAAATGTTTTCTTGAGTACAGTATACTTTCATACTTCCTGCAAGCAAAGAAATGCCCAAGCACTGTATAAACTTTGGTGGAAATGCTGCCAGCTGTGCACCGAGAAAGAGTGTTGGTGTTCGCATGCCAAATGATGCCATTTGCCAAGCCATTCTCAAGGGACTGGATGGTCCACTGATTTGCACAAGGTTGTAGAGCTGTCAATATTTTGTTCTGTCTTGTTTGATAGATTTGTTTTTGGGTGAGGAGTATAGGCGTGATAGTTGTGAACCTTAAATGCAGTGTCCGGAGACCAGCAGATGATGAATGGATGCTAGATCCAGTCATCATATCAGATACCTATGGTGCTTCAGAAGGGAAAGAGGTGAGTTTGTTTTGTACATCACTGCTATTCCACCACAATTCTAACATATTGGCTATTTCAGTAAGAATGACATCATTTGACTTCCAGAAAGAGTTAATGAAAATAAGTTTGAAGCAGCAAGTTGGAACTCTAAAAGCTCCAGAATTGAACATTATGTTAATACAGTGGGTTCCGTTTGGAGGGGGAACTTTTGTAGTTTGTGAAAAACCTGCAGTTGCCTCTCTTTGCCTTCTATCTTATGCATTCTGTTGAAAAAATATGTTAAAGAGAGTTTGTACGTTCTAGTGTTGTGTCTCTTTATGGTCATCAGTTGAACATTATGTTTATACAGTGGGTACCGTTTGGAGGGGAAAATTTTGTAGTTTGTGAGCAACCTGTAGTTGCCTCTTCTTTGCCTTCTATCTTGTGCATTCTGTTGAAAAAATATGTTTTAAAGAGAGTTTGTACGTTCTAGTGTGCATGCTATTTCTTGTCAGCTCTTTCATTGGAAATAGAAATAGTTGTCAATCTGCACTTGCGTCTCTTTATGGTCATTAGTTGAGAAATTAGTATAACTACATACGACCATTCTCAATCATTTGGTTTGTTGCTTAACTAACTAGTATAACTACATCTGACCATTCTCAATCACATGGTTTGTTGCTTTTCTAATTGAAGCTTTTGTTTCCGTTGCACGAAACGTGGAATTTAAATTCCTTGGAGTGCAGGGCGTGGACTTTGTAGTAGATGGTGGTGTGCGGATTGCTGATCCATCTACCGTAGTTGACATGACAGGGACAAAGCCAACATTGTTGAGATGTGGAAAGGTATACTCTCGAAACTCGTATGGCTTGCTACATAAACGCCCTCACTCACATTTTGGTTAGTAGGACCCATTCTAGTGTAGTAACTGGGATAAGCTGGGGGTTTTTTGATAAGGATGCGAGCATGGTGATAGTAAAACAGAGGCTTCCTATTCTTTCATTGTGAATTCATGAGGAAGCAATGAGGCACACAATGTAAAGCTTTATTCCAAGAGTGGTTACATATATAGGCAACTGCCTCCATGTAGGTAGATCCCAGATCCACCATCATCTCCATGATTATCTCAATCAATCACCTCCTATGATCACTCACTCATCACACCAACCTGACACACCTAACTGATGAGTCACTAGAACCTTCTAGCAAACCTACACCCACACACTCCTTGCATAGGACTCCAAGCCCATAGGCATACACACACACACATCAATTTGCCCCTTCATTCCCACCCACAAATTGATGACCTCATCCCTCAGCAGTAGTACATGGGATGCTCCATGGCTTGCCCACCATCATGTGGCAACACACATGGCCCCAACCTGTGACTCACTCTTAGGATTCTTAGTTTACAACTAGGAGATAGACAATGACTATGTATGTAAAGCCCAATGAGTCCAACAAGGAAAAATCTCAAAAGACTAACAATCATTTTGTGGAAGGGAGAGAAGGGAGCACACCCACACACACAAGCAGGATAAGAAACAAGAAGTGTGGGGATAAAAGGTATGTGTGTACCTCCCCTAGCACACAGTGAAGCTTTATATGAAAAGGATAAGGTTACAACACTAAGTACGGTGTACTTAGTGTACTTAACAAATAAAGTACTAAGTGTACTTAACTGTACTTGGGTGGCCATAGAGCCTTTACCCCAACAACCTCCCACTTAAAGGCAATATGCCCTCAAGTAAAAATAAATGAGGCTCAACCTATACCCATCAACTGTCGGCAATGTGCAAACCGCTCTGCAGGCAAGCCTTTTGTCAACAGATCTGCTGGATTATCATCTGTGTGAATCTTGACAAGCTGAATCAGCTTATCATCTATCACCTCCCTGATGAAGTGATACTTCACATCAATGTGCTTTGTCTTTGCATGAAAGACAGGATTGTGTGCCAACTGAATAGCACTCTGACTGTCACAATGCAACAGTGGAATATCACCTGTAATGTCCAAATCTCCCACTAGCCGAGATAACCATAAGGCCTCCTTGCATGCCTCTGTGGCTGCAATATATTCAGCTTCCGTAGTAGACAAGGCTATGCACTGCTGCATCCTTGACATCCATGACACTGCACCTCCAGTGAATGTATAAACATAACCGGTAGTAGACTTCCGGTTATCGGGATCCACATAACCATGCACCTTTGCATCTCGCTTGCCAAAGCATATGCACAACTCCTGTGTGCCCTTCAGGTATCTCATGATACCTTTCACTGCATTCCAATGCTTCTTGCCTGGATTTGCCATATACCTGCTAACCACTCCCACTGCAAACGCAATATCAGGTCTAGTAGCAACCATGGCATACATGAGACTGCCACAAGCTGAAGCATACGGAATCTTGGCCATTTCAGCCCTATCAGCATCTGAGTGTATCTGAGTGTGGGCTGTCCATTGCACTGAGTTTCACATACGGAGGCAATGGAGAACTAAGGGTTTTCCCCCCCTCCATATGAAACCTGTGCAATACTTTGCCAATATATTCGGTCTGAGACAAATACAACAAACGCTGTCCCCTGTCTCTCCGTATCCGCATTCCCAGTATGTGATTTGCATCACCAAGGTCCTTCATATCAAAGGCCTCATGCAATCTTTTCTTAAGGTCATCAAGCTCCTTACGAGCTCTACCAGCAATAAGCATGTCATCCACATATAAAATGAGAATGATTAAGCTGCCATTGGCAGCCCTTTTGGTATATAAGCAGTGATCGTCATCACTTCTCCTGAAACCTTGGGACTTCATGAAGGTATCAAATTTCTTATACCATTCCCTTGGTGCCTGTTTCAGCCCGTAAAGGCTCTTTTTAAGCTTGCATACAAGTGACTCCTTGCCCTTGACTGCAAATCCTTCTGGCTGCTGCATGTAGATCTCCTCATGAAGATCACCGTGAAGAAAGGCTGTCTTCACATCCATTTGGCATAATTCCAAATTCTCACATGCAACCAAAGCAAGTACAATCCTGAGTGTGGTCATCTTAACCACTGGAGAAAAGATCTCATCAAAATCAACACCATACTCCTGCTTAAAGCCCTTGGCAACCAACCTGGCTTTATACCTTGGCTTAGCTCCAAGTGTGACTTTCAATCTATACACCCACTTGCATGGCAGTACTTTCATGCCCTTAGGCAACTGCACCAATTCCCAAGTACCATTTTTATGGAGACTGTCCATTTCAGACTTCATGGCTAGTTCCCATAGACTTTTATCATGCATTTGCACGGCTTCCTTGTAACAAGAAGGTTCTCCACAATCTGTAAGCATAATAAAATCTGCTCCTGGAACAAATCTGTCTGGCGGTTTCATTTGTCTAGTGGACCTTCGGACCCATTGGTCTTGCTGTCCAACTTGCTGCTCACCTAAAACAGGTTGCTGTTCTAGTAGATCAGGCTGCAGAATTATGCCTGGGAGGTCTTCCAAAGGTGGCATGTCCCGTAGTACATCTTCCGCCACTGCGGGCTGTCCATTTGGACCTGCTGCGGCATCATGCATTGGCTGATTACGCTGCGGTTGTGGCTGATTTGCAGCCTGCTTGAATTGTACAGGATGTCCCGAGTCATCAATGTCAACCTCTGAAGCATCAGAAGGCTTATCTGCTGCCTTAAACATACATGACTCATCAAATAAGACATCATTGCTGCGTATTAGCTTCTTATTCACAGGATCCCATAGGCGGTAACCCATCTCACCACTGTCACCATATCCAAGAAAAATGCATTTAAGAGACTTAGGATCAAGCTTGCTGCGATTTTCTCTGCGTATATGCACGTACGCAGTGCAGCCAAAGACCCTCAAGTGCTTATAGGAAGGAGGTTTTCCTGTCCAAAGCTCCTCTGGCACTCTGCCATCTAGTCTTTTATTTGGTGACCTATTGATGAGGTGTACTTCTGTTTTTACAGCTTCAGCCCAAAATCCATGAGGTAAAGCAGCATGTGACATCATAGAGCGAGACTTTTCCTGTATGGTTCTATTCATACGCTCTGCAGTGCCATTTTGCGCTGGACTGTAAGGAGCAGTGAGTTCTCTTTTAATACCTCTAGCATCACAAAATGCATTGAATGCATTAGACATATACTCCCCACCGTTATCTGACCGCAAAGCCTTCAGTGTTCTGCCTGTTTGGTTCTCAACCATAGCAAGCCATTTCTGGAACACTGGAAAGACATCACTCTTCAATCGAAGAGGATACAACCACACCTTTCTTGTGGAATCATCTATAAATGTGACAAAGTACCGTGCACCTCCAAGTGAAGGACTAGGCATCTCACACACATCTGTATGCACAAGCTCAAGTTGATCATCTTTATGTCCTAATCTCCTTTTATGAGGACACTGTAACTGTCTACCATATATGCAGTGCTCACAAAACTTTAAATCAGAAAATTTAAGAGACGGTAAGTAGCCAAGGCGAGCCAATTGCTCCATTTCACTTATGCTCATATGTCCCATCCGGCTATGCCACATAGAAATATTCGGCAGCTCGGTGGCATGAATATCAGCATGATTACATACTTTAGCATGAAGAGTATACATTGTGTCAACCTTAGAGCCTCTGGCAACAACCAGGGCACCTTTGGTGACCTTCCAGAAACCATGACCAAAGCTGGTCACAAAACCTTCGTCATCCAACATGCCAGTAGAAATCAGATTTTTCTTGACTTCGGGTACACACACCCCAGGCTGTTTTTTCACCATCCACATTCCAAACAACACTCTCATGGAGTGACAATTCAATTATGGACTTTGCTGACAGATCAGCTAGTGCCCAAGCATCATCAGATGTGCCAGTGGGCTTCACACCTTTGTGTATAATAGGAGCATGAAACTGCCTGAGAATTAGCACATTCAGGACCATCTTTTTCCACATTGGGTAGTTAGCAGCACCCTGCAATTTTTTAATATTGAGAAGAGAAGATTCCGAGGATGAAGCCATTACAATCAGCAAGAAATATAACCCACACTTGGTTGCCTGACTCCCTGCAAACTAAGTGCACAGATGCACTTGTAGTTGTGCTCAAAAGTTAATTCCTGCAATTTTCTCCCACTTAACAGTAAATACTGTCTGTTTCCTGCCGGCTGCAGATCCAGAAAAGCAATATTTAATGCATTAATTGATGCTCTGTAATACAGTACAGCAGTACCTTGATTTGACACAATGTATGTCCCTGCTGTAACAGTGAAAACAGCACTGTTTTATGCACTTTAAACTTCAGTAAAGTGACTGTTTACAGTCCAAAAATTGACTCCGGACAGTACCCGACTGTACTTTCTAGTACAGCAACAGAAATTGACTGTATAACTGTCCAAAACTGTCAGAATTAGACTTTGTCTTGCCTCTATAACTGTGTTACACAGTTTAGAACTTGAATGAGGCAAAAGCCCCTTGACTAGAAGCCAATTTTGAAGATTTTTAGTGCATACACAGCTTTCCCAAAGCTCCACTGATCACATAAAGCATCTAAGTGTTTCCCCCAACACTGATATGCATAACAATGTCAAAAGCCCCAATTCATATGCATCTGCCACTGTCCCGTAAGTCATAAAATGCATCAAATCCTTGCACAAATCAACTCCAATCAGGAGGATATACGCAAATAAGTGCGTGTAGAAGCCAATGCTTGGCTGTGGCTACAAAAGCCCCTTGATTCCACAATTCAGAAATGAGAATTTCTCTCACATTGGAGGCATAGATCTGCAGATCTATCTCACTGACAACAGATGGAACCCAAAAAAACGGGTGACGTGGGCTGCTATACGATCGTGCACATCTTCGAGCTCTCCGGCGATGTCGATGGCGAGGACCTGCACCTGTGGCGATGGCGAGGACCTACAATACTATGGCGCTGGTGGCGACGATGGCGTCGCTGGTGGCCGCTGGTCGCTGGCTGGCGCCGTTGGCTACTGGTGGCCGCTGGTCGTTGGCGTCGGTGGCCTTGGCGCTGGCGTGGTCGGTGGCCTTGGCCCTGGCGACGAATGGCCTCAAGGGCTGCTAGCGTAGCGCTAGCAGCTGAAGGTGCGCTGACGATGGCTGTGCCTAGCGATGGATCATCGACGAGGCTGGTAGGCGAGGAGAGCAGGAGCAGCTATCGACGAAGCTGGTAGGGGGCGCTTTCTTGCAGGCTGTCGCTGCTGCCTAGCGATGGCTGTTGGTGCTCCTTGGCTGCTGGTAAGACCCACGTTTTGGGCACACCCACGAATAGGCTCTGATACCAGCTGTGGAAGGGAGAGAAGGGAGCACACCCACACACACAAGCAGGATAAGAAACAAGAAGTGTGGGGATAAAAGGTATGTGTGTACCTCCCCTAGCACACAGTGAAGCTTTTATATGAAAAGGATAAGGTTACAACACTAAGTACGGTGTACTTAGTGTACTTAACAAATAAAGTACTAAGTGTACTTAACTGTACTTGGGTGGCCATAGAGCCTTTACCCCAACACATTTAAGGATGGACTATCCATGGCAGAGAACCATTATTGACCTCTCACACACATAACTTAGAAAACATATGAATCCTCACCCTTGTCAGAATTGACTTGGGTGTTGTAAGCAGTGAGAGCTTTGACATTCTCTGGTTTTTCTTCTTCTTCAGTTTTTGCTTCCTCAACAAGATTGGCTGAACATCTCTTCTTGGCATAACATTCTTTTTCAAAGTGTCCAGGTTTGCCACAAAAGTTACATTTCATTTTGCTCTTTCCCTTGAAGTTGCTTTTGGCCAAATATGCCCCTTCTTTGTAATCACTTCTTTGTTTGATCTTTCTCTCCTCTTCCAAGAGTGATGCGTCAATTTCTACCAGACTTATCTCTGGAATATTGGTGAGTGTAGTTACAATAGTGGAACGCCCTTGAGTAGATGGCTTCAGATCCATGAATATCTTCTTCCCTGCTTTGATTGCCTGCTTTGAGTCATATGTCCTATGGTGATACCCAAAGACACATATTCCAGGTGGACTCTCTTGTTGTAAACTGAGGAAACCGGATTTGGAGTGAGGCCATGGTGGAGCTAGGGCGTCCACATGTGCCTACTACCAATGCAGCTGGAGTGAGACAGGAAGGGCTACTGCCAGGGTAGAAGGTCATCAATTTAAGGGGGGGTGTTGGATAAATTTATGTTTAGGGGACACACTTATGGATATGGTCATGTGGTGTGTGTGGTTACAATAGTGCCATATTCTTCAGTGAGACTTCTAAGTAACATGGCAATTACAATATCTTCATCAAGATTAAACTTCATGCGAGATAAACGTGTCAAAATGCTCTTCATTGAATTTAGATGTGAAGAGATGGACTCCCCTTTATCAAATTTTAAGTCAAAGAACTTAATAAGCAAGCTAAACTTAGAGCATCTTCCCTGTGCTCCAAAAACATGCTCAGGATGAGTCCATGTAGCATGAGCAGTCTCACATCCATCAATGTGATGAATAAAGGAATCACTCAAACCAAGATAGCAAGTGCCTTTTCATCTTTTGGAAGCCATGAAGCTTCTTCTTCTCTAGTTTTAGGTTTAGATTCTTTTCCATTTGCTACTTTCCATATTCCCTTTTTCATGAGAATAAACTTCAGTTTTGTTTGCCAAGTGTGAAACCCCTCTCCTTCAAACTTACCTATTTTTCAGTTTGGAGGCCATTTTGGGAAGGTCTTACCAAATTAATGGCAGCGTCTAATCCCTTTACAAAAGATCAATCTTTCTGAACAAAAAAATCACCTTCACCATATAGATGCAAATCGCAAGATAAGAATTCTAAAAATCCTAATTCTTTAGCATATTCATAACCAGTTGGCTTCTCCCACAACCTCTTAACTGGAGTCTTCTTCACCTTGTACTTTGTCTTTGTAGTCTTCTTGACATTTGAAGAGCTTTGAGAACTTGAAGTTGGCATGTTGTCAAGAGATTAACACCAATTGAACTTGGAAGAACATTCTCTGAATTGAAAGAGCACACTTTGAACTGAAACTTGAAAGAACAATCTCTGAACTGAATGTTTACTCCTCAAGCATTTAGTGTAGCATAAAAAACTCCAAAAAATACACTAGAAATGCTTGCAGAGTACATGGAAACTTTGGAGGCTTGATACTCACTTCAAGCATCACCAAGCTAGGGGCTTTTGCTGCGCAATCATAGATCTATATGCGAGGAAGGCTCAAAACAAAAACCACAGCTGACATGGTGCATTATATCCCTTGGGGCAGCAGCATCTCCATCACTTGAGGAAACTCTGTCTTCTCAGAAGTCGACTGGTTTTTTGTTGAGTACTCCCTCATCTCTGGACCAAATCCTCCAAATTTCTACAGAGGGTAGCTCTAGTTGTAGAGAAAGCTTGGCTCAGATGAATTGCAAGGTAAGTCACTGAGGTGAGCAGCATTGCAAAAATGACACATAACAGATAGAGAGGCGGTGCATAGACATGGCGACGAATTTCTTCAATCCCACCGGTCAGATAGGTCACCCAGGAGTGAGGAAGGTCTGGCTGAAGGGGTTTCTCAAATCATTGCGTGGATGGAGAGAACTAAGCTTCCCAAGTTCAAGGTAGAAGAGGGAGAGAAAGGGAGCATTTGGGAAGAAGATGGAATCTAGTTGGAATCTCATTCTAGTTACTCAGATTCTAACCAAGCTTTGATACCATGTGTGAATTCATGAGGAAGCAATGAGGCACACAATGTAAAGCTTTATTCCAAGAGTGGTTACATATATAGGCAATTGTCTCCATGTAGGTAGATCCCAGATCCACAATCATCTCCATGATTATCTCAATCAGTCACCTCCTATGATCACTCACTCATCACACCAACCTGACACACCTAACTGATGAGTCACTAGAACCTTCTAGCACACCTACACTCACACACTCCTTGCATAGGACTCGAAGTTCATAGGCATACACACACACACATCATTTTGCCCCTTCATTCGTATCATGGGTATAATTAGCGCACTCATACTAGGATACATGTAATTTCTTCTTTATGTCTTTTTTAAAAGTTGTACTAGATTGAAATTTGATTCTATTGGCATGTTACAAAAAGGTCTTGTGGAAAGCGAAAGGCAACTCATGTATACACCTTAGATATGTTACAACTTGCATAGATTTGTATGCTTTTTTCGTAGAGACATGATGCATGGGTTATGCTATTATTATAGAGCACGTAAGGCTTGCAAAGACATGGCTAATTTGAAAATTGGTCCCTTTTTTTGGGACATGCCATATGATAATTATTCCACCCACAACAATGACATGGCACTTATTGACTTGAAAATGTGCTTCAAGTAGTGATCATGGAGAAATATAAAAAAAACCACTATAGACAACTTAATGCCCGTCAACTTTCTACAATACTACTTATCAGGTTCTCATGACCGATGAGTTAATCACATCAGGTTGGTGGAGAGAGAGGAGCATGCCCTTGATAGTATGAGATCCATGGGAGATACCACTGCCTCTTTGCACATGGGCTCCAGGATATGCGCAAGGTTATTGACTACCCAAACTTCTCTCTTTGTGCTAGAGGTTACAAAATGCAGACACGCGCTTATGCGATTGACACACAGTCAGGATTATAGGCAGTAGCCGATCACTGACGAATTCTTCACAGGAGATGATACCACACTCAATGGCCACCATTGAGCACGGGATCCCGAGGTGGCTCCTAGCCCACACCTGACCTACATGAGATATCCAATGGGGGCACAGCTGCTACACTGTTCAAGGCTCCCTAGCGGCAACATCATAGAGACCGTGTGCGAGGCCCACAAAGCAGACAAGAGGATGGCAAATATAGATCCAAGACATGCTTCAAAGGCATCAGGACTCCAGTTGGGTACCCGCCAGGCTCACTTACAGCTTAAGTCCCTCATGGCGGGTCAGTATGGTGTATTCTACACCCCATCACCAGACCACTTCTTGAGAGATTTCAGCGCACGGCTCCCACACGGGAAGCACAGAACAGATTAGGGGTGATATCTGCAGGACATCTTTGAGGGACACCAGGATCCAATAGATCTTGACACTGATCATGAGTAGAGCCCTAGTGTTGTTCCAACTCCTACCTATGTCCTATCATTTTCTGTCACTTATGGCATTTATTGACTTATTGTTACTTGCACGATAGTGGGGGTGTAGACACCACCAGTTCCCCATCATGGGGATGTATTCAGGTATCATAGGTAATTTTGGCCTTCCACTGACGTCAATAGAGCCATCGCTAGGAGGCCACTTCGGACTGCATCCACAGATAGCCGCCAGCATTCTATCTCTGACCTCATACCCAGCAGTAATGATATCATGACTATGTAGCACTTAGCATTTAGCATGGGTGATGATGCCCGTTTTTAGTACCTCCACGCTCTCAGCTTGTTATATCAGGTTTCTCAGTCTCATAGACCCATCGGTCTGCCAAAGACACTAATACTCTCTCTCTCTCTCTCTCTCTCTCTCTCTCTCTTTGTGCATGGTGTGAATGAGGCTTGAGTTTAAGATTGATTCTACTGCTGTGCAAAGTGTGGGGTGATTCCTTTCACCTGGTATCTGTTCACTTATGAAGAGGTTCGAGGAAGATATTTTGGACACTCCATCTAAGGTCGTTTATGGCTTCTGGATTATCTGCCAATGCCATGGCTCATAGTTCTTAAAGGGCTGATCCATATTACCCAAGTGTTGAAGACTACTTGGGGCAAGCATTGCTTGCTGCCTGAAGGAGAGATCTACAATGGGGGAAGCAAACCCTCAAAAGCCACCTGGCCACTTGGACAAGAAAGTTCATTTTCAGTTGCTGTCTTTTGGGCAGAAAGGTTTTAGCTCTAAGGTCCCTTAGAAAGAAATCTAAGATGCAGCAACAGGCATCTTCTGTTCCCTAAATTTGGGGAGGGAAAGATTGACGGACTTAACTACCCATTGTAGGAGATCAAAGTCAAGAGGCTGTTGACATCACGGAGACTATGGAAGGGGACAGATGGTACCTTTGCAAATCCCCATCCAATTGGGACAGGTGCCACAAGAGTGCTCCCAAATTGAACTATCCTGTAATCATGGGAGGAGTAAAATGTACACGCATTTGCAATGCTGATCCAAACGACGAAGATATTGTGATCCCATTGATTCAAATGGTTCCCATCACCCATGATGCATGGGTCATTCTCAAGCATCAATACGAGGCTGATAACTTGACGAGGACACTGAATCCTTGTGTGATTCCCTTGATTCAAATGGCTCCCATTGCTCATGATGCATGGGTCATTCTCAAGCATCAACATGAGGTAGATAACGTGACGAGGATATTGAGGAGGAAGAATAAGGTGGAGTGCTTCTATTGCAACAAAACGGGCATTATGCCAAAGAGTGTAGGAAGAAGGAAGATGTTAAGGTGGAGGCGAGGGCAAGTCACAGGAGGAAATAAAGAGTAGTAACATTGACGAAGTATTCTTATCATTGAGGAGATTCTAGTTATTGTTAAGGTGGTGACAAGACTAGAGGACGGCAAGTATGAGGACGATGGTGCCATCAGCAGGTGTATAACCAAAAAAATGAGGTGGTACAATTCTCTTAGCTTGGTGGATCCGAGATCATTTGTCATTGGGTGACAACTCCAAGTGTCTTGTGCAGACAATTGACAGTGTACCATTCATCACAAGCACAAGGGAGACCGATGTATAATTAGATCCTCTTTTATTCACAAACTCATAAGAATCTCAAGGTAGAGTTTGATCATGAGGGTGTACAATGTACACATCTTAGACAAGTAAAGAAAAGTGGTTGCATGTTCTATTTCAGAGAAGGGTCTCTACAGACTGAGGTAGTGTAGGCCAACAAAATTCCAACTAGTTGTAGCATGAGCGTTTGAGCATCTGCAAAGGATGTGTTGTTTGAGATGCAAAAGAGTGTAATGGTAGAAGGCCAGTTGTCGTTGTTGTCACCTCCCAATCTGTGAACCCCCAAATGAGGAGAGCATGGGGGAAGGGCAACATGAAGATCTCAGTAAGGTCATGTGGATCTCCATGAGGGCAGAGACGAGAAGGAATGCAAGGCTGCGAATGTGGGCAGAAAGTACATGTACAGCAGCGAAATCAGGGCTGCCACATGGGCAGCAATCAGGCTGCCGTGTGGACAACATCTGGAGAAGCACCTGGCTATTTTTGGGACCTACAGACATGGTAGAAGCTGCAGCCTGTTTCAGGGAGCAAACCAAAGCAATCTGATACAGCAAGGGAAGAACCTGTTGGCAGCAAAGATACTGCTCAAGAGTCTTCATCAAGGGCTGCCTTCACAGAAGAAAAGGAAGTCGGAATCAGGGGGAGACTTGTGCCTTACCATTGGCTGCCCTCATAGCATTAAGAAGGTCCAGGATCCACAAGCAAGCACTGCCTTATTATAGGCTGTCCAGCAGGAGCAGCAAGTGTTAGAAACATGGTGTAGTGAGAGGGAGAGAGAGGTTAGGAGTGAAGAAATGGTAGATAAATGTAGAATCCATGAAGGCTTTCATTAATTCATCATCACTAAATGAGACAAGTGAAGTACAAGCCTTATAGGCTACACACTCACACATCACATTAACACTCTTTGGATATGATATCTCCAACACCCCCCTTAGAGCAAAGTGTGTGAGACCCAACACGCAAAGAGTAGACCGATCCCCCCTCCGCCGCAATATTGAAAAGAGCAAGTCCAACTATCCAACGCCTCCCATGTGGTAGTGACTTCTCAGTCAGCTTGCGACCGACAAGGGCAAACCATCACTCGTCACCCCCCCCTTACTCTGAACTGTGTGGTCAATACCATCAAACCAAGTAAAAGACAATACATTCATTTTTGGGGGGACAACCCAGGGCAAAGTACCTCTTATTGACTAGAGGGACAACTCAAGGCTGAGAACCTTTATTGACTCAACACAAAATCATATAGCACATAGGGCCTAGAAAGCCCAAGAATCCCAGTCATAATGCTCCTCAATGAGAGGCCGTGAACCTCTGCTATAGCTGCTTGTATCTCCTCAGAGGGCTCTTCAGGTTCAGCTTGTTCTTCAGCAAGGAGATTGGCATGGTGCTTCTCTTGTTCCTATTCATTCTTCTTGAAGCAATGAGCTTCAATGTGTCCTTTCCTCTTGCAAAAAGTGCAAATAATGTTCTTGTTGGTCTTCCATTTGCTTGTGGAAGCAAATGCTCGATCACCAGGAGAGGTAAGAGGGGCTTCCTTATTGCAACGATCCTTCTCAATGAGTAGTGCCACCTCCTCATCAAACATGGTAGTGGCAAGGCGAATGACTTCTAGAGTTTTCTCAAAGTGGGATATTCCATGCATCCTCTCTTAGGACAACCATCTTATCTTGATCATCAGGTGGGCTTTTCAAACCTGAAGTTGTTGAACAAGAGATTTAAACCTTGCTAGATGATCACTCAACTCATCACTCTCTTCCATTTTCAAATCATAAAACTTGAGCTTCAAAAAGACTTTAGAGTTGGTGATTTCATTACCAAACAATGCCTCAAGGCGATCCCAAATCTCCTTAGCTATTGACTTGAAGTCCATGTGATGGATGAGGGAGCCGGCCAAGCAAAGACCAATGAGGGAAATGGCCTTGGCATTCCGCTGCTTCCAAATCCTTTGGTATTGCTGATTAAGTTGGATGACAATGAAGTCATGATGGCAAAGACCTTGATGAAGGCAAACAACAAGCTGAAATGAAGAACCAACCAAGGAATGGGCTGGTCTCGGGCAGATATAAGTGTCTTGTGGTGCTTTAAATGCCCTAAAATGCAGAACTGAGTGAACCCAAGTTAAATAACAGCAAGTATATACCCTGCAAGGATGAGCCAATAGAAGTGAACTTGTGGGCAAGATGAGTGCTCAAGGTGCTGGAGCAGGTCCAAAATCCTCAAGAAGGTAGCTGGAGGGGCGCCAAATGCAATAATATATCTCAAAATGTGTGAAGCGCTTCAGTAGACCAGCTCCAAGCTATATCGAGATGCTGTAGTAGAGGTTTAGGTGTACCAAAATGTACCAGCAGGTTACCAATCCAAGAATCGGCTATTGTAGATGAGTTAGAGGCTAGGAGCAGCCCCGAAAACGGCTCTATTGAAGGCGGTTCTGCAGCGGCAACCCTAGAATAACTCGAAAATGCAATAGTAGCTCCAAAACAGGTCGAAAACATCCAAAAGACCACAAAAATCTACAACCAATGCCTCACGGGTGGTCATCTCTGCTGCAGCGGCCTGGAAACCCTAAAAAAGACAATGGAAATGCTCTGAATCAGCTCGTGTGCATGTGCCACTTGAAGAAGATGCCGACCAGCAACACGTGTGCAACGCCTCTTCAAAACAGGCCGACCAGCAGGCAAGGATGCCGACTAGAACTTCCTAGAGCTCCAAAGGGCCCCGAATGATTGCGGCTACGAAGGCAGGCTACGGAGAGGTTATATGGGCAGAAATGGACGTGAAAGAGTTGCAAGGAGAGGCGGCTGCAAGAGGGAAGAGGCTGATCAAAATTAGGGTTAGGGCAGAGATGACGTGGCAGGTCGCTATGGCAGGGTTGACCTGCTCTGATACCATGTTAGAAACATGGTGTGAGTGAGAGAGAGAGATAGTCTAGGGAGTGAAGAAATGATACACAAATGTAAAATCTATGAAGGCTTTCATTCATTCATCATCACTAAATGAGGCAAGTGAAGTACAAGCCTTAAAGGCTACCCACTCACACACTTGCATGAAGTGCATATGGGATAGGTCCCATAGTGACACGTGGCACTCACATGACACACAATCACTAGTACTAGATCTCCTAGTACTACACACCATCACATCACATTTACACACTCTTTGGCTATGATATCTCCAACAGCAAGGAGGTGTGATTGCGAGGCTCGCGTCAAGCCCCACATAAGCTTTAAGAGAGCAACGCAGGCCAAGTGTTTTGGAGTGCCACGAGGAGGTAGGGGAACAAGTTCTGAGTGTGCAAAGGTCCACGTCTAGTTAGCACTTTGCTGATAGACGGTGGCACACTGATCACATCTTTTGTATATGATTTGGTCCACATTGGACAAATATATATTGCTTTTTCTAAGTCCCTCTTCTGCATTGTCCATTTACCAGTCTACACATCTACATAGTACACATTACGAAAGTGAAGTTGGATTTAAATTACCATTGTGTGATTCCTGAGGGCATACGAATCTTTGGTTAGCTTCTGTTGCGGGGATGGTTGACCTTAGTGGCAAGTGACCTATCCCACTCTATCTTTTCTAACAGCCTCTATGCTATCCACATTGTGCTTCTTGCATGATGGGCATTGCATGATGGGCAAGCAAGCAAGGCAATTTTTTCCAAGGAAGAGAACTTAAGGGTAGATGCTGACATCCAATTGATGCACTCATCTAATAAGATGAATGATAGGCTTGCTCAATGGTACATGTTGACTCTAGAAGAGGCTAGTATATTGGAAGGTAAGCATTCATTGCAAGATGAGAAGACCAAACCAACTTGATAGACTTTACCATGATAGATAATGAGCAGCCAAAGTTGTTAGTTGAAGGAAGGGGCCCGAAAGGGGGAAATTATGATAGACTTGCAAGGAGGGTCATAGGTTCCAAATGGGTCTTCAAAGTGAAGTATAATTGCAGTGGTTCAATAATGCTTGACTTGTAGCTAAAGGTTTTACTGGAGTATGAGATGATTGACCTTCATTTGTTGCAGACCAATTGTAACCCCCATGGTCGTGAACCAAAGCTTTTCAGCACATCAGAGATAGAAACTCTCACCTCTGTGAGCCTACACGCCCTCTTTGAACAGCCAGCAAAAATGGTAAGATCGTACATATGACAAATCTAAAAAGATCGGACACACTACTAAGATCGGTCAAGGACACAAACCGTGAAAAAATGTCATTGACAGCTATCTGTGGAACTGCAACATGTATTTGAAAAAAAAATATCCTTTGTCCTACAGATCCTGTTGGGTCTCCAACGGACAGTAATAATATCATATCATATCATCTCTCTTGCTTCTTACCCATGCTCTCCTTTTGTCCCATTCCGTC
The DNA here is from genome assembly GCF_047967505.1 of Dipteris shenzhenensis. NCBI lineage: Eukaryota > Viridiplantae > Streptophyta > Polypodiopsida > Gleicheniales > Dipteridaceae > Dipteris > Dipteris shenzhenensis. The sequence continues at coordinate 11,377,460 of NC_141624.1, forward strand.
TACAACATAGATAGCCCCCTATAATAGCTATGTACAATGCCTGACTGCTAGGTTGGCGTTGTTGCTGCTCCAGCTGGCTCAGCTGGTTTCTGAGCTGTGGGGTGGAGGCATCTCGTTGCTAAGTGAAAGCTGCCTTCTTTTCTGCCCCTAAACCTACCACATGGCCAACCCCCAAGTTGGTTGATGGTTGGTAGACTGGTCAGTTGACCAGTGCAGTTACTGGCTGCCTGACCAGTCAGTTGACTGGCCAACTGAGCCCTCCCTTAATTTTTTTAAATATGTTCCAGCTCCTCTTAACGGGGGCACTACCTCTTCTTCCCTGATGTCCCATTACTATTGGCTCACGTGTGGGCATCTCCTAGATCCATGAACTAGGGGCACGAGAGAGAAAATGTCCACTGTGTTCTGGAGGGATGCATGTGACATGTACAAATTGCACGTTTGCATTTGGAATCATGATGTAGTTATAATAATGCATATTTGTAAAGCTTGTGAGACACTCCCATAGTTACGTTCCTCATCAAAACACGTCCTGCAGGTCTTCAAAAACATCTACTCATGCATATTTGATGACCAACACCCTGGATCCCTCTGCTTCACTATGATTGTAATTCAAAATGGTTATCAAAATCGTCCTTGCAATGCACTCTGGATTGTTTCCAGTCCTCTGCCTTGCACTTCTGAAATAATTGGGAAAAAAGGACTCAAGCTTGCGGAGGTCTTGGGTTATAACTCGTGGTTGCAGGACTTAGCTATCTATCAAGGGCATGAGCCCTTAGGTTTTGAGCTACAGATGGTGTTGCTATTGTATGTGAAGGGCATGGTTTAACGTTGCAAGCACATTCATTATCGTCTTCATGGGTATTACGTTGCATTGGAAATCATATCAACTAGCACAAATAATTTGGCTTTCTTTTTAACATGCTAGTTCATTGACGTGGGTGGCCAAAGTTGTCACATATATCCCTAGAGGTCAGATGGTGCAATACCTTGGCTGCCGGTTGGCCGCCCTGGTTTTTTATAGTGTTCATCAGGAGCTCTTATATTGAAACATTGCCAAGCTGCCCCTTATAGAAAAAGATTTAGTAGAGAACTGAGTGTTACTTTCCATGGCTTGGTATGTTGAATCGTGTTAATGCTTCCATAGGGGATGTATCATGTATTGGTCAATGGAGGAGAATAGTCTGGAACTCTATATGGGCATGACTAGATAGGACCCACCTGAGCCAAGGTGGCACCATGATCCAAGTAGAGAAAACCCTAGAGATTGTAAGTACACCAGTTGATCGAATTGGGATGAGGCCAGCATGCTTGAGGCCAGCATGCTTGTTCAGCATATGGAGTAGAAACTCTACTCAAGACCCTAGACTAGAGAGACCAATGTCTTTCTCACATGTGAGGAGCTAGCAAATAGATTCTTGAGATTGTTGCTGTCATCTTAATCACTTCTGCAAGATTGAAGCTGTAGTCTTCCCAACTGGCCTTCCCTTGATGTTTAGGAGAGCTAAATGCAGCTGACACTTGCTCTTCTGCATTTCCTCTTAATGGAGGTTAAAGCTGGAGCTCCCGCTCTGAGCATCTATAAGGCATCAAAAGCCTCTGGACGAGCTTCCATGACAGTGTGTTCAATGATTCTGGACCCTAGCCGTATTCGACACTTAAAGTGTTCTCTGGCTTTGGGAGGACATACATCATGGGGAGGCGCAGTTGCATCGTGGGGAATGGCAGTGGCCTGTCCAGCCAGTCACCATGGCCTTGTTTGTTTCTTTGAGTACACTACTTACACTGGCATATGCTTGCAGCTTGCCTCGTCAGATAGACACCCTCCCAAGAGACACAAGCTGCAAGAGTTGGTCTCTCATCAGTTCCTTTCCACCTTCTATACCAGCTAGCTATCTACCCTAGTGTATCTCATACGAAGAGAAGGCATTTTTCACTGTTTCTGCACTAATGGCTTTCAGGGGACCATCCAGAATTGCCTCTGGAGCTGCCATGCACTCAAGGGTCGACTCAAAGGATCCAGTCTGAAATCATTAAATTAATTGTGACACCCCATCAGAGCCCGTTGTCTCCCTCTCCCTGAGGCTGACATTTGGGGGACCATTGCCAGTGATCCTCCTAGTATATTTGGGTTGCTTGCTATAGTCTTGTGATAGTGGCCAGCAGGCAGGGAGTAGCGACCTGCGGCCAGGGTCTGGCGATCTTGCGCTCTATTTGGGAGTAATCTCAGGAGGGACATCCAAATAGTATGGTGGATATAGGTATGAGTTGCTTGTATGGTTCACCTTTTTTGGTGGATATAGGAGTAATCTCATTTGCTATTGTATGGTGGATATAGGTATGAGTTGCTTGTATGGTTCACCTTTTTTGGTTCCTTGCAGCTGCTTACAGTTTCTTATAGGGTGTGAGTTAAGAACCATGTGAAGAGGCCCATGAAGGGATAATTAAAAGTTGCTATTTTTGCACCCAATAAAAGAAGAAAAGAAGGGTTTTGAGAGGGTGCGGATCAGATTCATCCAGTACAATATCTGCCTACCACTCCAAGTGTGCATAGTCTAGGGCTGAGGGATGGGGGATACATGTATTAGACCCTTAGTCTGGGGAGCCAGTAGTGTTTGCAAGCAGCACTCTCAACCACAGATGTACATTGATACTATTTCTCTTTGCCATAGGTTATTGCCTTTGTAAGCTTGGGCATCTCTCTCTCTCTCTCTTCTTATGAGATGGTACTTGGGATTGCAGAAGTTGCAGGGATGAGCAGGCTAGTCTTGGTGAACTTCCCTTTATGTACATTTGGTGTTCCAAGTTAATAGGCTAACAATACTGTTGGCCTTCTGCCCTTCAGGTCCTGAGTGCCGAGAGAAACTCCGTACGAAGACCTTTGTATAAATGGATGCTCAAGTATGTGTGGGTGTGGATTTGTATGTGTGAGAGCATATGTTTATACAATCATCTACACCCACTGTTGGGCTCTGATGACGTCAGTGGGGGTGTCATAGTAGCTAGTCCCTGCTATGCATGATGAGTTTATGGTTTTCAACCTTATGAGTGAATATCATGAGATCAAAACTGCCCTATGTGTTGTGCTTTTAAAGGATGAGTTTGGGCATGTTCCTGGATTCATCTAGAGATATATAACAATACATCTGGATCAAGTTGCCTAAAAAAACTGTTCATAGATAAATAATACCAGTTCAAGTTGTGTATCCCCTGCCCACCCCCAAAAATAACAAATGAACAAATCATTTTCCATTGTCGGAAATTGGGAACATAATTTTTTTTTTGGGGCAGTGCAGACTGAGGGATCATAAAGAAGGCATATAACTAGTTCAAGATTTTGCCACACTTATGTGGATAAGTTTTGCAGGGGATTGTTGAGGATTGGATGGTCACAGAGTCCCATAGTTCAGAGGAAGTGGCTGCAGATTTCTCCATGGAAAATCCCTATGCATAAACCTAGTCATGATTAAACTGTCACGAAGTGTAAATGCACTATACAAGAAATTCTAAATTGATAACCTGTATAAAACAACAGTCGTTTTGTCCCCATTCTGAGCAATACCCCGTCTCTCAGGTTAACTTGGGCCATCACCCACCCCTTCAAAGCCTCACCCTCAGGCTCCCCAACCTGCGGATGGTGTATAGGCCTTTCAGGCCATCATCAACCCCCTTCAAGCCCCCACCTTCATGCTCCCCAACCTCCAGACGGTGTATAGGCCATTCAAAATATATAATATCAATTTCATTCTTTTTTGGGTGTTTAATCAGCTTGGTCATTTGATTGATGCGATACCAACAAGAAGAGTGCAACTATTTCAAAATTGGCTTCCCCATATTGTTATTGAGGGAAGGTGTTGAAGAATGGGAAATTACTAAATAGCTAGAAAGCCAGACCCTTGAAAGGACAATTAATTACTGAGGTAATGTGTCTAGGATGTCAATATCTGTTTAATATCTGTAAGCAATGGTAGTGGGAGCTGAATGAAAGTGATTTGGGAAGCTATCTAGAACCAGCCTTCATAGATGTAAAGCATTGTGTGCTATTTGGATGATGCAATAAAGTCGTGGGTGTAGTGCTCATCATCTTTTCTGTATCGCTCAATTCTTTTTATCTTTCCAATACTAGAATGTTTTTTCTTTTTATCTCTATCAAAATGTTGTCTTCGACATTATTTAAATCTTTTTGGTCATTCTTTTTTTTCAATCTCCTAATTGTAATCAATATAACATTTTTGCAATTGTAGTTTTTGTCGTAGAGTAGTTTTGTTCTCATTCTTTGCTGCTTATTCTAGTTAATGTTGCCTTCTATTGGCATTTAAATTTGTACTCAAGAAGTATTATTACGACCCGAAGAACACCCCCAGTACATGATCTCATTTTCTCTCCAGACATCCTTTTAAGATGAACATCTCAATAAGGAATAGAAACTAAAGGAATAAAGAGGACAAACTGAAGGAAGAACCATTGGCAGCCAAGGCCTAAAATCCAATGGTTTTCTTCACTCATTAGAGCCACCATGCATGTGGATGCAAAAGAAAATAAGAAAGGATGTTTTATCCATTGGTATTCTAATTTTGACATAAGCAAGGGTGTTTATCAATTGGTATTCTAGATTTTGACATAAAGAAATTTTGTATCCATGTGGATACAAAACATAATAAGCACGGATGCTTTATCGATTGGTATTCTAAATTTTGACATAAGGAAGGAACAAAATGAATGTAAGATGGAAGAGCGACTAGGAAAAAAGGACTAATGAACACAATGGGTGATTTGCATTGGTCTTCTGTAAATTGCCATCTTCACATTTTGAGTCCAATGTGTATGTATGTGTGTGTTGCAATCCTTTGATTTTTAACTAAGCGTTCATTTTGTATCTTGTTCTTATTGACTTAACAATTTATTTCCTCTCCCTCTTCCACTATGCATGCACCCTCAATAGCATACGAGTACCATCGTGTCTATAGTGCTTACCTTTCCCAAGCCATAGTGCTTTAGCCTTTATCTTCAATCTAACCATAAACTTGCTTGTTTGGTTCCCAACCTTATTTTTTGTGTCATTAGTCCTTACACGAAATTTCGGTTTGTGTACATTAAGTTTAAAATTGTAGAAGAGTCAAAAGTTGTAGTTTATAAAGCTCTTAAATTGACTTTGTATAGGAAGTTTAGTTTGAGGGGAAGTAGGTGAAGATCCCATTTCACTATAGGCTACAACGGTCTTATTTTCATGAAAAGCCAAAACAAGAAAGTCCAAGGACTATTGTGTGAACCTTGTTGCATGACCAAACAATGCAACAATCATTTTCCATAATCGAAATCATGGACCATTGATGTCTAGTTTCTATTGGAACTCCTCTTTTGCATACTTCTAATCTACACTATGCACTTGTTGTGGCACCCCCTCGTCTCTCCAAGTTTCTTTCTTTAAAGGTCACCAATCTTGTTAGACTTCTTAAACAAATTGCATTTTCTTCCAATATAGGTGATATAAAGTCACGACCTTGTCCTTTTCTTCCAATCTTGGCGTTATGTTTTTGTATTTCAGTGTTTTTTTGGGAGAATTTTGCTCAGGGCTATCATTTTTCTTTCTCCGGTTGCCATTTACTAGCCTTACTCAAATGTCTTATTTGGTCTCCTTTCTTCATAGCAATAGGTCACCATTTTCTTCCAATGTAGGTGATATATTACTCTGGAAGTTGTTTTTGTCACGACCTTGTCCTTTTCTTCCAATCTTGGCGCTATGTTTTTGTATTTCAATGTTCTTTTGGGAGAATTTTGCTCAGGGCCATCATTTTTCATTCTCCGGCTGCCATTTACTAGCCTTACTCAAATGTCTTATTTGGTCTCCTTTCTTCATAGCAATAGGTCACCATGATGAGCACTCCCTTGCCATTTTTTGGCCTTTGTGTTGCTCAAATTTAACCCTGTTTTTGCTGCTTGTCGTTCTGGAGCAGATTTTTGCTACTTGTTTTGGAGCACATTTTCAAGAATAGGCTGTTGCCTTGTTATTTCTCGCCATTTAGCTAAATATTGATTGGCTAGGCCATTTTTCTTACTTCCGGCCTTTACCAAGCAGACAGGCCTCATCTTCTAGCCACTCGACATTGCCACTAGCTTCACATTGCACTTTTTGTGCAATACACTTGTTTGCAATCAGGTGTTTACGATCAAATGCATTAAGAATGGTAGGTAATGATGCTTTTCGGGTGCGTAAAAGGACATGCTTGAAGATGCTTACTTCACATTGCAAATGTGAGCAAGGACGCAACCATGCAAACAGAGTGATGTGTCATTCCAACATATATCTCGCAGATTATTTGATGGCGTCATAAACTTGTGACGTTGACACTTAACAATAGAACTTCATGACTTCTAGTCATTTAAGACTTCATAATTTTTTGTTTTGAGAATTTTTTGTTTAAGGTCAAATGACCTAGGAATAAATTTGCACAAATTTATAATGAGTCTATGGTAAAGCTTCTTTAGAAATTCTATTTGCTAGAAAGCTCAATCTAGAAAGGTAATAAGGGCCTTAAAAAGAAAAAGGGATAATTTGAACCTACTTAGACTTGGATAAAAGGTTTTGTTACAAGCTGACACAGATGTCACCATAGGGTGGCACATGTCCATGGATTGCCATATGTCTTTTATAGCAGGACTTCTCCTGAGAGGATCTTGTATCTTAAAGCTCTAGTATCCCTGATTTTTGCATTGCAATTGTGAGGGTGGAAGCTAAGCTTTGATGCAAATTGAATATGTGCTCGTGTTAAAAAATACTTGGTTATGCATAGTATGCATTGCATGCTGTAGGCTTAGGCGCCTCTTTCATCTCCAATTGACATCGAGCTTAAAACATGGGCCATAATGCTTTCCTAGACTTTTCACACTGTGCCCAGCAATTTCACGTGACACCAATCAATTCTAGACCTTCCAACACATTGAGAGGCGCTATTGTCCAAGCACTTAAGTTTTGTGCTCTTATGTTGACACCAAAAGGAGCATGATTACCTTAAGTCTTCACTCTATGAAAATGTACCATAAAAGGAGGAAATTGAAGTAGTTGAACTTCTTGTTGTACTTGCTAAAATTGTGCAAATAAAATCTATACAACTATCATGTGCTATTCATATACAACGAGACGTGGAGGGCATGTTCTCAAAGACAACAAATGCATAGTCCCTTTTATCCTGCACAAGGTTTGCATGCTACTCTTTAGGCTAGTCTAAAGGTTTAGGAACTTTATTACAAGCTACAAAAGTATGTTAAAGGGGTAGACAAATTTCAAATGGAGCTTCCAACCTACATGGTATATTTCTATGTAATTTGTTTCTAGCTAGAATAGGCCACACTGGCGTGACGTGTTCTAGCTAGAAATGTCTTGCATAGAAATATATCTCCTAGATTGCTAGCTCCATCAAAATTTGTCTACCCCTTTAACATACTTTTGTAGTATACTTAAATCTTGTTCTAGCTAGAAACAAAATTGCATACCTTGCTGCTAATTTTCTGCTGAAGTTCTCAAACAATGAATTAGCAAGATGCCTCCCTGATTAAGGATTCCTAGGCATTGGCATTTGACAAACAAGGGATACTCATATGTTCGTTGAAAGACAAGTAGCTCAAACATGGGAGGCCTATGACGTTGAGCATGCAAAATCTCAAACCCAACATGATGGCATCACACATTTAACTTCAAAAGCCTACAAGTACAAGGAGCGGTCTAGAGAAGCGTCTAAGAGAGCCGATGCCATGAAAGAAGACTTGTTTTATTTCAATCAATGGATTTCAATGGTTGAGGATCAATTGTGTGACCTCTGGAAAGAGTATGACAACAACCTTGAGAGATCTAGAAATGCAATTTGTTTCTAGCTAGAACAAGCCATATCTGCTACTTGCCTTTGTTGTTATTTTGAGGGCGGTTCACTTCATTCTTGTATGCACGAAAGACTTGTGCCACTAGTCATTGAATGGGTTAGAGTAATAGCAGGGGCCTAGAGCATGGTGGTGCACACACATTAATGTGTACAATTATGGGCTGCCGTTTAAATGAATAATTGTTGTGATAATAAAGCATGGAATATTCGTAAACTAGCGCCGGTCCCCATGCGCTAGAAATGTTGTGCTCACAGGCTCCAAGTCACTCATAGCCAATGCTACCTCCCATCGGGCCAAAACTTGTAATGCAGGCCCCATGGATGGCTGGAATTTTCTCACTAGATTAGCCATAGGGGATTGCCACAACACACGCACTTGCTTCACTGGCTGCTCACCGGTTGGACTCATTGTTGAGCGGCCAATTTTGGCATGAAACTCTCAGAGTAAGAATTTCTAGATGCCAACAGGTGCCCCTAGCCACACTTCAACTCAACGGCATTCTTCGACTTGTTGTTCCCAAAATTTGTGCAACAGGTTGGACGTTTTAAGCTCACTTTGTGATAAAGATCGTGGAACAAGTGTTGAAGACCGTTGCATGGGACCTAGCTCTTACATGCTACTTACTTTGTGTTCTCTTCTTCTTTTCTTTCTTTTTGACTTCACATGCGATTGCTCTTTTGTTTGCCTTGTATTTGCATGATAAGCAAGCAAATTACTATTTTTTCGAACCATGATATTGGTTTTCAAAAGGACGTTATGGAGCTCAGTCTCACCACTTTGAAAGAAAAATATACAACTTTCACGGTGTTTCTATGATGTAGAAGCCAACCTTAGTCAAATAAAAATTGAGCCAATGAGGCTATACAACAATGGTGAGTATGGATTTTTCCTTGATCCATAGGTGAACAAATACTACAAAGTTTATAAGAGAGATACAACTAGCCATTGGAAATAAATTTAGAGGATGAAAATGATGACAACAAGATCCTTTCACTAGCATCTTCGAGTTCATTTGCACCTTGCCATTGAACACTAGCTTGATGCAACATTGCATAGTTTTAAGAGTGTATTTCACATCGAATAGCTTCCACAGAGCTATGATGGGTATGTAGCTTTTGAGCTCTCTCCTTTGTTGCAAAGTCTAGTATGTTTTGGAATAGAGCAGAAGAATCATTGTCATCCATGGAAAGATGTCACATTTATCAGTGATTGTTTTGCAGCAGGAGTTCGTTTTACCAGATGTGCTAGGCATTTGAGATGCATCAACTTGGAATGCTCTTATTATTCTAGAATGCATTATCAAAATGGGCAAAAGTGGAGAGAAAGACTGAATGCATGCTAGATTGCTCTTATTGTTCTAGAATGCAGTATCAAAATGAAACAAACTGCAGAGAAAGACTGAAGCATTGTTGCCCTATTGGGTTAGTTGGTCTAGAGTTTAGTAATATTGCTTTGCTATCATTGTGGACAAGCCATTGAATGCATGTCCACGTGCTTAGTTGTTGTGATGTATTACTTCTTTCCAAAGGAACACAATGGAATCACTTGATGTGCTATACATCTCAACAACAATCATCGCCATCCATATGAGGAGGGTACTAGTAGGAAAAATGTAGAAACAATGGAGGAAATGGTGGTTTCACGTGCAAATTTAAACCCGTTTACGACTGCAAAGCAGTTTGGGACAATAGTTTCTAGAGATGTGATTTCGGATATGCTTATCGGTGATAAGCAAGGGGAAGTCCAAGACATTGGAGATGAAGAGTTCACCAAGTTCCTTCAGTATGCAACTCCTTTATCAAATAGCAAAGTGAATTGAAAAATGTTTGAAGCATGCAAAGAGAGCCTAGGGCATGGCATCTAAGGGGCTTGAGGCCATTCTTGATCTCAAGAACAAGTGTTATAGGTATCCTTTCATTCATACTGTGTTGTTTCCAAGGTAATTGGGACGACTCGTGATTTCAAAATGTCTATCAAGGGTCCTAGTAGTGGTTTAGACTTGGATAATAGAATGAGACGAGGGGGAAACTTGTACGACATATGGGTTCACTTTAATCATGTTCATAGAGCCCTTAGTTTGCCTACAATGTTAGCACATAGCTATGAGTCTTATGTACGAGAAATTTTGACTATTGCTACTTGTAAATTCAAGGTTGAAGATAGGTTTGCATAGATTGGATTTTGGAAAATTCTTAATGATATGGTTTAGAAAAATGGGTTTACAAAATTTGAGTTTAGGGGTTTTATGGGGGCGATAAGACCAGTGCTAATTGGCTTACAATATGTGTGTATTTTAGAGGTGCAAAGAAAGAGGTGCCTGGTGAAGAAAGGAGTTGTGTTTTTCATTGGGAACAAAGCATGGTTCGTCATACGCACAAATGTTTTCCATCTTCTTAGGAAGAACACAAGTCATTGTGTAAAAAATGGAGAAATGCTCCATTTGGAAATGTTGCAGAGGTTTGCAAAAATGAGCGCATGATTTTTTGGCATGCAACTATGCATAACAAGGCAAGATTCTGACGTTATAAACATTGTTGGCTTGGTGGGATATATGAGCTTTCATTAGGGTTCTTGGTTTGTTTTGCAAGATGAATATAGTATGTTCTTCCCTAGCACAAATATTTCTTAGGCCAAGCATGCAAGCATGAGAGGAAGTGTGGGATATAAGGGCCAAATGCTTTATTTGATGCTACAAGAGCATATATGTCCTTGGCAATCCTATAAAGTGTGAAATATAATGCATATCTGAAAGGAATTGGATCGAGAGACTTACAATGTCAAACATGGCAAAACAAGTATCTAACCAAGGTACTGGATCATCTTTGGGCAAGTGATTGGTTGATTTGATAAATGCATCAATGTAAGAGATGGGTGTAAAATAATAAAAAATGAAACATTCAAGTATGAATCTATGGGGTGTTTGTAGATCCACATTTGATTGTAGACGAGGACTGCCATAGACCTAATAGTCACTATGAGCAAGCAACAAACCTTGCATTCTCATGTAGAAGGAGGCAACTAGGCTACAATGTTAGAGACAAAGGTGCCAAAAACAATGTGGGCAATTCTTAGAACTGAGCCAAAGAGAAAAATGACTGGCTTTGGATGCTTTCTTGGCCAAAGTGGAAGGTGCAGATGGTACATCTGGAGGGATATGAAAACATTATTTTTTGAGTGCCCACCCCATTCTTTTGGGGGGAATGTATATATCCTGGTGGAGTTATAGAGGGGTATATTTGGTTTTGATGTAGGAGAAGCAGACAAAGGCTGTGAGATGGGAAAGCTAAAAAGCCAGGTCAAGGCATAAGGAACAGATTGCAGGTCAAGGAAAGCGTTGGCATGGTATGGAAACGGCAACCAAAGACACTTTTGTAACATCTATGAAGGGAGAAACAAGGAGAAGAAAGAAGACTCCATGCAAAGTAGCAATAGGAAGCGGTTGCAGATGCACACATTCGATCATTGCCATCGGAGCAAAGAACACGAGCTGTGGTGTCACGATTGGTGGGAGCATTTGAGGCATCAACATCGGGCCATTCATGAGATTACTAGTCTTGAGTCTTCACAAGCTTTAGCCTGCACCCTAAAGCTCATAGAGTAACAACCCTACCAACACCTCGAGAGATGCACGCCCAAGAGGCGATGCTCTCTAACCTGAGAAATGGACTATAGAAAGTGAAAGGGGTGCATAGCTTAGATCAACTAGCTGCAAAGAGGAAAACATTAGCTAGGTTGGTGTCCCCTGAAACAAAGGAGAAATGTCTTGGGTGCACAATATCAAAGATGTTGTCAATCAAAAGGACCAACATGGCTCCAATGCTTGAACATAGAGCAAAAGCAATGCACGATCATCCCAATCCGAGAAGTCTGTGGGCTTTAACAAAACGCAAGAAAAGGAGAGACAGCCTAAGTGCAGAAGTCATTGCAATAGTGACGACGTTTTGGAACAAAAATACGAGAGTTTCTCCAAATGGAAAGGACATCTGTAAAAAACGGACAGGATGCAAGGTGTTTACACATGCTAAATACAACACAGGTCAGTGGTGCCTAAACGAGCCCAGTAAATGTGATTGACCTAAACCAGCCCGGTGGTTGGAACATCATGTAACCGTAGTCTAGTTTAGCTCAATCTCCAGTTATGTGATTGTCTTGAACCAGCGTGGTTGAACAGACAACATTAGTTGTTATCCAGCCCGGTGGCGTGGTTGAGCCAAAATTAATAGCAATATATTTCGCAATAGAATAGCAATATATTATTATTTTACTAAACCAACCCCGTGGTTGAAACATCATGCAACCGTGGCTGCTTCAGCTCAATCACTAGTTATGTGATTGTCTTGAACCAACGTGGTTGAACAGACATTAGTTATTGACCAGCCCGGTGGTTGAAATTATTGTGTTTCTTAGTTAAATTTAATTTGCTGTTATTTGGGTCATATACCACTATTTCTAGACTGGGATGGCTTGGAATTAATGTGATTGTCCTAAACCAACCCTCAAGACAAACGGTTCAAGACAAACAGCAAGCAATTATTGACATAACTTGTGATTGAAATTGTGAAATTCAAAAATGAAAAGAAATATATTGTTATTTTCTAATTATAAAATTCAAAAATGAAAAGCATTATACTTGTTATTGTCTAATATGTGAAGTTGAGACCGTTAGGCTAAACCAACCCGGTGGTTGAAATTGTCACAGTGTCCTAAACCATCTTGGTGGTTGAAATTGTGACTGTCCTAAATGTGTCCTAAATCTTTAATTAGGCAGAGGAGCTTTGAGCATTGTAAGCCCTGGTACGTCAGGAAACTCAAAGACAGGAATGTTTGTTATTGCAAAACACACATAGACTTTGACCTGGCCCGGCAAGCTATGAATGACTTGAGATTTGGTTGTGTTGCAGCATTGCTCCATGAGGAGCCCATGCCTCCCCGATGAATGTGTAGTCTCTATAGGCCACCTAGATCCTATCATGTGTTGCAAGGGAGAGCAGGTTTTGTAGCCTAAATTCTCTGTGGGAGCCAGTGGTTTGTCCAAAGGGAGACCATGAGTGGCACCGCATTGAATGCATTCGTGGCAAATGCAAGCATTGTAGTCTGAAGCTGAAGAAGAAGACATTTCATGTCTATCTAAATGAAACGAGGGAATACAATTATGTTGCTCTAAAATGGAGGAGATTTGAAAATGTCAATGTTGAAGGATCCGATAAAAAGAGATGGCTACTATTATATCAGAGCACTCAACCAAGGGAGCTTATGGGTAAAGTGGTTCAATCCATCCCAAAATATGTGCTTCACGATTTCACGGCCAATTGGAAAATTTAGCACTTCAGGATGTGCCTTGCCAATTTTCCCCATGACACTATTGTCTCTGTCATAGATTTTTCTGAAAATTATTCATTTCAAGAACAAGATGAGATTCAAAGTGCTCATTGGTACAACAAGTAGATAACAATTCCTGTGCATATAATGTATAGTCATTTGCTTGATTCTTCTATGCCCCATGCCAATCTGCTTGCTGGCTCATACGAGTCCAGGTCAATGCAACACACATACCATTTCTACATTTTAGATGATAGGGAATGTGACACCTTATTTGTGCAGCATGCTTTTATACTACTGCATTGGGAATGGCTGAAAAAAGAAAATCCCCATGCAGAAAATATAAAACAACATTGGGTGTGGTCAGATGGTGCTGCCTCTCAATTTAAAGCAGCCAGTGGATTCTACTTTGTCTCAAGGTTCAAATCCCCGACTGGGGTCTAGACATGATGTAAAATTTCTTTGGTTCTAGCCATGGCAAGGGTGGACATGATGGATGTGGTGTTGTTATTAAGCAAGTTTTGGTTAAACACCAATTAACATGCCCTCAAGAAAGTCTCAATGATGCTCATGATGCTGTAACACGGCTTACAACTAACCTCTCCACAGGCGTGCATTCAACATACAGTAAACAAAGCCTTAAGAACAATGTAGTATGCAGAGTTTTCCATGAAGTGAAAGTGGATGAAGTGCAAAGGAGAATCCGGCACGATTGGGAGAAAATGAAAGGAGTTCATGGTCTACATAGCATATGCGTCTTTTCAAACAACCAACTGATTCAAATAAGAAAAATTTCTTGTTTTTGCAATGCGTGCATCATAGGGGATCATCACGATTGTGAGAACATTGCAACTGTAAAGAATGGGAGCGAGTTCAAGTCTTCCCTCTACGTTTAGGTCGAGTGACAAACAATGGAGAGACAAACAACTCGCCACAGTTTGTGGAGAGTTTCGATGACCTCACTGACTGTCTGGAAGAGGGGGATAACTTTGTAGTTGTCGCTGTCTCTGGGGAGAATGAGGAAGATGACCCATACTTTCTGTTGCAGTGCACAAAACCTAAGCACAAGGTTGAGGAAGCATCTAAGGATAATTGGGGAACAACTTATGAGAAGTGGGATGTAGTAGTCAGAGCTTCTTGGTACAAAAAAACATCCAAGAGAGGCCGCAATTATGAACTACTACATAAGAGTCCACAAACATTTGTGTACTCTCATCTAGTAAGAGCTATTAAGTTCTAGATGTAACTTGTGGGCCACAATGAAAGAAGGGCAAGAGTGTGTTCAAATTGGATTTACACACACATGAGCACATCTTGGGGTGTCTTGGAGTGGTGGACGAGGATGACTAAGATAGTACTAAGAAAATGTAGTCTCATTGCAAGGAAACAATATTCCACTTATCCTAGAAAATGGAAAATATATTTGAGACTATGCTTCTTTTAGTAAATCCCAATCTAACCACCGCACTTGTTTTTGTAAATCCCATGCTTTTTAGTAATCCCAAACAACCACCATGCTGGTTTTATTAGATTTTTTTTGTAAATCCCAAACGATAAATTCCATGCTTGTTTTAAGTATATCCCAACAACCACTACGCTGGTTTTATTAAATCCCATAACGAATCCACACATCCACAAATCCATTCATCTTGTAATAATAGAAGCAAACCACTGCGCTGGTGGTTGTTAATATCCTAGTGCAACCAACCATTGTGCTGGCAATCACTTATCCTGCACTATTGCCATGCTATCCCTGCACTACTACCGTGCTACCCTAAAATTTGTTGCGCAGTGCTATACTAAAACAGTCCCCTTTAGACTGGTTATCTTTAACTATTAGATTTCAACCATCGGGCTACTTAAAACATTTAAGTACTAACATGAAAGTAGGTCGACACAAAATCAGGTATTACGAGCACCATCGATTATGGATGATGGCAGGCTGAGAAAGTCCACAAGTCCAAGAAATGCATGCAAAATTTTTACCTTTTCAAAAATACGACAACATTTTGCGGCTCAAGGAAATTCCAAACTCTGAACACTGCTTGTGTCTCTCTACCAACTTGTACGCCCATAATAACTCCTTTTTCTTGGGTCCTCTTTATCCGAGTATTTGCGCTCTATACAACTTCAGGCCTCCATCATCTCTTACCAAAAGAAACCTACATCATGTGCTCGACAAGTACCTTAAAGGAGTAGGAAAAACATTTGCCAAGGAAATTAATATTCACCGTCTTTGTCGACTCCAAGTAATACACCCACCACTGAAGCATGTCCTCCTTGTAGCTATTTTCCTCCTTCTCCAGGTCTGTTTCTACGAGGAGGTCACCCAACATCATTTTCAGATAGAACAAAAGCATTCCAAAGTTTTTTAGGTATGCCATAGATTCACAGTAGGTGGATCAGTGTACAGAGTTTTGGGGCTAGATTTCATAATGGGCGCTTAGTTGTGTCTGCACTTCACTTGAATAGGGATAGAGTTCATTGAGACCGACCTTCTCATTCTTCAGTCTCACATTAGTTGTCTAATCAAAATCTTTTGTCTCACATTAGTTGTCTAATTGAAATCTTTCAATCTCACATTAGTTGTCTAATTGAAATCTTTTGTCTCACATTAGTTGTCTAATTGAAATCTTTTGTCTCACATTATGGTCCTTGGCGTGTCAAAGGACACTATCTAGTCACATAGCTGAGAAAACATTGCCCAAGTAAACTCTTGAGAAGATTAATAATTCAATAGATTACACACGAATTACATAGATTACATCTCAAAGACTCCTCAGATTACAGCTCAAGGACTCCTTTCCTTAAGGGGGTAGGTTCCACATTGCCTTGAATAGGTTGCCATTTTGAGCTCCCTGATTGCAGGCTCAGCCCTCCTTTCTCCTTTCTTGCTCCTTTCTAAAAGGGAGCTGGTTCCTCCCTTCAGGGACCTGGCCCCTCCCTTCATGTCGCTTCCTCTTTCCTTGATTTGAGCTTTCTAGTTTGACCCTTCTTGCTCCTTTCTTGAAGGGGGCTGGTTCCTCCCTTCAGGCTCCTTTTCCTCGTAGTTAGGCTTGATCTTGGCCGCCTTCAATTTGAGCTCCTTGTCTTTTGCAATTTTTGCCCAAATGGCAAATTGAGCTGCATCATCTACTTTCTGGTCGTAGATAGCTAGCAGGTAGGCACATTTGATCTGTCCATGATCTAGGCAATGGCAAATGGCATTCTTTACATAGCGATCTTGCATGCACAAACACCCCAAAGCAAAAAACATGCACAAGGTTATCACGCACACCATCAGATCATGCAGTCATCTATGATGGGGGTCTAGTAGACCATGCATTTCAGACCCTGCTGCATAGTAGGATAGGCATCCAATTTAACTATTACGGCCGTCAATACCACATTCTTGATCTATACATTATGAAGTTTCTTCTTGATTCCTTCCTCCCTCATCCTAAGGTTGCGGATGTTCTCCTTCATCTCCTCCACTGTTTGCTCAGTCAGTGCAACAACTTCATATGAATCCCCTAGCATGTGTTGAAGCTGCTTAAATTGCTTAAAAACATCAACATGAGCCGTTTTCAAGACTTTCACACTAGTTTGAAAATCTCTTAGGACGACGAACTGCTTTTCAAAACTGTCGAAAGCCATGGCAAGCTCGTGCACAACCTATCATAATCTTGTTTCAGGGGCTTGTAGCTTACTCTTTGAACTTCCAACAGTGTTTCAAAAAATAGGGCATCACCATGGTTGCTCTCGACATCCTTCCTGGCTTGGAGAGCTGCCTCATTGTCTTCTCCACCCTGACTACTCTCTGCCCCATCTTTCCTGGCCTTGAAGCTCTCTCATAGTTCTTGCATCACCTTTCTGGTTTCTGCATTTTCCCTTTTTAGCTCCTACATCATCTGGTCTTTTTCAATGTTTAATGCGTTTTGCATGTTGCACAACCATTTGTAAAAACCTTCCTTTTCGGCTCTCTAATCTTCAAGCTCCTTTTGCATCATTGCTAGCTCCTTTCCAATGATGTCCCCATCACTTCTCACTTCTTTAAGCCTATCTCAGAGCTCCTTGATGTGCTTCTCAGTTTCTTCTCTTCTATACCTTTCCATGCTGATCATTTTTGTAGTGGCCTCACCTTGCTCTTGTGCCTGCAAGGCCCTTGCTTGTGTCTCCTCTATCTTGGCTTCTGCACCCTCCCTGAGAATTTTCTTAAGCTACATTGCCTTTTTTGCATCGATGGCTTTCTCTTGTAGAAAAGTCACATTTTGAGACATCTTCTTATTGTATTGCTCAAAAAACCACTTGAGGGTAGATGCCATTAGGTGCATTGCAACTCTAGCAGACTAAGATGACAATTGGGATTTGCCATCCACACAATTCTTCAGGTTGGTTATCATGCTCTTGGAGATTGGCCTTGAGAAAGATACATCATGTCCTTTCAGTTGCTCTACTACCACTTAAACCTGCTAGAACTTCATGGTTCCTCTCGTATCAGGAATGAAGTGAATGTTCTTCTTCAAAAGAACCCCCCCCCTTGGCCTCACATATTATGAAAAATATGTATAAATCTTAAAATCTTGCATGTTTTTCAAGGTATATACCTTATATTTTGCGGGAGGGGGGACATGAAATTTTCATATTTTTCCCTTGCATATTTGAAAAATTTTAAGGAAAGCCATGCATATTATATATGGACCTTGTCCCCCCATACCCTAAATTTTGGACGATGGTAGTAACATATTACATATTGAGTTGGCGCCCCAAGGTTTGGGTATACATCTAGAGTATCCAGTCTCTTCCACTGCTTCTCGAAGAAGTGTGCTTGCAAATTACCTCCAGGAATGGCTAGCATATTTTCAATCATGCTTTCAGTGATAGTAATCTTCTAATCTTGAGAGACTAGTTGCCCCTCCTTCACGTTCACCTTTTGTACCAACCTAGTGAAGTTTTGAGAGCATCCAAATTTGGCTTTTGAAGAGCGAGAGAGGAGCTCCCATATGTCACATTTTCAAGATCAGGGGAGGAGAGACTCTCACACTGTGCTGTAGAGGGGGAGGAAAGATTGTGTGAGGAGCTCCTAGACTGCTGTGCAGGGTCCATTATGAGAGGGCATAGAAATTACAGGAAGAGTGCTAGGGAGATAGAAATGGTCAAAAGGGATAAAAGATGAAACAATGAAGGAAATGGAATAGTGGAGGCTTGAATTTGTAGTCCTAGTGCAAGGGAGAAAGAAACCTTCGATAGGGATAGAAGATGAAACAGTTAAGGGAATGGAATAGTGGAGGCTTAAATTTATAGCCTAACTACACTGTCAAGGTGAGAGCCACCGTGATGGTCAGCCTGAATTTTGATTAATTTAAGAAGGCAGTACTACCTTGCATGGTAATGAGTGATTAGAGGTGGTGGCATCTAAGACTCCTAGCCACGTCTGTGGTGGCAGCTAAGATCCATCGGGCTGGCAGTTAATTACTAGCCACCGTAGTGGCCCGCAATTACTCACCTTCCAGTTACCACCACTGCGCTGGCATGCATGATTACTACGAGTGCAGTAAATTACCAGTAACCAGACTTGCATGCTCACAAGAGTACTAGAGTGCATGGTAATGAGTGATTAGAGGTGATTAGGCTTCATAATTTACTATTGTAGTAATTATTGCCCGGTGGTGGTGGCTCTCATCAGCCACGTCTGTGGCCACCAAGGTGGCAATTAATTAGTAGCAGCCACTGCTATACTGTGGCCCACAGTTACTCACCTGCTAGTTACCACCATTGGGCTTGCATGCATGATCACTACGAGTGTAGTAAATTACCAGTCATCGAGCATGCATGTTCAATAGAGTACTAGAGTGCATGGTAATGAGTGATTAGAGGTGATTAGAATTCATGATTTACTTTTGTGGTAATTACTATCTGGTGGTGGTGGCTCTCATCAGCCACATCTATCGTCGCTAAGATTCCACCAGGCTGGCAATAAATAACCAGAGCCACCACCGCACCACCGGGCTTAAGCATGCATGATCACTATGAGTGCAATAAAAATGACTTGTCACTGGGCTTTCATGCTCAATATAGTACTAGAGTGCCTGGTAATGAGTGATTAGAGGTGATTAGAATTCATGATTTACTTTTGTGAGAATTACTGCCTGGTGGTCGTGGCTCTCATCAGCCACGTTTGTGGCTACGATTCCACTGGGCTGGTAGTTAATTACCAGCCACCGTAGTGGCTTGCTCACCCACCACTGGGCTTAAACATGCATGATCACTACAAGTGCATAGTAAAAATTACTAGTCGCCGAGCTTTCATGCTAAGTAGAGTGCAATAAATTACTAGTCACCGGGCTTGCATGCTCAGGAGAGTACTAGAGTGCATGGTAATGAGTGATTACAAGTTATTAGGCTTCATGATTTACTTTTGTGGGAATTATTGCCCGGTGGTGGTGGCTCTCATCAGCCACATCTGTCGTGGCTATGATTCCACTGGGCTGGCAGCAGTTAATTACTAGCCACCGCAGTGGCCTGGTCACCCACCAACCGAGCTTAAGCATGCATGATCACTATGAGTGCAATAAAAGTTACCAACCACCAGGCTCGCATGCTCAATAGAGTACTAGAGTGTCTAGTGATGAGTGATTAAAGGTTAGGCTTCATGATTTACTTTTGTGGGAATTATTTCTCGGTGGTGGTGGCTCTCATCAGCCATGTCTATCGTCATGGCTATGATTCCACCGGGCTGGCAGTTAATTACAAGCCAACTGCACTGGCCTGATGGAACAACAGCAAGGAGACAATGGAATGAAGCAAAGAGAGAGTTTATTCAAGAGAGGAGAGGCCCTTATAAGGGCAACTGATACAATGCATGTGCCCCAAAGGAGAGCATCTCCAGATCCACAAATCACTCCACTGATTTCTCAATCAACCCCATGAATCTCTCAATCACATGTAATAAAACCTTCTACAACCAAATCTGGTCACACTAACCAACACACAACACTTGTACTCCTAGGTACACCCCATTACATCAATTTGTCCTTCATTCCCCCCCACAAATTGATGACCTCATCCCTCAGCAGTAGTACATGGGATGCTCTATGGCTTGCCTACCATCATGTGGCAACACACATGGCCCCAACCTATGACTCACTCCAAGGACTCTTGGTTTTCAAGTGGAGGATTAGACAATGACTATGTATGGAAATCCCCATGGGTCCAACAAGGTAAAACCTTAAACATAAGACTAACAATCATTTAAGGGGGACATCCCAGGGCAGAGAACCTTATTGACCAAATCACATAAACAACTTAGAAAACATATAGGTCATCACCCTTGTTAAGATTGACTTGGGTGGTGAAAGCAGTGAGAGCTTTAACATCATCTGGTTCTTCTTCTTCTTTTGTCTCTACTTCTTCCACAAGGTTTTCTGAACATTTCTTCTTTGCATAGCACTCTTTCTCAAAATGTCCAGGATTTCCACAAAAGTTACACTTCACCTTGCTCTTGCCCTTGAAGTTGCTTTTGGCCAAATATGCCCCATATTCTTTGTAGCCATTCCTTTGTTTGATTTTCCTTTCCTCTTCCGAGAGGGATGACTCAATTTCCACTAAACTAATCTCTGGTATATTGGTGAGAGTAGTGATAATAGTGCCATATTCCTCAGTTAGGCTTTTGAGTAAGATAGCAATTACAATGTCATCATCAAGATTAAACTTGATGCTAGCTAACTGAGTCAGTATGCTCGTCATGGAGTTTAAATGTGAAGAGATGGATTCTCCTCTATCCAATTTCAGATCAAAAAATTTGATGAGCAAGCTAAACTTGGAACACTTCCCCTGTGATCCAAAAAACAAGCTCAAGATGACTCCATGCAGCATGAGCAGTCTCACAACCATCAATGTGGTGGATAAAATAATCAGTCAATCCAAGAGAAATTATGGCTAGTGCCTTTTCATCCTTAGGGAGCCATAAAACTTCTTCTTCCCTAGTGGTTGGTTTCTTCTCTTTTCCATTAGCCATAGTCCAGATGCCTTTTTTCATGAGAATAAATTTCAGTTTGGTCTACCAAGTATGAAAACCCTCTCCCTCAAACTTATCTATCTTGGTTTTGGAGGCCATAGGGAAGATCTTACCAAGACTAGCAATGTTTAATCCCCTTACAATTCAAAAAGAACCATCACCACATACAGATGCATGTTACAAGCAATGAAATCTGAAAAGCCAAGGTCCTTTGCATATTGATAATAGTGAGGGACTTGGGATTTGCCTTGGAGTTTAGTGACCTTCCTATTGTTATATTTTGGATTTTTCTTCTTCTTTATCTTCCTAACACATGGAGTGTTGCTAGAACCACAAGAAGAAGGCATGTTCAAAAACTATCTTTCCATGAATACAAAGCTATGAAGGAACGATTGTCAAGATACCAAGTAGAATGTTTGCAGGTGAATGAGACTCCCACAAGTCCAATGGCTCAACTCTAGCACTCCAGCATAGTCTTGCAAGCAAACTAAGAAGCCCCAAAACTTAGTTGAGTTGGTCAACCTTTTCAAAGCTAAAACTGTCCAAAATAGCAACCAGAGATAGTAGCAACTTGGAGGATGAAATTCGACCATGAGAGAAGCTCTTTGAGGGCTTTTCATGTGCAATAAAAGATATACTGATAGAGAAGACCTAGTACTAAGCTTGGGCAAAAAGTCGCATCAGGTCGCCATAGCCAGAAGCTCAAATATCGACTAGTTTTTTCATCAATACGCCTCAATTACTAGAGCATTTGCCTTAAGATTTGAGATATGGATAGCTATTAGTGTTGCCTAGTCTCCTCTAAGAGGAATTAGAGAATCTTGACTCCACCAAGTCGCATTGCTTAAAATGGCGAGGACTATAGATAGTGTTGGCACGAGTTGTAGAAGCTACTATTTTCTAATTCCTCCTAGATAGGGATTTGCCCTAACATGAGGATGCTTCAGCTCAAAGGACATGGGAAATGGCTTAGAGAATGGAGAGAACAAGCCTAAGCGAATTTCATGGGAAGAGAATGAAGAAAAGCTTCATTTGGGGAAGATGATGACATGGCACTCAAGGAGGGTAAACCAAGCTCTAATACCACATGATGAAGCAACAGCAAGGAGACTATGGAATGAAGCAAAGAGAGAGTTTATTCAAGAGAGGAGAGGCCCTTATAAGGGCAACTGATACAATGCATGTGCCCCAAAGTAGAGCATCTCCAGATCCACAAATCACCCCACTGATTTCTCAATCAACCCCATGAATCTCTCAATCACACATAATAGAACCTTCTACAACCAAACCTAGTCACAATAACCAACACACAACCCTTGTACCCCTAGGTACACCCCATTACATCAATTTTTCCTTCATGGCCACCATCACCACCATTGGGCTTAAGCATGCATGATCACTCTATGAGTGCAGTTATGAGTGCAGTAAAAATTACCAACCACTGGGCTTGCATGCTTAGTAGAGTACTAATGAGTGATTAGAGGTGATTAGGCCTCTTCAGTTTACAGACTTTACCTTCTGAACCGGGGATCACAAAACCTGGTGGTTGTTCCACGTATACCTCCTCCTTGAGATCTCCATTCAGAAAGGTGGATTTTACATCCATCTTAAACACGGGCCAACTTCCCTAGGCTGCTAAAGCCAAAACACTGTGAATTGTGGTTAGTCGAGCTGTGGGTGCAAAAGTATCCTGATAATCAAAACCATGTACTTGTGCGAATCCTTTTGCCATGAGCCGAGTCTTGTACTTATCCAACGTGCCGTCGGACTTGTACTTGGTCTTGTACACCCATTTGATGCCGATTACCTTGCGTTTTGGTGGTCGATCCACAAGGTCCCAAGTGTTGTTCTTCATTATGGAGCCATACTCTGATTGCATAGCCTCCATCCACCTATCATCACCCTGTGCCTCTTTAAGACACTTGGGTTCATCAACACGGATCACCTCTGTCATCAAAGCGTAGTTGACCAAGTATTTGTTGAGAGTTCACGCTCAACATCATGTGATCATGTGTGCATAGCACCATCACGTGATCATATGTGCATAGCACTAACCTTATAGAGTGCTATAAAGGAAAGGGTTAGCTCCCCTAACCCTAACCCTAAAAGGGTTTGTATATATTCTATTTTTTCAACTAATTCTAGTGTACAGTTAGTCATTTGTGGTGTGCTCTCTAGCTGTGCCCTCTCTCCTCATCTCCACTCTTCTCCTCTCCCCTCTTCATATTTTGTCATGGTATCAGAGCTCCCTTGTCTTCCGTTGAGACATTGAGATTCTTGAGAGTGAGAGAGATTGTGAGATTGAGAGTTCTCTTGAGTGATTGTGAGATCCTTCCCTTCACTTCCGTTGAGAGAAATTTCCGTCCATTTGAGAGAAACTTCCGTTGAGTGAGCATTCTTTCATTCCGTTGATGATAGAAATTTCTGTTCATTGAGATTCTTCTTTGTTTTGCAATAGATTTGTTGAGAGACTTAGTGAGTTCTTTGAGAGCTTCTTGCGAGAGAGGGAGAGCTCCTGAGATGATGCTGCATGTCTAGGCATAACCCCATACATCTATATGAATTAAATCAAGAATACCTCGTGCACAAGAGGTACTTCTACCAAAGTTGGTTCGCTTTTGTTTGCCGAAGCAGCATGCTTTGCAAACTTTTCCAAGAAACTGTAGCTTCGGAATCCCAATTGCCATATTCTCATTCCTAAGATCTAACAAGCACTTGAAATTAACATGACCATATCTCTTGTGCCATTTTGCAGATAGTGGCATCTGTTGCAGTTGAGCTGACATGGCATGCTTATCTAATACTATAGCTAGCATTCTGTATAAGCATCCTTCCTTGACACCTTTTGCTACTAGCTGACATCTTTTGGATTTATCTCTGATAGTGCATTCATCACCGTCGAAGATGACTCTGTAATTATGTTCCGTCATTTGACCTACTGACAAAAGGTTCTTGCTGAGCTTCGGAACATAGAGCACATCTTTCACCAATCCTTTCATACCAGTGAAATTGTTCATAGGGATAACACCTGTCCCTTGAACTGGATTTGGTGTATTGTCTGCTATGTAGATGAAATTTTTTTGACCTTCTAATGGCTTCATTTCTGTGAACCATTCCCAATGATTTGTCATGTGAGATGATGCACCGCTATCGATGTACCAAGGATCCTATTCCACTTGGTCGACTTGATAGCTGAAATCCTCTTTGGGATTGTAATCAATGTCTGGGTACATTGTATCAGTCTGATGCATTTCCTCGCTTGCAAGCAACATATTCCCATGTTCATTTGCAAAATTACTGTGACTAGAATGTCCACCATGATGATTTCCTCTCCCTCGAAAATTCCCTTGATTACTACTGGATTAACCGCCTTGGTTGTACTACTTCTTGTGGCAATCTCTTTCATAGTGCCCAAACTTGTGATAGTAGTTGCACAGGATGTTTGACACATTGGTGGATGCATTCCCTCGTCCTTGAAATCTTCCTCGGTTGGAATGATTTCCTCTTTACTGATTCTGATGCTGGTAAGGATGATGCTGATGCTGATGTTGATGTTGATTTTGATTTTGTTGCTAATGATGACCACATTTCTAATATGATCTACCTCTCCCTCTGCCTCTGCCTCTACTTTTGTCTGAAGTTGTGAATGCCTGATTATTAGAATGACCTTTTTGTGCTTGAATAGCTTGAGTCCTAAGTTCTTCGCCAAGTAGGACTAACTAAAGTTCTTCCAATGTCGAAATTTGCCATTGGATGGCAATACTCTAGACTAGATTCTCATATCTCCATTCAGGATGACTTGAACCATTTCTACGGGGTTCATAGTCTCTCTTGCTGCTGCGAGTTGATCATTGTAGTCTTTTATCCAGAGTACATAAGCATGACTGGTTTCACTGCTGTTGCGGAAACTCTAGTTGATTTAGTTTCTCAGGGTGAGAATCCTGGATGTGTTCTTGGACTCATAGAGAGCTGCGAACATATCCCATGCTTCTTTCGATGTCTTGACTATGTTGAGCTGTCCTAGCATGACATCTTGCACATTCTGCTTGATTAGATGATTAGCATACTTGTCTTTCTTATCCCATTTTTCCTAAGCTCAGGCAATGGCAGGATCTACTATGCTCAGACAATGGCAAGATCTGCTACTTGTGCGGAAACTATTTGTGTAGCTGTAGATGCCGTTGTAGATCCCATTGCTGGTGCTATGACGACAGGTGGAGTAGAGCTACCTGTGGCTAGATCGTCCAATGGTCTAAGTGTAGACCCATCGACATACTCCCATTTATCCTGAAGTATAAGAATGGTCTCCATTCGGTATTTCCATGTATCGTAATTGGAGTTGTCTAACTTAGCAGATGCCTCTAGATTGAGGTTGCTAGTCATAGACATGGTGCAAGAAATGTACTCAAAAGTGTCGTGAAAATCTCTGTATGAATCAACTATAGATACACTGACTATGCTAAGTGAAATCTAAACTATCGGTGAAGAACTGCAATATATAAAATCCGATCTGTGTTACAAGGCTTGTGGCAATGATGCTAGGAATAGCCAAGAGGCTTTAAAGGCTGAAATGATGTGCACAATGCCGTGAGATAGCTGAATAAGCTTTACAATGGTGGCATGTGTGTGTGAAATCAAGTGCTATCTGCCTATTGAACAATCTGCAATCCCTCTGAACTTTGAAGTCTGCTCACTAAACTGATGAACATAAGGTTTCAGGTAATGTATTGATGCGAAACTGTATGTGAGCGTATGGACTAGGTACTAGTTGGGAATTTGGGCATGGCTTAGATTGGCAACTTGGGGAAATTCAAAGCGTCCCCTCTATGGCAATCTAGTGTACTCTGATCTAGATCCATACCAACCATCGAGCGATGAAAGAATAGTAAGTAATTCCTTTTCTTTTGTTCTTTTTAGGTGTTGGGTCAGATGCATCGATGTAGAGGCAAATGTGCATGAAGGAAGTGGTTTTGTCGACAAGACTCAAATGTGAGTGTAACTTGTGCCCAAATGCGCATGTGATGTGATGAGCATGTAGAGCACAAAAAAACAAGCGACTTTCCTTTTTAGAGCACCCTCAAATTCTTCCTGGATCAAGAGATATGACTTGATCTATAAGGAGGGGCAAAAGGAGTGCAAATGGTGCTCAATGATGATGTGTCACTATGGGTCACATACAGTGATGATGTGGCATTGTGCCTAGCAAGAGGTGTGCCAGTGGAGCCCTATGCTAAGGTGGTAGGAGTGGTCACATGCAGTGACTGTGAAGAGGTAACTGTGCCTGCCGGGGTCAGTGTTGACTGGATAACTGAGGTGGAACTACTGAGGTGGCATAGATGATGATGTCAATAGATGATGTGGCAATGCTGATGTGGCAGATGACATGGCACAACTGATGTGGCACTAGTGATGTGGCACTGATGATGTGGTAGTGGTGATGTGTTACTGATGATGTGGTAAATGACATGGCAATTGACATGGTAGATGATGTGGTAGTGATGAGTTGGCAGGGTGATGTGTCCTGCTGATGTGGTAGTGATGATGTGGCTAGCACCATGGCATTGGCATGGCACTTGGAGATAAGGGTGCCATGTGGTTGGTCCTTGACCAACAAGCCCTATGGTGTGGTTGGGTGAACGCCTTGAAGATAAGGAGAAAGCCACGTGTCCCTTGGAGATGTGGGTAGCCGGAATCTTGAGGATTCTGATAGAATCGTAGAGATTCTGTCTCCTTCTTTAGTATTCCATTTGCACAGAGCTTTTCGTGATGCGCAGGTCTATGCGATGTATAGGCTTGTAGATGGAGGCTAGACTCTGCTGCTGGTCGTAGGTCGCGGTGACTGTTGTGAAGCTTGAGTCATGTGTGTCAGTAGAAGGCTGGTCCGTCATGAGGCACGTCAAAGATGGAGGAGCCTTTGAGGTGGAGGCTGTAGTCATTGTGAATGGAAGGAGCCTCCTGGTGAAGAAGAGTGTTGCTGGCTGAGCACTGGCTACTTGTCCATGGTACCATCGAAGAGCTTCAACCGGAAGTAGATATCGTATAAAGCCTCATTGAGGCTTTGCTGTAGCAGTTGGACTGCAAATTGATGGCCCATTGAAGGCAATGTGGTCGCCCAGAGCCGTGGGTGAGCCGCTTGGAGGATGTTAGTTGAACCAGACGTGCAAATCCCTTGAGAGTCGTGGCTATCTCGTGGAGTTGCCTGTTGTAAGGTCGAATTTTTCTTTTCTGGAGCTCAAGAAGAGCTTGCTAGTGAGTTGATTGCCTTAGATGAATGGCAGCTTTGCTATGTTGAAGATGGACATGGAGGGATCAAATGGAGCTCTCAGAAATATCTCAAAACTCTCCCTATCTTTCTCTCAAAGCTCTCACAAATCTCTCTATTTCTCTCAATAGGAGACCTCCAAAGGAATCTATCTCACACAATGGAAGTCCTCACAAAGAACTCAAGCGATGAATGTAAAACTCTCTCTTGTACAATAGATCTCTCACAAACTCTCGAAAGAGATGAACGGAAATCCTATGAACGAAAATTTTTCCAATGAACAGAAATTCTCTACAGAAGTGAACTCTCACAAGAACACTCAAGAACTCTCAATCTCACAATCTCTCTCACACTCTCAAGAATCACAATGCCTCAGTGGAAGGCAAGGGAGCTCTGATACCATGACAAAATATGAAGAGGGGAGAAGAGAAGAGTGGAGATGAGGAGAGAGGGCACAGCTAGAGAGCACACCACAAATGACTAACAGTACACTAGATTTAGTTGAAAAAATAGAATATATATAAACCCATTTAGGGTTAGGGGATCTAACCTTTTCCTTTATAGCACTCTATAAGGTTAGTGCTATGCACATATGATCACGTGATGGTGCTATGCACACATGATCACATGATGTTGAGCGTCAACTCTCAACAAGATATGCACTAAGGGGAGGTGATGGAATGTAAACTCACATCTGACCACCTTGCGGTAGCTAATGGATCATGGCACCAAGGGGAGGTGTTGAGATATGGTGCCATGAGCACATAGATTAAAGGCTAAGGTATGGTATAGAAAAGAATTAAAGTAGCCACCCTAAGATGTGGACTACATGATGTGGAGATGTGGATCAAGGATATCCACAAGGAGAGATGTGGATTAGAGGATCCCACAAGTGTTGACTTTTCTAAGGGCACTCTCTATATAAGAGGCCTATCATGTATTGTTGAGTAGAAGAGAGAAATGCACACTCACTCAAGATTATGTTTATGAGTCAAAGATAATCTATCTTGGAACCTAATTGACTTGAGGTACATTTCATGAGCACTCTCTTCATCATGTTTCCACACAGGTTCCATCCACCTTAGAGTGCTCCAAAGATCCTGAGACACACATGTTTTCTCATCTTGAACCATGTCCAGCTCTACCTCTGTACTACGCTTGCCTTATTCTAGAGCTTTTGTGGGCTGCTCTAAGGTGAGGCTGGCTTTGGCAATCAAATTTAGATTTTCTTCAACATCCTCTTCTTGCTCTACTGCTACAAGAAGAGTAGGTACTTCTTGTATGAATGGAGGTGTAGGCCTATCCTCCATTTCTAGGATTTTCTTTTAAAAATTTGGACTTAAGTTTTTACAATTTCTATACAGCATGTCTAAAACCAAGATCAGCTTTGCGACGCTCTAAAAGAAGATTGACTAAAACCCATTCTACTCTATCTATTTCTAACTAGATTACAAAATTCCTAACTTTCTCAATGATGTAATCAACGATATCTATGGACTGGAACCCATTCTACTCTAACTAGATCGTGAAATGCCTAACTTTCTCAATGATGTAATCAACGACATCTCTGAAAATGTCCATGTGCTTATGGACTATTGCTACTACATCAATATTGCAATCAAACATCTCATACAAGTCCACTTCTCTACTCAAATAACAAGTAGAAGCCATGAACTGGTGGTATGCATCATGAGGTGTGGCCATTGGAGGTCTATAGAAGCTGGTGTGAGTTCAGGGTTGAAGAGGTTGAGTGTAGGAAATGAGTACAATAAAGGCTATTTTTAGCCCTAGGGACATAATATAGCACTATGGACTCTCTCTTTTTTTGGAAAAATGTAAATTCTATTAATGCTTGAAAAACCATACAACCAGCTTGCAAAAGAAGCTATCACTGAAAAGAAATTAGGTTGCCAGCTACAAGAAAAGCCATCTGTTTTTAGATCTCATGGCTCATTGCCTATAGAGATTCCAAAACAGGAGCTAGCAACCACAATGGTGGTCTATATACCCAACAAATACCCCTTGCAAAAAGGGTGTCGAATACTCCTACCAACTATATCTAGCAAATGGCTACTAGGCTAGCTGCCATAGAAATCGTATGGCCTCCCATCACCCGGTGTGTGAGATCATATTTTTATACTATGGTCTACACCCACTGTTGGGTGCTAATGCCATCAGTGGGGATGTCATAGTAGCTAGTCCCTGCTATGCATGATGGAGTTTATGGCTTTCAATCTTATGAGTGACTATCATGAGATTGAAACTGCACTATGTTGTGTTTTTGGAGGATGAGTTTGGGAATGTTTCTAGATCCATCTAGGTATATGACATGCTCGATCATAATGGTCCTGTTGTTTTCTGGACTCATGGGATCCCCTGCCTTATGATAGGTGTGATGGTGTCACCTTGATGTTCCAAGGGTTGAGCTACATTATGGATCTCAATCCGAGAGACATGATGTCCATGTATCCCGTAAGTTGACATGAGAGGGTCGATTGCAAAGGCATGGCCTCCCTCCATGATCCAGGCCACCATCCCCCACATGAAATCCCTACTCATCTCTATGTACTAGCCAACAATCTTGAAGGATGCCCCATAGTCAGTGTGGAATCGTCCCCAAAACTCCATCAACACAACCATTGCATCTACCATCTATCTGCTTCTCCTCTAGCCAGGGGCCAATGGGTAGGCCCCCATGTGCCAACAGCCAAAAGAAGTAAGAAATATTCTATGGGCGCAAGCTCATCCAAAGGTGAGGCCAAAAGTAACCTATGACCTCTCTTGGTACATCCTGCTCTAGCCAATGGCACTCCCTCATGGGGGACCATTTTGCTGCATCAATCCTATGACCTCTATTAGTACATTTTGCTCTAGCCAATGGTGCTTCCTCATGGGGGACCATGCTACTGTATCAAGTTATAAGTGGTGCCCCCGATGCAAGTAGTGTACGAAAAGAAGGAGACCTCCTCCGCCCGGTCCGAATGCTCTATGCTAGTGGGCCAAAACCACTCCCCTAGATCCCATTTAATGTTACACAAGGGTATTCCATCCCAAATCAATAGGTGCCACACTGCTCCCTCTGAGGTCGATAAGACTACGGAGGGATAGGAGAGGGATCGATGTACCAAGTCCTACCCAAGCGAACCACAATCTTGACCCTCTACCACTCCAGGTCCTTTAGGTCACCTCTATCTCCTCCTCCATCTCTGACTTAGCCTCCTGTAGTGAGCCTTCTGATACCGCCCTATAGAATCAGAACTGGGGGAGGCCGAGAGACTCTCGAAAGAAGAATATTTGGAGCGGTACCCCTGTCCACAAGAATTGTCCTGACCAGCAATGGGGGTCTAGGGGCTCCATAATCCCTCCCAAAAAGAATCCACCTTGCCTCCTCAATCTCCTGTATCCCAGTGCCTACTCCACAGAGGTAAGATAGAGCCTTTTTGCAAGCCTTTGTCTCTGTAGGAAGTTGTCTCCATGTCCCAAATGATCTGGCTAGTCCCCTATCCCATGCCATCCGATCCCAACTAGAGAAATTTTTGAACCAAGCACTGTAGCTGCCCCATGCAGCCTCATTGAAAGCAGCAACAAGAAGCAATGTAACAAGATGTGGCAAGGAGTACCTGGTTCACCACTAATGCTCGACCTACGAGCAAGAGCTTGGCAGAGCTCCATATAAGAGCTTCTATCAAACACTCTCCAGAATCGGGCTAAACTGCTACTCTACTGGCCTACTGGGTGGATGTGGGATCCCATCATGCTAATGCCCCCCTTTTGGGGCTGGAGGATCCGAATGGTCAGCCCTAGGGGCATCAAGTACAAGTTTGGGACCTCCAAATAGTTCCATGGTCCATTGATGTTGATTATTTTTGGCCCATTTTCTTTGTTTCTTTTTCTGTACCTTGGTCCACCTTCCCTCTAAAGGCTCAACCCAAGGGGTCTAAGACTCTACTTGTCGTCGTTGAAACTACTGCTATTCTACACTAGAGAGATCACAGAGACCCACAAGTGCAATATAAGCTTGCAATAGTATCATGATACGGCCAATTCAAAAGCCAATCCAAGTACTGTAAAGACATTGTACTCACAATCGTTTACTTTCCAATGTGGAAACGATTGTTGGAAGGAGAATCACTAGTTTACATCGGAGAACATGCCACAAGCTGGTAGCTATTGAGAGCTTTAGTGCTCTCTATCTGACTGCACGTTGTCCCACGAAATCTCAAAGAAGAGTCTTCTGCAAAGCTGTCAAAAATATTAGATGTGATGTTTTTTAAAGTTGAAATCCCAGCCATAGGACATTGTACATAATTTATTGGTTTCATAATTAAAGTATAAGTTGCATTAAATAGATGCAAGGTAACATTGCTTGGGAAAGAAAACATTGAGCTCACATTTCGGCATGGTAAGATCCTCTTGCTAGTCTAGCATAGAGTTAAGTATTATGCACCATAAAATAACTAAAAAATAAGCAAAGAAAGCAGCCACCATTATAGATTCAAAGCATTCCCATGACAACTTTGAACATCTGACATGAAGTTTCCAAGGAGGATGCACTCTTGAAATATGTGATCAATCAGCCCGTGTACCCATATATAAGTTGTATCAAAAGGTACTATTCTCAGGAAGTTGAAGCAACTTCTTATTTTGAGGGAGTGTCATCTCTCTCTTTAATTCTACCAAAATATCCTCCATTGTATATTCTCTCCTCCATTTACCAAGTAGCGAGAACAGCTTTGGCTCAACCTGTACTCAATCAAACAGAATCATCAGAAACCAGACCACTAGAACAATCCATTCTAAATGATAGAGAAATGAAGGAAGCAGTCAGGTATGAATTTACAAACAATGTTATGTTAGGATTATGAAAATTTCTTAAGTGTGTTACAACTAAAGGAGTAGCATACAAGCCAAGCTATACTCTTCATTCATCGATACACAGAATCTCATTAGATCAAACTTAAGGTATTATAGTAATACAAGGCTATTGTCCACAAATTGACCTCCTAATAATACCTTCGTTTCTTGAAGAGAAAAAACTAAGACCCTGATAAGATCTGAAGATACCAATTCCGCACACAGATTTTCTATGATACACACTTAGCAACAAGAAAAATAAAAGGATCGTCCAATGTTTCATCGCGACCTAGGCAAAGCTTAAAAAATCTCAAATGTTTTGGCATGCTTGGTTTTCCCATCCCTACTGGTTGCTTGTTGCACGATATCCATATCACTACTTATAGATGATACCCGACAATGAACCGATCAAAAGGAGATCAATGTTCATAAACTTGCACAGTTTACAAAGGCACTCGTACTTAGAGATAATACCTGTCAAGCAAGGGACTAGCACCCAACAATGAGATGCTAGTTTGGGCCTAGATCTAGGTTTTCTTTTTCTATTTTTGAAATAGATTTCTGTTCAGTATGAAAGAAACTACCAAGAGTATGAACCCAATGTTGAAATACATCATGCAAGCATGAAAAAGTCATAGCATCAAGGGACCATGTAAAACCGGAAAAGGCCAGGATTGTGGCTGGAAACACTACACCATAGGTTCAAAAGGAAGGGGCTGTTTCTCCATTCCCTGAGAAAAAACATCCTCCTAGTCAGAACCACCCTGAATATCCCCTTCAACCTAGACCACATGGCCATCAAAGTGTGCACAATGCCGGCCAGGTCTAAGCTGGGTGTCAATTGCCTTTGTACATTTGGCTCTCCAAATGTGCCAGGCAGTGTACACCGTTGCATGAGTCAAAGGGACAATCACATACCTGGAATAACAGAGACTGCACCCTGAAAGCTCATGAAGAAGCCTGACTTTCATTGAAAACCTGAGGTCCAGTCTAAGAGAGCCAAGCTACAAACCCCAAAAAATAAACAAAGTGAAGGGATGAACATTCCCATAAGCCCAGCTATGATCCTATATACCTAGATGAATCCAGGAACATTCCCAAACTCATCCTCTAAAAACACAACATAGTGCAGTTTCAATCTCACAATAGTCACTCATAAGATTGAAAACCATAAACTCCATCATGAATAGCAGGGACTAGCTACTATGACATCCCCACTGACGTCATCAGTGCCCAACAGTGGGTGTAGACCAT
Organism: Dipteris shenzhenensis; assembly: GCF_047967505.1. Classification (NCBI taxonomy): domain Eukaryota; kingdom Viridiplantae; phylum Streptophyta; class Polypodiopsida; order Gleicheniales; family Dipteridaceae; genus Dipteris; species Dipteris shenzhenensis. The sequence goes on from NC_141624.1 coordinate 11,411,020, forward strand.
AGTATAAAAATATGCTCTCACACATACAAATCCACACACCCACACACACTTGAGCATCCATTTATACAAAGTCTTCGTACTGAGTTTCTGTCGGCACTATGGAGGTGAAGGGCAAACTCAGCCATGATGAAGGCTAGCACTAAAGGAGAAGGCTAATAAAAAAGTAGTCCAAATCTCTTCATTCAAGCTACAACTAGCCAGCAACGATAGTAATGAAGAAAAAAATGGGAGAGCTAATCTGTTTCCCCTTTTGCTGGCTGACCAGGCCCTTGTAGATGGCCCACCTGATCCAAAGATGGTCGACCAGGGGACCCGGCTGACCTGAGGCTGTGACCTCCTCATTGTATGTGCCAGCTTCAAGCTAAGGTTGGACCTTATCCCCAACAACAGTGGACCAGAGCTTCCTCTCCTCAAGAATGAGGTGCAGTCTCCACTTCCAGCTCGGATGGTTCCGCCCCTCGATCTTCTTGTGATTTGAGACAATAGGGTCAAATTTTATTGTCTCAGCTTTAGGGAGAGTGAACTAGGAAGATCTATAATCGGTGGCTGCATCTTGAACTAACAGTATTTAACTCTTTGGATTGATTCGTAACAGAAATATCTCATTCAGACTACCTTTCTATTGCAGTCACTGCTCAAGTTCCATGACCTATAGCATTAAAATTTATTCTGGACTGAAAGCAGATTTTCAGTGCGAGAATTTGTAATTGGCAACCTAAGTGTCACTTGATCAGTGAGGATTGCAGAAATTGGCCAAACCTGGACATTTCTGCTAGATAAGTTTGCACTCTGGACAACAGCATCCGGTGCCTTGTCACATCGTCAAGGTGAACAGCCTTATCAAATCTGAGAATTCAGGATGTTAAATTCGATCCTTCTTGCTCATGGTGTTGCATGTCACGGAGTCTTTCCAACATTAACGTCTGGAAATGCAGATATGCTAGGATCATAGCTGGTATTGCGATAATTCTTTCGATCTTAAATGGTGCGTTGCCCTATCAGCTAGATTTAGATGCTCGTTTGGGAGAGACTAAAATGAAATTGTTTAGACTTCACAAGCAGCAATAGGCTATAAATAGTACGAGCATAAGCATGATGAACACATTTTATGGGCTGCACACTCTCTGTTATCATTTCAATGAATGAATTTGTGTATTAATGTGAGAGGCGGATGCTCCTTTGCCTTTCAAGACTTCAAATTTTGTTGCCATGACATTGTGAGTGAAACCTATAGAGATACCACAGCTCCACTATTCCATTCTTGATGCAGGGGTTCACCTAATCAGATAATCTATTAGTGGAGATAGCTCCCACAAAAAAAGGAGGTTTCATCGTCTGACCTCTCCATTGAGTACTAATATTCTCACTTCCTCTAAGGCAACTATTGTCCTTCTTGGGGAGTAGCAACTTTTGCAGTTTGCATCTGATCTCTTGCTATTGGAAAATTTGATACATGTAAGCTTCTACATAATGCCAAACCAGGACATGGGGGTACACTCAAGGTCTAGGGTGTGGCTGAGAACGTGGAAGAAGCTCTCAGACGTTGCCATTATTGGCTATAGGGTTACAACAATTCCACCGAGGCAAATTCAAAATGGAAATGCAATACCATTGACTTTAGATCCCTAATCTTTTGTTCTTTTGGCACAACAGTTGATAGCTAAGTTTGAAGCGCCACCCCTAAAATCACATAGGATGTAGAAGGTAACAAGTGAGGAAAGGTTGGGGGATGGAAAACCCAAGCATACATCAATCTAAAACCAGGAACGACATCGATACCAAGCAGCTCAAAGACACAAAGCCATGGACAGCCCTTATGCAGTTGAAACAAAACCAATCGGAATTGGAAAAAGTAAAGGAAGGCAAGAAAGCTGATAAATGGCCGGTCTAGAGAAACGACAAACTGTGATAATAGAGGAAAATAAATCAATCAGACACTAGGATTTCTGTGTTTTTTTGTTGTAAGCTTCGTTTTCTCCCATAGATAGTATGCGCTCTCTATTGGCATATCTCATCGTCCTCTCATTTTTTGTTTTTGTTTTGAGAGCCAGATTTTCTGTGTGGCACTTAATACCCCCCCCCCCCCTCTCTCTCTCTCTCTCTCTCTCTCTCTCTCTGCAGGAGACTCACACAAAGCCCTACACTGCTTGTTCGATAAGCTTTGGGTCCTTTGACATCTCAGTGGACAAAAAAATGGAACAAATCATAAAGGTATGTACCACGCCCGTCTCTTGATTCACACAAGCCATGTTGATCCTCGAGTGAAATCGGACACTGGGGGGTTTGTCCGGATAGTCTTTGTCACAGAATAGCTTGAGCTGATAAATCCTTCCCTCATGCACAGTCTGCCATTCCCACCGGAAATCCAAGAACTCTTGTCAAATACAGAGTTGTAAGAATTCAATTCCAAGGAATTGTCAGCAATCAAAGCTCCTGAGAAAAAACGAGAATGAAATCTTTATTGAAAGGACGAACCTTGGAAACCCAATTCATAATATCGGCTTACATGGCTAGGGCCGATGATGGTTCCTGTCCATGAGCGCAGGAAGATGTCGTCTCCATCATCGTCCATTCCATAGCTCACAGTCCCATCGCCAATGCCCTTCTCCCCCCTCTCGAGCTCTTCCAAGAGCCGGAAATTTCTGGGAACTGCAGAGAAGCAAACAGATTTTCAGCAGTCGAAAAAGACTGATCGCTGCCAGCCATCATACGAACACAAGTAACGAGGGCAACGGCTTTGAGTCCAAATTCAGCCACCCAACTTGGGGCCGCGTTTCGAGATGTTTTCCTTCATCGAGATTAGAAGTTGGGGGAGCTCGCTCAAATCTTCCCGAAACAACTGCGCCCATGTATGTGCGTTTCAGGCGGATGGTGAATCTGCTCGGATTGGAGATGGGAGGAAGCGTTTTCTGGTGAAATTTTCAGGCCGATTCCTTGTGATGTTGCGTCCGCTGATCGAGAACCCCCCGGTGCTTAATCAGCACTGTGCATCTACGCAAAAGATCTGAAATTCATCCTCTCGAGCATACGCAAATTGGGGTGCTCCCAAGCTTGCAATCTTCCATGGGGATGGAGCATCAGCATCTGGGAAGCGTGCCAGAGGCCGCAGTGATGGTCTCCGATGCACTACCTACCCACCAAGTCCGGTAGACTAGTGTTGGTTCTAAGCAAAGAAGCACCAGCAATCGCGAAGCTGTGCGATTCATCTACTCTCGCGGCAAATCAAGCATCGGCAGATGGGAAGCATGAAGGTCTTCTCCTCTCTTCCTCGTTCGCAAAAACAACAGATGAAATGGTTGCTAAACGATGAGCTACACGCCATAGGAATCGTTCTCTCTCGCTCGCTTTCTTTCTTGTTCACACACAAGGCACGCAAATTAAGCTTCACGCAGGCCGCAATCTCTACATCATCCGTGTCGCTCCGCGAAGACTCACCCGTCACGGAAGGCTTAAATCCCATGCTGCGTTCCAGGCCACCGCGTCGCGATGCAGCGCTAAGCCAGCTGGGGGACTGCGCCCTGCATTTTGTTGAGCCTGAAGAAGCAATAATTCAGACGGAAAGGCTGATGATGGACGACAGTGGATCATGCTTTCTGTAAAGGAAAATTCCCCGCGAATCTGTACAGTGCGAAAGGCACTCACCGGGGATCCGCTCAAAGCATCTCTTTGCCTTTCTTCTCTTCCACCGTCGCCATCTCCGACATGTGTTGCTTCACCTCCACGCCTTCCATACTCATCCTCCTATCAATTCTTCGTACACTATCCCAATCCCGCCATATCCCGCCTTCGATCTGCTCCACCTCCACATCCACAACAGAATTGCTCTACTTCCACCTGTCGTTTACTACTGTTACTCTTCATCATTTAGTGCTGTTTCTCTTCACCATGATTCCGGAAATTTTCCCGTTCCACCATCTCCATCCGCCGTCAACAGCTCTAATGCTTTCAAAGTCCCCAATCTGCTTCCCTGTTTCCACCTGTTGTTTACTGCCGTTTCTCTTCATCATTTAATGCAGTTTCTCTTGATGCTTTCAACGTCCCCAATCTTCTCGGTAGACCTTCCCTGTTTCCACCTATCTATTACTGCTGTTTCTCTGCATCATTTAGTGCTATTTCAATTGAATGTTCCTTCATGATTCCGGAATTTTTCACGTTCTAATCGTCGCGGTAGACCTTCTCCGTTTCCACATATCGTTTGATTCTGTTTCTCTTCATCATTTCGGAATTTTTCGGATTCAACCATATCCCTCCGACATCGAATGCCTTCACCGATAAAAGGGTCGGAAGGTCACGTGGCAAACCACCGAAGTATTGCCTGGGTTTGTGTGGATTACTGTGGTCAAGTTTGAATCCGCACAGCACATGCTCGTGGATCGCAATTGGATGCTACTAGGCGTCATGAACCTGCCGCCCAAGTTTTTCATTCCGCCCAAGTCTGAGTCACAGGCGCTCCTCTTCCTCGTGTGGATCGTCACTGACTTCATCAATGTCTTCTTCCTCGTATGCACCCTCGCCATCCGAGAAGGACTCAGGGATGGCTAGGTCAATCTCTTTCATCCGTTGTCCTGCCCCTCACAAATGCACTAAGGCGCCAAGCCTCGCCTCTGCCTCCATGGGTAATTCTGCTCCATCTGCCAAAGGATCCGTCCGGTCCACTTTCCCACTGTGCCCACCCAATGTGAGTATGCTACCCAAGCATACGCCCATGATCCCCGGGTGCCAAACTGACGCTCGAACTCCTCTCTGCATCGGGGCTGAGCACAAATGAGGCCCCCTACTAATCTTTGTCAGACCCTATGGAGACTCCTCATCAAAGGAGAACCCTTCCCCGTAAGGGGGGGGCCTCTAAGAAGATCCATCTTTGTGGATTTTTTGACTGCCCCCCCATGCGTGGGGTGTTCCTGAGAAGCCCTCGCTGTAATAGGAGCTTCCAAGGCTTTGCACCTAGGGTGAGGCCGTGCACAACCAACGTGCCCAAGAGGGCTCTATTGTGCATCTCCGGATCAATGATACCCAAGCCTCCCAATGCCTGCAGCATGATCATTGTTTGCCAAGCGACCCTGGCTCTAGTATTCCTCGTGCAGTTTGATCCTGCCCAAAGGAAGTTCCGAACCAACCGTCGGAGCTACCCAATGCACCCTCTGTGAAAACACCAGCAGGAGGCGATATACTAGGCCATGGCAAGAAGGACCTAGTTTGCCACTAAGGCACGGCCCGCTAGGGAGAGTTTGGCCGAGCTCCACTAGAGAAGCTTGCACCGAACTCTCTCGAGGACCGGGGCAATCTACTGCTCTGTTATAATATCAATACCCACCTAGCATCTAAGATATCTCACTGCCTGGCCCCACGGTATCCAACGGAAGCCAAAGTCGCTCACTTACTACATAACAAATATATGGCCGTGTGATAGTCAAATATATAAGAGATCCAATGAGCTGCCGATGGTACCTGTAAGTTTCAAAAAATTTTCAAACTCTATTCCATGGGAGAATGGCTGCAATCTTGCAATCTACCATATGAATTTTCTTCAGGAGACTGTCAACATATTTCAGCTGACTCATAAAGGTGTTGTCTAAATCTCTTTAGAACTCAATACCAAGACGATAGTGCATAAGTCCAAGACCTTTCATGCAAAACTCTGCAGTTTCAACTTTGTAATGAAGCTATCCTTGCTTCCAGTCACAATCAGATCATCTACATATAAAAGTGCAATACTAATGTCTTCCCCTTGAGCTTTGTAGTAGAGAGTATGATCTGCATTGGATTTCATGTATCCCAGATTAGCAAAATGCTTGACGATTCTGTTGTACCAACTTCTAGGTGCTTGCTTTAAGCCATATAGACTTTTCTTGAGATGGAAAACCTGATTCTCTTTTCTTGGTTCAACATAACCTGTTGGTTGTTGCATGTAGATTTCCTCAGCTAGGTAACCATTGAGAAAAGCATTCTTGACATCTAGCTAGTACACATTCCATCTACTGAGTGTCACTAGTGATATCAAGAACCATATGGAATTCGTCTTTGCTACTAGAGCATAAGTCTCATCATAGTCTTGACTATATTGCTATGCAAATCCTTTTGCAAATAGTCTGGCTTTGTATCTTTCAATACTTCCATCGGGATTGTACTTCACTTTGTATACCCATTTGTTTGCTATGTCCTTCTTTCCTAGTGGAAGGCCACATAATTCCCAAGTATTATTCTTGTAGAAATCTTCCATTTCTTCATTCATAGCAGTTTGCCATTTTGGCTTGTCAACTGTGTCTTCGAAGTACACTAGCTCTTCTGCAGCCATGATGGTAGTCATAAGAGCATAGTTGGTCGTTTCAATCTGAATTACTTTTCCTTTCTCAGCATATGGCAATTTGGCTGGCGGTCTGCTTTCCCTAGTAAACCTCTGAGTTGCTATCGCTCTTCTTGGGGTGCTTCTACCAATTCTTGCTCTTCTTCATCAACCTTTTCTATAGATGACTGTGTAATCAGTGTGTCTATCTCTTGTGTATTTGATGTTTTCCATTATGATTCCTCATCAAAGATTACATCTCTGGAGATAATGACCTTTCCGTTGATGGGATCATACAACTTGTATGCTTTGATGTCTTCACTGTAGCCAACCATGATGCATTTACATGACTTTGCATCCAATTTTCTATGATGATCATCATGTATGTGGGCATATGCTATGCAACCAAATATGTGAAGATGCCCAATGCGTGGCTTGTGTCCAGTGAATGCTTCATAAGGTATCATACACTAAATCGGCTCGGTCGGAACGCCGATTAAGCAAGTAGTTTGTAGTAGCTATTGCTTCTGCCCAATACTGATTTGAAAGATGCTTCTCACTGAGGATTGCTCTAGCATTGTTTGCTAAAGTACCATTCTTCCTTTCAGCTCTTGCATTTTACTAAGGGGTATCTGCACATGTGAATTGTCTTCGAATGCCGTGGCTTTTGCAAAAGTGCATGAATCTTTGAATTCTTGAAATCTGGAAAAGACTTCAAATTTCTATTTCAGAAAGTAGACCCAACAATATTTGTTGTTGTCATCGATGAAAGTCAAGTAGTGAAGTGAACCATTGATGCTATGGGTCTATACATCTGTATGTATCAAATCAAGAATACCTCTTGCTCGAGAGGTGCTTCTGCTAAACTTGGCTCGCTTTTGTTAACCGAAGCAGCATGCTTTTCAAACTTTTCCAAGAAACTGAAGCTTAGGAATTCCAATTGCCATATTCTGATTTTTGAGCTCTATCAAGCTTTTGAAATTGACATGTCCATATCTTGTGTACCATTTTGCAGAAAGTGGCATCTGTTGCGGTTCGGCTCCTGACATGGCATGCAAATCTGGTACTGAAGCTAGCATTCTGAATAAGCTCCCTTCCTTGACTGCTTTTCTTATACTAACTGATATCCTCTGGATTTGTCTCTGATAGTGCAGTCATCTCCATCTAAGATGACTCAACAATTGTGTTCCATCATTTGACCAACTGATTAGAGGTTCTTGCTGAATTTCGGAACATAGTGTACATATTTCACCAATTCTTTCATACCATAGTGAAATTGTTCATAGGGGCAATGCCTTTCCCTTGAACTATATTCAATGTGTTATCTATCATGTAGATAACATTCTTATGTCCTAATGGTTTCATCTCTGCTGTGAACCATTCCTGATGCTTTGTCATATGAGATGATGTACCGCTGTCAATGTACCAAGGATCTTGATCTGCTTGGTCGACTTGATAACTACATTCCCCTTTTGAAATCAATGTCAAGATACAATGTTTCAGTCTTCTGCATATCCTCGCTTGCAAGGAACATATGCTCAGTTCATTTGCATAATGATTGTGACTAGAATGTCCACCACGATGATTTCCTCTTCCTCGAAAATTCCATTGATTGCTGCTTGACCACCTTGGTCGTACTGATTCTTGTGGCAATCTCTTTCATAGTGTCCAAAATTCTGACAGTAGTTACATTGAATGTGAGAGTGCTCTCAACGGAAGCAAGAACGGAAGAGGGAGAGAGAGAGAAACAGAGAGCCACACAAGTTTTGGTGGGTGCAAAACCATACTAATCTTCTTTTCATTCATTTATATATGTGTTTGAGTATTGTACATAACCGGGGTAAAGGCACAGTGACCTTTAACTCCCACAACCTCTCACTTAAAGGACAATGTGCCTTTAAGGGAGAACAACCAGTGAGCATACTAACCAATGCCCAGCAATACACGACAATACTCAAACCGCAGACTAGGTAGACTCTTCGTCAGCATATCTGCAGGGTTATCATCTGTATGAACCTTGACAAGCTCTATGCACTTGTCCTCAAGTACCTCCCTAATGAAATGATACCTGACCTCAATGTGTTTGGTCTTTGCATGAAAGACTGGATTCTGTGCTAGCTGAATAGCACTCATGGAATCACTATGCAATGTCGGTACACCTGTATGAATCTCCAAATCTCCCACTAGCCGATCAAGCCATATAGCCTCCTTACAACCCTCTGTGGCTGCAACATACTCAGCCTCTGTGGTAGACAAAGCAACACACTTCTATGCACGAGACATCCACAACACTGCACCACCTGCAAAGGTGAACACATAACCAGAAGTGGATCTCCTACTATCCACATGCCCTTGCATAGTCTGAATCTGTGTACCCAAGTACACGCATGTCTCCTTTACCAAAGTAGATGCACATCTCCTTGGTACCCTTCATGTACCTCATGATGCACTTAACTGCCTCCCAATGCCTCTTTCCTGGATTAGCCATATATCGGCTAACAACTCCCACTACAAATGCAATGTCTGGTCTAGTAGCTATCATAGCATACATAAGACTCCCAACTGCTGATGCATAAGGAACCTTGGCCATCACGGCCTTTTCCTCATCTGATTTAGGACTATCTGTATGACTCAGTTTCACATATGGAGGCAATGGAGTACTCATTGCTTTCCCCCCCTCCATATTGAAACGCTGCAATACTTTTGTAACATACTCTTTTTGTGACAGCCAAAGGAGTTTTCTACTCCGATCACGCGTGATGCGCATACCAAGAATATGACCTGCAAATCCCAAATCCTTCATATCAAAGGCCTCATGCAACTTGGTCTTTAATGCATCTAGCTCATAAGTATTCTTGCTAGCCAATAGCATATCATCCACATATAGTGCCAAGATTATCAAGCTATTATCCTTAGCCCTTTTAGTATAGAGGCAGTGATCAATTTCACTCCTCCTAAAACCCTGGGACCGAATGAAAGCATCAAACTTCTGATACCATTCTCTAGGCGCTTGCTTAAGACCATAGAGACTCTTCTTCAGCTTGCAAACTAAATGCTCTTTGCCCTTTTCTTCAAAGCCTTCCGGCTGCACCATGTAAATTTCCTCATGTAAATCCCCATGCAAGAAAGCTGTCTTGACATCCATCTGCATAAGCTCCATATCCTCTGATGCCACTAGTCCAAGCATGCAACTAAGTGTGGTCATCTTCACAACCGGAGAGAATATCTCATCAAAGTCCACACCCTTCTCTTGCTTGAACCCTTTAGCAACCAAACGGGCTTTGTACCTAGGCACATCATCACCTGTGACCTTCATTTTGTAGACCCATTTACATGGCAATGCTTTCTTTCCATGTGGCAAAGAAACCAAGTCCCAAGTCTTATTCTTTATAAGTGAACTCATCTCTGATTGCATAGCATACTCCCACTTGCGTTGATCCTCGCGCATCATAGCCTCTTTGTAGCAAGAAGGCTCCCCGCAATCAGTAAGCATCACATAGTCTACCCCTGGAATAAACTTATCAGGTGGTCTAGACACTCTAGAAGATCTTCTCAAGGGCATTTCAGCTTGCTGTCCCACCTGTATATCAGCCACATTTGGCTCATCATTTCCACCAATAGATGATCCATCATCTACCCTTGATTGTATACCTGTGGGAGTACTTGGTGGTACCATTTCTTGCACATTTGGTGCATGGACAGCTTGTTGTCTATCAACATATGCAGGTGGATTCACATCCTGGAAAGTGATTCTCCTCATTTCCACATCCCTCATGGGTGCCTTATGCATCTTCTTCTCATTGAAGACCACATCATGGCTGCGTATGATCTTCTTTGCTTTTGGATCCCAAAGACGATAGCCCATCTCTCCACTTTCACCATAACCCAGAAAGATGCATTTCCTAGACTTAGGATCTAGCTTCTTTCGAAACTCTTTTAGCACATGCGCATATGCCTCACACCCAAATATACGCAAATGAGAGTAAGAGGGCTTCTTGCCACTCCATGCCTCTTCAGGAATACCACCATCCAAACTCTTACTAGGTGATCTATTGATCACATGCACTACTGCAGTCTTCATTACCTCAGCCCAAAAACCACTAGAAAGACTTGCATTGGAAAGCATGCATTGCAACCTTTCTTGAATGGTACGGTTCATCTTTTTTGCAACTGGATTTTGCTCTAGAGTACGAGGGGATGTGAGCTCCCTCTTAATCCCACGTGTATCACAAAAATGTTGAAAGTCATGAGAGAGATACTCTCCACCATTGTCAGTCTGTAGGCATTTAAGCGTTCTACCTGACTGATTCTCAACCAAGGCCAGCCATTTTTGAAATACCTGGAACACATCACTCTTCCGAGCTATAGCATAAGCCCACACTTTCTAGTTGCATCATCAATGAACGTCACATAGTATTCAGCCCCGCCTAATGACCGTGTAGGCATGGGACCACATACGTCTGAATGCACCAAATCAAGCATTTCAAACTCTTTCTTTCCCCTTCTTTTATGGGCTGATTTAGTCTACTTCCCATAGAGACAATGCTCACAAAATTCAAAATCAGAGAAACTCAAATGCAGTACATAACCCAAATGGCATAAGAGTTTCATTCCATTCTAGCTCATGTGCCCCAACCTGCAATGCCACAAAGAAGTGCTTGGCTGCTCGGTTATTGCAACAACATGATCAAATACCCTTGATACATGTAAGGGATACAAAGTCCCACACTTGGCACCCCTGGCCAAAAGCATAGAGCCCTTCTGAATTTTCCAACTCTGAAAGCCAAAAGTGGTGTGAAAACCAGCATCATCTAGCTGACCCACTGAAAAAAGACTCTTGGTCAGCTTAGGCACATGTCTCACATGTTTCAAAACAAATGCAGACCCATTTGCAAAAGAAAACTTTATGTCACCTGCTCCCACTATGTCACATGCATAGTCATTTCCAAGATGCACACAACCTGTCTTTCCACTGTCATAAGTGAAGAACCATTCCCTATGGGGAGTAACATGGAATGAAGCACCAGAATCCAAAATCCAATCCTGGGAATATGCATCATCTGAAGTGGTAAGCAACTCTGCAGATAAACTAGACATGAAGAGAATGTCATTGTCATTATCATGTGTGACTGCATTGATGTCCTCGATCTTCACTTTTCCTTTGTCCTCCCTTGGACTCTCTTCCTTTTGATTTGCACCCCAATTTGCATTCTTTTTCTCATCCTTTTGCTCTCTTTTCAGCTTGTAGCAATCCTTTTTCATATGGCCCTTCTTGCCACAATGGTAACACTCAATGTTCCGTGCCCTGGATTTGCTACGAGACTTCCCTCTTTCTTGGGACTTCCCCCTGAACTGTGATCTGCCCCTTTGCACATTTAAGGCTGCATCCTGCTTGTTGCCATCCATAGACTTCCGTCTAATCTCCTCGGCCAACAAGCTACCCACAACATCATCAAATTTCAGTACTCCACCAGGTGCAGAGTTACTGACAGCTGTACGGAGGGTATCCCATGAGGATGGCAATGAACATAAGAGAAATATTGCCTTAGTCTCCACATCAAAATTCATCTTCTGAGCCTGAAGCCGGCTGAAAATAATATTGAATTCATTCAAGTGAGAAGCAATGGAGACCCTTTCCTTCATCTGCAGCTCAAACAACCTCTTCATGAGGTAAACTTTATTAGAGGCAGTTTCCTTCTCATAAGTGGCACACAGTTTCTTCCACAAATCTTCCGTAGTCTGCTCATTCACTACTGTGAAATAAACTGACTCTGCAAGATGAAGTCTAATAGTAGACTTTGCTAATGCATCCAACTCATTCCAATCATCCTCAGACATATTTGCAGGCTTAGCTTCAATCCCTGCCAAGGGTTTAATCTGCTTCTTTTGAATAAGCACATCCCTTATTTGTTCTTTCCACAAAGAAAAGTTCGTCCCATCAAACTTTTTAATGTTGAAAAACTCCTTTTCAGACATGGAAGAGGATGCCATAATGCAAATAAAACAAAATCCCAAATGCTAGTGCATACAAGAGAGAATCACACCAAATACCAGGTGCACCCAAATGTGTATGCCACAATAGAGTGAAGTATCACAAAACTCAAAGCTCAAAGCATCTGACTCATGTGCATATACTATGCATCCATATGAGCAAATCTGGCCCAAAAGAAAATGCCAATAAGTGCCAATTGACTCAAGCATAAACACCATCCACTGGCATATGCATCAATAATATCTCATCCAAGAGAGCATAGCACTATCAGTGCATCACCTGCAATGTGTCAAAGCTATCCCTCAGCTTAAAATAGCATCCACGTGCAAAGCGTCCATAAAAAATAGCATCCCACAAGGCAATTTGGGTCTATCAACGCATCCAATAAGGACCGCAATGCATCCAAATGGCCTATAAATCATCCATTGCAACCCAATGCATACCACGAATGAGCGCACACTGCTCAAACTACAACCAGAGTGATCTGCATAAGGTATACTCAAGAAATCATGGTCCCACGGTAATGAGCACTACTGAAAATAGAACCTGAGATGCCTCAAAACATGGGCGCCATTGCATAATCGGACTCAGCAAGAAAATCTGCAAATATCTCTCTTCTTCCGGAACTCCAAAATCCCAACTGATGAGTGAGAAATGGGAGTCAACACTTATCCACTGCCATGTGGCATAAATCTAAGGTTTCAAAACCTTAGAATGAAAAAATGCATAGCAGAGAGACAAAATCGAATACACAGAGATCTATAACTCTGAAAATCCTCCACCAAATCGCGCAAGAACTGATAGGTAGGGGTTTTTGGGCGTCCGGAACGCAATGGGACAGACGTTTTGGAAACCGTGGTCTCAATCACTGGATCCAACACACGGACTGAAAAATGTTTTTGGAAACAAAGCTGTTTGTAAACTCCACTGGAGTGCAAATGATGAGCAACATAGAAGTTTTAGGACCTTCTGAGTCCACCGGAACTGACAGATCTGCAAATGGTTGCTCCAAACTTGAGTTCCAACACCCGGGCAAAAAACGCAAAAACTGACACAGAGAGCCAGAAATCCAATGAAATGATCCCGGATTCAAGAATGAAGGTGTTTCCAAGCTCCTGAAGTGAAGTGGACACCAAAAGCAAGCAATAATTGCCTCTACAAGTCAATACGGAGTCTTTGTCATCGAACAGAATAGGGAAAAGCTCAAAAAACGACTTTTTCTTTGAAAGCTCTTAACAGGCTCTTAAAACCACTTCGCAAAACCAAAGTAACTTTTCCAAAGGTTCCTCCAAGGTCTTTGCACACTCGGATGCAAGTAAAGTTGCCCACAAAGCTTCCCACAGAGCTTCTCCTTCCTCCCACAGAGCTGCTGAGCTTCAAGCATTCACACATGCTCAGCTAGATCACTCGGGCTCTGATACCAGTTGAGAGTGCTCTCAACGGAAGCAAGAATGGAAGAGGGAGAGAGAGAGAAACAGAGAGCCACACAAGTTTTGGTGGGTGCAGAACCACCCTAATCTTCTTTTCATTCATATTTATATGTGTTTGAGTATTGTACATAACCGGGGTAAAGGCACAGTGACCTTTAACCCCCACAGAATGTTTGACACGTTGGTGGATGCATTGCCTCATCCTTGGAATCTTCCTCGATTAGAATGATTGCCTCTTTGTTGATGCTGATGTCAATGAGGATGATGTTGATGTTGATTCTAACTTTGATGCTAACTTTGTTGCTGATGATGACCACTTCGCTGGAATGATCTACCTCTATCTCTGCCTCTGCCTTTGCTTCTATCTGAAGCACTGATGCTTGATCATTGGAATGACCTTTGTGTGTGTGAATGGCTTGCGTCTTGAGTTCTTCACCAAGTAAAATTGACTGGAGTTCTTCTAATGTCAGAATTTGCCATTAGATGTTTGAACTATGGAATGTCAGGTTTTAGGTAATGTGATGATGTGAAACTGCATGTGAGAAAAGGGATTGACTCCGAGTAGGAACTATTTAGGAATTTTTTGACATGGCTTCGATTGGCTGCTTTGGAGTTCTCTTCACTATGGATGATCTAATCTACTCTAAACTAGATCTAGGCCAGTGTTGAGTGATGAAAAAGCTGCAAATAATTCCTTTTCTTTGTTTTTTTTTGGTGTTGGGTCAGATGCGTCGATGTAGAGGCTGATGTGCATGTAGGAAGTGGATTTGTCGCTGCGGCTCAAAAGTATGATACTTGCATCAAAATGCGTGCATGATGTGTCAACCTTGTAGTGCATGAAAAATCGAGCATTTTTTCTTTTTAGAGCACCCTCAAATTCTTCCTGGATCAAGAGATATGGCTTGATCTAAGTGGAGGGGCCAAAAGGGTGAAAGTGCCCAGTGAGATGTGGCAATTAGAGTCACATGCAGAGATTGTGCCTAGCAAGGGGTGTGCCTGTGAAACAATGTGCTGATGTGGTAGGTGTGGTCACATGCAAGATGGAAAAGTATGCATGTGTAGAGACTGTGCCTATGGAGCACTGATATGTGATGAGGTGGCAACTGTGTGTTCACATGAAAGGGTTCTAGTGAAGGGACAACTGTGCCTAAGTGCCATGTGGTAGATGATGTGGCACTTTGACTTTGACCTGATGATGTGTCAGATTTGACGATGTGATAGGCAACTACCACGTGGCAGGCGACAACTACCACATGGTAGCAGATAAGACTTTTTGATGTGGACTTGCCTACATGGCCGAGATGATGTGGCATGCGAGTCAATCCTAATGACATGTCAATAAGGATAGGATGTTGACATGGCACGATGCCACATGGCCACTTCTAGACCAACCCCCTTGGGTAACCTTGGTGATAAGGTTCAATGGAATCCGGAATATGCCAACAAAATCTTTTGAAGATTCTGTTAGTGGGAAGAAATCTGTCACCTATGTAGTTATGCGCCTGTTGAGATAGGGAGCCGGAGGCGGTTGTTTGAAGCTTCAAGGCTACCGTTGGTGATGTGAAGGCAACTATGTTTAGTTGGGAGGCGCTCCTCCCATTGCATCACCTGTGTGCATGAGGCTAGCTAGTCCGTGGGCTGTTGTTGTGCTATAGGGTTGGAGTCGTCCGTGCACCGGGCTATGCTATGGCGGTTGGCTGTGGGAAGCTGTCCGGTGATGGAGGCATAATGCAGAAGCAGAGTTGATGGCACATCGTTGTGTGGTTGTGCAGGATCCTTAAACATGCATTGAGTTGGAGTCTATGACGAAGCTTTGGCACTGTAGGACTGAGGTTTTGGTTTGTGTGAGTAGTCATTGGCATGTCATCTCTGTGCAGCTAAGTCAAAAGGCTAGAGGCACTGGCGCCGTAGTGGAGGAGGCCTTTGCACTACTTGTTTGGAGGTCATCGGCTGGAGACTGCAAGTGTTGTCAAAGCCACCATAGGTAGAGGTAACTTGTGGAGGTATGTTGTTGAGGTAGGACTGTGAGTGAAAGCTCGTTAAGGTCTTTGTCACCTCGCTGCTAGTTGTTGTAGAAGCTGCTATAGGTAGAGCACTTTGCTCTATTTCGTGGAAGCTCTTTCCTTTCAGACAACTGAGAGATCTTATCAGACTCTTAGTCTCTCTCTCTTTTTCTCACAAGGTGAAGAAAAATAAAATCTTTGGAATGCTCACAAAACTCAATGTTCACTAAACTCTCACTTTCATTCTCAATGGAAGTCTCTCAAGCAATTCAAGAATCTCTCTCAAGAATCACGATGCCTCAGCGAAAGGCAAGGAAGCTCTGATACCATAACAAAATATGAAGAGGGGAGAGGAGAAGAGTGGAGATGAGGAGAGAGGGCACATCTAGAGAGCACACCACAAATGACTAACTGTACACTGGATTTAGTTGAAATTGTAGAATATATACAAACCCTTTTAGGGTTAGGGTTAGGGCTATGGTTAGGGCATCTAACACTTTCCTTTATAGCACTCTATTGGGTTAGTGCTATGCACATATGATCACATAATGTTGAGCATGGTTTCTCAACACGCTACTGATACAAGGGTGAATGCGAACATTGGACCTCCATCTTGGGAGCCTGGGGCGCCAACTCAATATGTATTATGTTACTACCCTCGTCCAAAATCCAGGGTATGGGGGAACAAGGTCCATATACAATATGCATGGATTTCCTTTAAAATTATCAAATATGCAAGGGAAAAATATGAAAATCTCATGTCCCCCCTCCCACAAAATATAAGTTATATACCTTGAAATATATGCAATATTTTAATATTTATACATTTTTCATAATATGTCAGGCCAAAGGGGGGGGTCTTTTGGATGAGGGGAGGTAAAACAAAAAATACATTAAAATATGAAAACCCGTCTCCTTTCAAATTAATGTAACTTTTACATGTGTTACATAAATTTCAAGATGTAAAGACATATTTGAAGCTCTTTTGGTGTAGAACACAACCATGCTGATTTGACTAATTTCTACTCATGGAATATTGTTAGATTCATCTCATACTCAATATTTTGATAGGCATTCTTACTAAAGGGAGTTGGCACCCCAGGCCCAGGAGGATCACCTGGCTGAGCAGTGGCCCCTACCGCTGTTGGGGGGTGGGTCTCCACATGTGACCTCCTGCTACTGCTCCTCCTCAGGTGCCTCTCAAAATACTCTCTCTCTCTCTCTCTCTCTCTCTCTCTCTCTTTCTCTCTCTCTCTCTTTGTGAGTCTAGCCCTTTGCCTGTGGTGCTTTCGAGCTTGTTTGCTTGGTTTCGTTTTTTTAAAACCTGGGTCCAGTCCCCTTCTAAAGGGGTCACCCAGGGGGTTTGAGACTCCTGTAACTCCTGTCTGGGGGGTGTTGGGCTCTGACCTACTGACTCTACCTGATCTTTGGGGGTGCGGGGGGGGGGGGGAGCTCGGCTTTGCCCACGAGGGAAATATCTTCCTCGGTGACCCATATGTGTGCAACAGAGACATTGGACTGGTAACCGAAAAATCTCCACTCGCTCCAAAAGTGTACCCCCTTCAAGGGTCTCTAGGAGGATCAACTCTGGGAGGGACTCTCAACCACCATTCTAATCCTGGGAACCCCATCATCTGCTACCACTAATGCGGTCGAATCTGGTAGGGACTCCATCATAGTGCCAAATGCTTGACCAATGGAGGGGAGTACGGCTCTATATTCCTTTGGGAGCCCTGGGAAGCAGAGCATAATCGTAAAACGGGGAACATGGTGTGTTGTGTCCATATCCTCCTACTGTAAAGCCATGGTACCAAGGGAAGAAGAGGACACCAGATGCAGCCCAAGGAGGATGGGGCTCTGCTCCACATGTGTCGATCATGGGAGCTCAGTTGGATGAATAAGACACCTCTTCCATAGATGGTGACCTAAATGTGGTCACAATCTAGTGCCAAGCTTGCCTTGATCCACTCTCATATTTGTCTCCTTGTGGGTGTGCGGCCCATAATTCTGCCCACAATCACCTTGTCTTGGAGGGACTAAACTACTTTGCTATACCTATTGCTTGTCGACTTGGGAAAGAGGACCTTAACGGCAGCTGTGGGATTTGAGGGTGCTGCCATAGAGCCCCTTTGGCTAGACCATGGGTCACCACCAAGGTTTTCTTTCTCCGAACAAACACAAAGGCTCCTACTAGTGCAGGGAGGGAAAAGATAAAAGGTGGGGTGAGGGGAGAGATGTCAGAAGAGGAGGCAAAGAAGAGGCAAGGAGGGGAGCAAAAGAGGGCAGGCTGAGGGAAGGGGGAAGAAGGCGGGGAAGAAGGTAGGAAAGGGGCGAAGGGGCGGCGGGGTATGGCAGGGAAGACAAGGTGAAGAGGCAGGGGGGAAAGAGGTGGAGAAAGCAGGGAGGAGGTAGGGAAGGTGAAGAGGAGTTGGGGGGTAGCGGAAGAAGTAGCAGGGGGGCGACGAGAGGCAGAGGAGAAGATGGAGGGGGGAGGTCGAAGAGAGGGCGGGGGGGTGGAAGAAATGGCAGGGAATAGAAGAGCAAGCAGAGGGGAGGAGGCGGAGGACAGGGCGGGAGAGCAGGAGGAGGGGAGGAGGCGAGAGGCAGAGGAGATGGTGGGAGGGAGGCCGAGTGAAGGAGGAGGGCAAAAGAGATGGCATGGGGTGTAAGAGATGGCAGGGAGGAGGTCGAGGAGAGGAGCTGACAGGACAGAGGCAGAGGAGGGCAGGAGGAAGATTGTGGGAGGGAAGAAATGGCGGGGTAGCGGGATCAACCAGGGGTAGCAGGGGCAACAGCTCGTCTCTAAAGTGGTGAACACTTTGTACCTTTAGATACTACTTAACCGAGTTTATTGCCATTTATTTGGACGTTTTTTGTGTTTACTAAGCTATTTCTGATCATGTAAAATATTTGAGTAAGGCTTTTGATAGCTGCAGACAAGTTGGTATTTCTATGAATCCAACAAAGAGTGTTTTTTGTGTCCAAGTTCGTGCCCTTCTTGGCCATGTCATCTCCGAGGATGGAATCAAAACAAAACCTAAAAAGATCAAAGCTATTGAATCCATGCTTGAGCCAGCTAGTTTGACTTATTTAACATCTTTTATTGAGTTAATCAACTTCTACAAGTGTTTTATTCAGGATTTTGCTAAAACTCCATTGTATAAAGTCACTAAGAAGATGTAAAATTACAATGGATGCCCAAGTTATATAAGGCATTTCATACACTTAAGGAGCATACTATTAAGACACCCATTCTTGGACAACCAAGATGGGATGTCATCTCTTATGTGCATGTGGATGCTTTTGGACATGCCATTGGGACTATTCTAGCTCAACCAGAGGATAAGTTGGATTATCATATTTACTATGCTAGTAGACCAATGACCGAGCCTGAGTGCAACTATCGTACAACTAAAAGAGAAGCCCTAGGTATGGTCTAAAATGTTCAAGAATTTCAACATTTTTTATCAACAAAACTATCATTCGAGGTAGGTTGGTGTGGTGGATGCTTTTATTGTAGGAATTTAATTTTAGGATTATTCATAAACCTAGTAAATCCCATGCAAGTGCAGACTATTTATCTCAACTTCCACATCAGACATCAGAGTCCGAGGTTACTATCAAGCTTCCTAATGCTAATCTCTTTGCTTTTGATTTCAGTGAAACAGAGTATGAACACTTGTTGAAATATCTTTCTCAAGGTGCATGCTCAAGATAATGTTAGTGAACCTATGGTAGTACATAAAAGACTAGAACAACTTAGCAAATTGGATGAACTAAGATTACGAGCTACATGAACACAGCAAGTAGTTACAGGAAATGTTAGTGAAGCTATGGTAGTACATAAAAGACTAGAACAACTTAGCAAATTGGATGAACTAAGATTACGAGCTACATGAACACAACAAGTAGTTACAGGAAAAGTACCTTGAGAAAGATATTTCAACAAGTGTTCATACTCTATTTCACTAAAATTGACAGCAAAGAGATTAGCATTAGGAAGCGACAAGTCAAAATAAGTATATTGTTGTTGCTACAGATTATGTCACCAAGTGGGCTGAAGCAAAAGCTACCAGGGATAACTCAGTTTGCACCATAGCTATCAGGGATAACTTAAAGATAATGTTAGTGAACCTATGGTAGTACATAAAAGACTAGAACAACTTAGCAAATTGGATGAACTAAGATTACGAGCTACATGAACACAGCAAGTAGTTCAAAAGAGGACAAAGGTTTGGCATGACAAGTATATTGTGCCCAAGAATCTCAAGAAGGGCATCCACAAGTACAACCACCAAATGCAGGGTAATCAATGAGTAAAGGTGACCAAGCAGAATGATTGACTTCAATAGGACAAGCTCAAGGGAGTTTGATACCCAAATACACCAAGGCCAATGATTACAAGCAATGTGCACACGGAAGGAGTATATCTCAAACTCAGGGAGTTTGATCCCCAGATACCCCAAGCCCACCCAAAAGTCCAAAGATTCCAGGCAACGTGCATAGGTTGTATGTTCCAACTGCCCCAGCCTAGAACATGGAGGTGTTGGAACAAGGAGATGCACACTTCAGAGTGCATACGCCTTGCACTATTCTCCACATCCACAAGAAATAGCGACACCAATGAAAATAGC
This sequence comes from Dipteris shenzhenensis, assembly GCF_047967505.1. Classification (NCBI taxonomy): domain Eukaryota; kingdom Viridiplantae; phylum Streptophyta; class Polypodiopsida; order Gleicheniales; family Dipteridaceae; genus Dipteris; species Dipteris shenzhenensis. The sequence goes on from NC_141624.1 coordinate 11,431,362, forward strand.
CATGAAAGGAGTACAGCTCAAACTCAGGGAGTTTGATCCCCAAATATTTTGAAGAAAAGGCTTCCTAGCAACATTCAACTCAGGGAGTCTGTTCCCCAAATATCCAGGGTTACCGTTGAGTGTCCCAACGAAGCTGAGTCTCACCACTCTAGGTTTGAGTCTCATGCACCATGCATGGTACCAAACAGGTGAAGGTGTGAGGGCACTCAGGGAGTTTGAGCCCCAAATCACCCGAGCCTAGGAGTGGCAAGGCTAACACAAACGCTATTTGGAAACCTATTAGGATCACCTCCTAATACTAGGTTTGTCCCAAGCGCTTTAGTATGGTTAACACAAGCACTATTTCTACTAGTAATAGAGGCATGTACAACATCGGATTATCGATAACGTCCCCGTGGGTGCCAAGATCGTCTCGCATCTGGCTACAGAAGTAGTCAGCCCAATTTGTCTCTTGGAAGTCCGCCATTTGTAGCAAGATATTGGGCATAATGGACTGATGATGGTCTGTGTGCTTAACTTGAGTGAGCCATTGCAATGTTAGAATCCAAGAGCATGTGCCTAGCGTGCCCCCCGCCAAGACCGCTAGCACCTCACAGAAGTGCACAACCTTCATGGCCACTACGGAGGCTCTGGCATGTGTGTATGGCAGGTCCCCACCCCTGCCATAAGGCACCCTTGCCTAGCTAGCCCTCCAACCTCCACAAAAGGCAAGCTTGGGGGAATTGAAGATAGGAGGGGCAACTTGGACTATTTATGTCCCTTCATCTTCCACACACCTTTGTATGTGGGATAATTCAACCCTTTCTCCTTCTTCTTATCCCCTTTGTCCATGAGAGATTTGCACCTCCAACACTAACCAGATTCCACATCAACCGATGCATTAACTAAATCCTATCGGTCAACCATAGTTGATCTAGTGCCGTAGTGCTTCCTCGTTGACCTAACCCTTGACCACGGTCTATCCCACCCCCCAGAGTTAATGCTTGTCAGAGTTACTTTCGCACCGATCTGTCCAGTCTTTGATCGGTGCTATAGTGGCTCCCCACCGAGCATTGCTATTTTACTATCTCACCGTCGGTGCAATGAACCTACCCCTCCATTCGTAGCCATAATCATTCCCCTCCACCATCGCATTACTACATCGCACCACCCATCGCTGTAAAATCTCGCCTTCCGGTGTGGTCCACGTATTACGCCATCGTCGCTATAGTATCCCATCGAGTTAATTTCCCATCGATCGGTGTTATAACGTATCCCTACGCCTGTGGGGATAGTTCATCCTACGGATCGCACCGACCATGTGGCACCTATTTCTCCACCGATCATTGCCATACATCCATCACCTTGCCCGATTTTATTTCCTTATTCCATCGATCGTCGCGGAAAGGTTACGCCACCGCCCGTCGCCAAAACCATATAACACCATCGTTGCTAACCGTTCGGTTCTATAGTGCTAGCCCACCGAGCAGTGTTGTAGTACTACCCCACCGACTGGTGCTGTACCTCTGGGGTAGCTAAGGAATTAACAAAAAATTCTAGAACCTCAGTTCAGCTTAGGTGTCCCTAGCCAGAGGCACCCCACATGCACTTGAGGTCCATATCAATATTGCCAAAGGGTCCAGTGCTAGAGGAAAGTGCCTCGAGCTACACTCATCCCACCCTCCGTCCTAGTCGGGGATTCGGCAACTCGATCCCAAGCCTCCACTCATTCGTAGGACCCCATCCAGAAACTCAACCTAGTTCAAACGACACAAAAAGTCTGGAAGGAGTAATGCAAGACCCCACGAGTCCAAGGGCACCGAAAGCCCCCTTCATGAGTGTAGCTTCTCCCAACTCTCCTGCTCCTGCGGTTGCATCCAGGCTTAGAGGTATGTTCTCTAATATGTTCGGCCACTTGGGAAAAACAGAGTCGGCAGACATGGAGAACCCCTTTGCTAGTATGTATGCAGGAAGGGAAGGCTAGCAACATACATTTCCCAAGCCACAAACTAGGCCAGACACTACTTTTGCCAATCCAGGTTCCTCCTCTTACACCAGACCCCCTTAGTGGGAGAACATGGATGATGAGGATCCATGGATGAGAGAACTCCGTAGACAAGACCCAAGTTGAGGGCATGCTAGGAACTTCCAAGGTGGAATGCCTTACGACCCTCTAGCTACCCCAGCCCCCCAACCTTCATCAATTTAGGAGCACAGCAGTTTCCACCCTACTGCCCGCAGCATGGGACTAATGCTACCATGCCCTGGGCCCCCCCACCACTAGGAGTCCGTTCCTACCCGTTTCTACCGGTTGCGCCAAACGAACACAGGCATGGGTATTTCCGTCCCAATGCCAACACCAGCAACTACATGGACCCCACCACCTGGGCAAGGCCTAAGGCCAACCTTGTGACCTGTCAGGCCCACAGCCACACTACCCCCGCTAGCTGCTCAAACGGTGTTGATTGATGAGGCTATGTGCATTTTGGTGAATGCCCTACGAAGGGGGACAACACCACCTCCACCTGCACTAGTGTTCCCTGCAGGGATGGCAAATTCCTTGAGGAGATGTCCCATAGCCAGTTGATGACCAAGTTCCTTAGGGAAGGAGACCTAGTCTCTCACGTGGAAAGGTTCAAGCATATTTGTGAAGCCTTTGGTGCACCAGGTGACCTTGAAATGGCCAATGCATTTGGCCTTAGCCTGCTGGACAGCAAGGCAGGTCAATGGTATAGAGCTCTCACCCCAAAGGAAAAGATCAATTGGGAGACGTTGGGAAAGGCTTTTATTGTGGGATTCACTCCCAACGGTCATAAATGAGCCCGATCAACTAGTTGTATGGGGTGAAACAAAATGACAAAGAATCCCTTGGGGATTACATTGCGAGGATTAAGCACCTCAATGCCCATTGTGAACCCTATGAGTGAATGAGTGATGAACGGTTGTTGCCACACTTCCTTATCGGGTTAGCAGACCCAAAGTTGCACGACCATCTCGTGGTGATGAACCCCACCTCCTTTGATCTATGCAGCAAAGTGGCCATCTATATATGTGACAACATGATGGAAAAAACGGATTCGGATAAGGCCTCAGCCCCCTCCGAAGTAGCCCCATCAGTTAGGTCCTCGAGTGTAAAGTAAGAAGGAAGCTAACGTGCCCAAAAGCTTGGACATGAGTGAGCTAGCCTCCAGCTTGTTGGAGTAGCTAGGTCAGCAATGGAGAGTAGGAACCTCCAAGGAAGTGCCGAGCAACCCCCACTTGTTTCCACGACGAGACAATGTCTGGTGTGGGGTATGCAATGGCAACCATCCTTCCAATGAGTGCCCGCACCTAAGGGCAAGGCCAGCACTCTACTGTGCACACTGCCATAGGTGGGGAAACCACGATACCTCTCAATGTCGCTTTCCAAGGTCCCTTCCCAGACCCATATCAAATGCGATCCCCATTGGCCCTAATTGCCCCACCAACCCCCAACTCCTGCAAGGTGGCCCTGGAGCTAGCTCGAGCTAGTACCATGCTCGAGCTAGTACCATGCTCAGCTAGCTCGAGCTAGTACCATGCTCAGCTTGCTCCGTTGCCTCCACCCATACTAGGCCTGCAACCACCGCTACCACGCATCGCCCCAATCAATCAAGTGTTGGTCAAGGAGTTGCCCAACGACTAGGAGGAATCATGGGCCTCATGATTATTACCTTTATGAGGAAGGAAGTGGAGCCTTAGCCCACTACCTCCGCCAAAGGATCAATAAGTCCTCGTATTCCAGACTGCCCCTGTAAATGCAAGGGTGAGAAATCTGAACTCAATGGCTCGGAGGCCCCCGCTCTAATGTTATACCTGCCAAGGTCCCCATAGAGCAAATGAATGCCCTTACCAAGGCACTTTGAACCCGCCGGTGTCTTGTTTCAAATGCCAAGGTCCACACTTCTTGAAAGACTGTCCGTACAAGGATCATACGCCCACCACCTCAAGCACAACCAACCCCGCTTCCTTGTGTGCAAGATGTGGCATGAAGCATCTATTCCAAGATTGTCCCACAAGAAGACCGACCACTCCACTCACCTCGCAGCCTCAATCTATTTAGCATCGAACAAGGCCATGTGGCCACCGTGCCACTACAAGTCATCACCAGGATGCAGGCCAAGGCAGTAGGCAAGGCCTTGAAGAAGCCCACCAAGAAGGGCAAGGTAGCCCCATTGCCCAATTCTGAGATCCCTCCATATCCGCTAACCCGTTCCAAGAAAGCTATTCGAGTAGGTGACGATTTCAATTTAGTGTTCATCCAGGATGGTTCTGATGAGGAGACAGCTACCCTTGTCACCTCCTCTGCTTCTCAATAGTCTTCCATCTAGGGTGACCCTGAGGTACCTCCGATCCCAGAAGTAAACAAACCAATGCAGGCTCAGGCCCTAGCACCGACTCCCACCTATAAAGAAGCCTACCCTGACCCGGTCTTAGAAAAGCAATACGTAAAATGCTCAGGACTTGGTGCATGAGTGCTAGGATAAGTTTGAGCATGCATCGATTAAAGGCTAGTAGGGGATCAAATACCATCCATCAAGCCCACATGATGGGGCATCGAGGAGCGAAGTCTCTCAAGGTTTCAAAAAGAGTGGAAGAAGAAGAACACCTCAGCATGGAGCAGTCGAATGCGCTGCATCTGCTGATGCAAAGGATGTTCCAAGAGGACCTAGTGTTGCACAACCTCCAAGATGAAGGAGACCTGTACGGCTTTGATGACATGTTATCCATGGAGGAAGAAGCTTCACCAAAACCTTGCGATAGTGCCAGGTTGGTTGCCTTCCTATCTACAGAAGGGAAAATGCTGATCGTGTCTTTGCTAAGAGGAAACCCCATCCTATGGTGTGATCTATCCAATTGGTGGATGAACATGCCATTCCTACCTCTAGCCCCTGTCAGCCAACCGATCAATGCTAGATAAGGGGCAGAACCTACCCAAGATTCCCATCAACAAGCTAGGCCAGTATTTCGAGGGTGATGACACAAATGCCTCAATTCCCATAAGAAGGTAGAAGCCATCCTGGATGGGGGAGCAGGAGTGAGTGTTTACACCAAGGAATGCTGGGAAAAGTGGGGAAGGCCCGCACTCCAGTAGACCCATCTAGTAGTAAAGCTAGCAATGGAGGGACCGTTGAACCTCTGGGAGTATTGATAGGCATAAACATTAAGGTCTTTGGTTTCACGTACCCTGCCAGGTTTGTGGTCATGGATTTCACACATCAACCCGCGTATAAAGCTATCCTAGGTAGACCATTCTTGCGTACGTTCGAACTCATGCATGACTAGCATAACAATAATACTACCTACAGCACAAGGAGCAAACCATGAGAGTGGACCTGCACACCTACAAGGCCCACCCATTGTCAGGACACCTCTTTGCTGCGGAGTCTGACACCACCACTCAAACCACCTCTGTAAAACTATTCCAACCCTATGACAAGGGAGAGGATGAGAAGGAGTCTGATGACTTCTGGTATGCACCTCTTCCCTAGCCAGAATTCTCACAGAACTGGATGCACATCTTAGCCAAGATAGATGTCCCAGAAAGTGTAGGGTTTCAAATCACCACCCCAAAGCTCGAGGGTCTGACCCCCGTAGTTCCCTTAAGGATGTTCAATATGCTCAAACCACGAGAGGTAAGCAAGGGAACAATAAGGGTAAAATCAGATCTTCACTGGCTGACCTACGTAGGTGCCATGACTGCCCACCATGAGTTCTCCTTGAATTGGGGAAACAAGTTGAGTAGGGTAACCACCCCCGTCCGCTCTATAAGTACAAGGGAAGAGGCCCATTCAGGTCCCAAATCCCCTGCATCCAAAGGCAAGGCAAGAACCAAAAATTCCACTACCCTAGTAGATAATGAGAAAGATATTGAGGATAAAGAAGACTTACGGTAGGTGCCAGCCCACTACAAGGCCTATACAATTTAGGATCGCAAGATCTTATACCAACAGGCCAAGACAACCCAAGAGGATGATTGTTCTCAAGGGTATGATGGACCGGGTTAAGGAAGTGAACTAAGCCCCGAATGGCTAGGACCCACAACCCGTATTTGTTGCTAATGACCTCACTCCCAATGAGGAGAATGCCTTAATAGCTCTCCCATGGGAATTTAAGGATTGCATGGCCTAGAAATACATAGACATGAAAAGAGTACCTGCTGCAGTCATGCAACATACAATCCCCATGATGGATGATGCTAGGCCAGTGCAGCAACGCCCTTATCCTATGAATCCTAAATATGCACTCAGTGTGAGGGAAGAAATCCAGAAACTCATAGATGCAGGATTCATCTACGAGATCGAGCATACAGACTGCATATCGCCCATTGTGATAGTCCTGAAGAAGAATGGAAAAATAAGAGTATGTGTGGATTTGAAGAAGGTTAATGCGGCCACGAGACATGACCACTACCCCCTGCCATTCACAAAACATGTTCGAGAAAGGGTTACCCAAAAAGGAAGCGTATAGCTTCCTAGATGGGTTAACGTAGCCACGAGACGTGACCACTACCCCCTACCATTCACAGAACATGTTCTAGAAAGGGTTGCCAGAAAGGAAGCGTATAGCTTCCTAGATGGGTTTTCAGGTTACAACCAAGTCTCAATTGCCACCCAAGATCAACATAAGACCGCCTTCGCTACCAAATGGGGAGTATATGCAGCCATGGTTATGATCTTTGGTCTAACCAATGCCCCAGCTACCTTCCAACGTATGATGATCATGGTATTCAAGGAATACCTGAGGGACTTTGTGGAAGTCGTCTTGGATGAAATCTGCGTGAGCTTGAAATGGGATTACCACTTGAAGTATCTCAGGCTCATCCTCGAGAAGTGCCGCTTATACCGCATATCCCTCAACCCCCTTAAGTGCCAATTTTGGGTCAAACACGGTGTCATCCTGGGTCACATAGTGTCTCGGAATGGAATCTCTACGAACCACAATAAAATCAAACTCATTTTAGAGTTACCACCCCCCATCAACGCTAAGGAAGTCCAACAATTTATTGGCCATACGGGCTATTACCGAAGGTTTATTTTGTTCTATGCCAACATAGCCCACCCGTTATACAAATTGCTAGTATCCTTTGAGTGGACTGATGAATGTCAAACATCCTTTGAAACCGTCAAGCTAGCTGTAGCCATCGCCCCAATATTGAGGTCTCCTGGCTGGAATTTAATATTCCACGTCCACATTGATGCCTCTAAGTTTGCCATTGGATGTGTGTTAGCTTAGCCCGAGGAGCATAATTTGGATTATGTGGTATACTTTGCTAGCCCCATCAACTAAATGAGGCCGAAGTTAACTACACCACCACCGAGAGAGAGGGTCTTGCCATGGCCTACTATGCAGTTAAGAAATTCAGACACTACTTGTAGCGAACAAGTTTGCCTTCTTTCTAGACCATCAAGCACTGTTGTACTTGGTCAACAAGCCCTGCATGATGGGACGCATCACTAGGTGGATGTTGATCATGTTAGAATTTGACTTTACAGTCACAGTGCGCAAGGAAAAACCCATGTTTTAGCCGACCACCTATCGAGGATCCCTAACGGGGGCGAAGCTCTGACCAGAGTGGAAGATGATCTTTCCGACGCTTCCCTCTTCTTCCTCAATGTTATTCTAGAATGGGCTGCCGAGATCGGCCATTACTTAGCCAACGGACTACCCCTAGGCCAAGACCTTAAGAAAGATAGAGCCCGTAAACTCATTAAGGATGCACCACCATACCAGCTGATAGCAAGCCAACTCTACCACATGGGTAAGGATGGCATACTGTGAAGATGCATGTGCGAGCACGAATACATCAAGGTGCTTGAAGAAGCACACTCAGGAATCATAGGAGGCCATTTTGCTGTAGAGGTTATAGCACGAAAAGTGCTGCAAGCTGGTCTCTGGTGGCCAATGCTCTTCGGAGATGTGGCCGAATTCGTTAAATGATGTGACCCCTGCCAGCACATCCAAATCCCACACAAGGCCAACATGATGCCCCTAACCGGGATCCTAGCTGATCAACCCTTTGAGAAGTGGGGCATCAATTTCATTGGTCCCATAAGCCCAGTTGGCTAAGGGGACCAAGGCTCGATACATCATCCTAGCGACTGACTACTTCACCAAGTGGGTAGAAGGAAGAGCCACGGTAAAGGATGATGCAAGATCCACTGCCAAGTTCTTATATGAACAAGTCATCTCGCGGTTTGGATGCCCGTTGGAGTTAGTCAGTGATCGAGAAACTCACTTCCTCAACGAAACCATAGCAATCCTGACAAGCAAGTTTATAATCATTCATAGCAAGTCAACACCATACTACCCCAAAGCAAATGGATTGGCCGAAAGCTCCGACAAAACTTGCTATAAGATTATCACATGTACAGTAGAAGCCAATCGTATCGAGACTGGGCGCATAAGCTCATAGTAGCGTTATGGTCCTACTGGATGTGCTACAAGGTGGCAACTCATTGTACCCCCTTCAAGTTAGCCTTTGGGGTAGAAGCAGTAATGCCAATGGAGTATGTACTGCCCAACTTCTGTCTTGCCGCCGTAAGGGAAAGACTCACGGAAAACGCATTAGCCGAATGGCTAGTCGACCTCAAAAAGCTAGGGGAGACAAGGGTTCGAGTAGCCTACGCTCTCCGAGTAGAAAAGACCCGATGTAAAAAGTGGTTCGACTGCAACCTCAAGAACAAGGACCTGGCAAAAGGAGACTTGGCACTCCTATATAGTGTCTGCAACACCAAACGCAAGCTTAAGTACCAAGGTATGGGTCCTTACCATGTAGTTGAAATTACTCCCCAAGGGGCATGCCAAATAGCCACCCTTGATGGGACAAAAATGGATGACTACCTAAATGGGAGCAAATTGAAAAGGTACTATGGACCACTCATTATCCCTACCCTTCAAGCCGTACATAGAGAAAAAGAGCTCAAGGCAGAGGTAGCCATAATGAAGCACCAAGCCATCGAGGAAGCTAGAATCCATAATGCTAAGATCCGACAACGTAGACAAATGATCTTTTTTAAGGCGATGACGGAACAGATTCAACTCACAGATGAGCTAACAATAGAGCCAGCCAGATTGCTTGTTCAGCTACAGGTACCGTGCTTTCACATCAAAGCACTCGTAGACCCAAGAGCGAGCCATAATTTCATCTCCCGAGAATGGGAAAAGCTACAGGTACCCCTAATCTTCACGGTTGCCTCAATAAGAGCAATAAATGGCCAAGCTGTGGATATACGCTTTTATGTTATCCCTACTAAGGACGAGTGATCAGCATCGAGTGGGGGAGGGGGCACAATAATGTTGTATATCCGTGAGGTAAAGCCAAGGGACCCAATAGGTAGTCCACTGTGCTTGTCCCTCCGCCATGTGGGAAACAAGTGAGACCACCGGATGATGGCCATCTCTGTAGACCATTGTAAATGATGAAATTGAAAAGTAGATTATTCTAGGAAGAACTTGGTGTTATGCTGTCAATTGCCAAATTGACTAGCAGGCCCGAATGGCTTTGCTTACCAATGGTGGTCAAACAGCAGGGTAATCCCATTGTGTAGACCAAGCCCCCCCTATTTGACCTCGACCTCACCGATTCACGACAATGAAGCGACACAGCCAAGCCAACCGAAAGCCCCAACTTCCACCAGCACACTGCCCAAGGGCCCAGTTCAAAAGGAGTACAAAGCTAGCCGCAGTGGTAAACCGATGCCATTGCATGCGCAACCCATGCTACCACCCTCTACTTAAGAAATCTGTGAGCGGCAAGTACAAGATGCTATCCTCTGCACCCAATGTCACTTCGATCAGAACCAGCATCTCGAGAATGGTAGCGCAACAATAGCAACTCAGGTCACCTCAAGATTGCTTCCTCCACCCCCATTCACCACACGGAGAAGGCTGCGTACAACACTCACACCTCATCCACCACCACACCTCACCAACAGTTCGAGCAACATCGCCCGCTCGAGCTGCTGAAGCAACAAGGTTGCCTGGATCTAGAAGAAGACATTGCAAACCCCAAAGGTGACAAAGGCAGCACCACAAGAACCTTTGTCCTCCTAGGACACAGCCCCACAAGAACCTTCCAATGATCCAGACACAACAGGCTAGCCCCAAGGTACTAAATACGCAATGGTGCTATGAGCGGTTTGACTCAACACAAGCATCACCACCACCAATCGATGGACCCCTCAGAATCCGAATTCCATCCGACCAAGAGTTACACAAGAACCTCGCCCTAGGAACGACTACTTAACGTTGGAGCCCGCAACAGCAACAAGGTCTGACACAAAGGTGCCTCTAGCATCCAAGGTAAGGAACAAGCTGGACACGTGCTCTACATGGCTCCTTACTCGTCTCGCTATGTGGCAATACAGCATCCGCCTCCACCACATTCATCATAATCATCGCATCTAGGTCTACGTGAGTCAGTATGGTAGGCATCTCACCTGACGCACCAGCCGCACTGTCGAGCCCACCGCACATGTACACACAGTCAGCATTAGGTCCGCTCTTGCATTGTTTATAAGGGCTTATGTTCTCGCATGCTGACCTCCTTGTCACGACACCCAACACAAGTGCACTCCACTCCACCCACACTTCACCCACCCCACTCCCCCTTCCTCCCCTTTTTTCTATTTTCCCATAGTCACTACATCACCAACCGTCGTTGAAAGGTTCACCACCAATTGTCGCTAAAAGGTTTGCCACCAACCATCATTGAAAGGTTCACCACTGACTGTCCCTGAAAGGTTCGCCACCGACCATCCCTGAAAGGTTCGCCACTGACCCCGTCCCTGAAAGGTTCACTATCGACCATCGCTGAAAGGTTTGCCACACGGACCATCACTGAAAGGTTTGCCACCACTGACCATCGCTAAAGAGTTTGCCACTAACCATCGCTGAAAGGTTTACCACCGACCGTCGCCGAAAGGTTTGACACCAACCGACGCCATCCCGATCCCTATCGAGCTGTCACTATCCCACATCGCACCGCCTCGTCGCCATTTGGGTACCACGCTGGCCGCAACCCACGTTATTTCACACCGATCGTCGCCATCGATGTTCGTCATCAAGTATCACCATAAATTCAGCATCGACCGTTGCCATATAGTATCCCACCGGTCGGGGGGATACAAATCTATAAAAGCAAGCCTACTCCGTCGGGTCGTCGCCATAGTAGTTGCAGCCAAACTCTGTCAAAATTTATCCAAAAATCTGACAGTTTCCTGCCCACTTCCCCTCCATCCCTATCAGCAAATTGATGTCCTCTTGTTCTTCCTCATCCACCAATTCCCTTGTCACATAACTCCCACTTCTGTTTGCCATGGAGTCCAAACGTGACTTTTTCAAATTCGAGTCACACTTGGACCTCCACCCTTGCCCTATCCCAGAGGCCACCGGCCCATCAAACTCGTAGACCACCCCTTCGGCCACAATTCAAATGCCGGACGAAATACTCGTGGAGGACTTACAGGATGAAGACACCTCCACCAGACAGGCGACTCAAGAGGAGCCAGCCCCGCAACAGGCACAACCCCCACGAAAACACAAAAGCGCACCCTGGTGCCAACCGCTGGGGCGAGTACAAGATCGTGCATTCACAAGCACACTCGCCATTGGGAGAAGCATGGCTCCAAGAGCTATATGCTTGTGTGGTCCACTTGCGCTTCACACTCACCCTCCACTACCACACTGCAACAGCATATGCCGCTCTCCAAGACCCAGCAATCGTGGAAGGCCTTAACTTTTTAGGCTTGCAGAGAGTAGCAGACAGCTTCCCATACCACCTAGACATGAAGCTGCTGGCGGAGTTCCTCAAGACATACGACAACACCAAAATCGGTGTCTTGAGAGATGTAGCAGGCAACCCCCACCACTACCAAATCAATTAAGACACGGTGCGGGGCAGTATTCAACCTGCCAATGGTGGTAGAAAAATATTCCCAGCAAAAGAAGAACCTCGACTCCCTAAAGAAGGTCTGTCCCTATGATCACCACAAGTGCAGAGGTCGCATCCAGTTCAACACCATCTACAAGCCCAAAGTAGAGCATCCAGCAAGAGCCCTGCAATGGCTCACTCAAGTAAAGCACTCGGACCATCATCAAGCCATTGTGCCCATTATCCTTAAAAATAAATGTTTGAAATATTAGCGAGGATTTGAATTTTTTTTGCAAAAAAAGCTAATGATTTTAACATAGTTACTAATGTATCATAATTTAGGAAACAATGCTCCAAATATCCATTTGGTATTCCAATATTCAAATTGATGGATTTCTAGTGAAAAGTTGGAAACAACAAGGGTCCCACAATTGCCTTTTGATGTCAAAATTATCTTGGCATTATGGGAGATTTAGAATATTTGACTAACAAGGAATGGATAAAGGGTGTTAATGAGGAGTGTTAGGCATAATGGGCACTCAATGTCGCACTAAAGATACATCACTTCAAACTTCCAAAGAAAATATATAAAAATATAATCTGCTCCATCAATATTGTGAAACTAAAAAAACCAACTCGATAAACTTTTGCCAAGATTTATATTAAAATATAACTAGATTTTTTATAAAAACATTCATGTAGTTGACCGATCTCATAGTGCAACAAAACTTGTTCTTCTTTTTGTCTTCCTGAAGTATGGAACTACCCCTAGCAATGTAGAAGAGCAACCGCCTGGAATTAGTAAGCTCATGAGGGTACTAGTAAGTAATATCTAGTTGGAGGTCTACATCGCAAAGAACTTTTGCTTGCCAATAGCCTCTATGAAGTCCATTTAGGGTTAGTAAACCATCTTTGATGACCACCCGAAGTGAATATCTAGAACTTGGCAACTAAGAGCTCTACTTGGTCCTACTTTTTTTCATAGTTGTACCAAGTGTAACATCTAGGGTAGACAATAAGTGAACACTCTCTGAAGAACTCCCATGCTTGATTATATCTTGAGCTTCAACGGTCTACACAAAGGAAAAGGAAACAAGTGTGGAAATTGAAATGAAATCCATTGCCAATACTGAACAAAAACACAATCAAAATAGAAAATGGACTTTCTCAATACAAAAAGAGAGGTACTTAATACAAAACTTTGTGAAGATGGAAAACAAAGCTCCAAAATTAGGTGATGAGAATAAGAAAATTGAAGGGGAAACACATACAAAATCGATCCCCGCGATTGAGTTATTATGAGTTTGCACGAAAATTCAATCCTTGGGATCAAATTAGCATGAAATTAGACAATTTATGAAAGAATTGTATACTCCTTGGCGTGAGGTGTATCACTTGAGAGAGCCTTGCAATTTTAAGATATTTATTCAAGGTGGAGAAGGTGAGGGATGTTGTCCCAAGGAATTGAATGGCTTGAGCTTTCAGCATCAAAGAGGAAAGAAAATCAAAGAACATATCTATATGGTAGATTCGATGCCCATGGATGGCTTACAAGTTTTGGCCTTTGTTCTAGTCCATGAAATTCATGCTTCGGCACAACCACCTCTAGTCATTGATAGTGATGTGAAGCAGGCACAAACTTAAAGAAGAGATATTGACTATAAAAGGTGCATGTTTGAGGATAGAAGTTTGATTGAGAAGGCAAAAACATACTCTAGAAGTGGAGACATTGGACCGTGGTGGAATAATTTTGTATAAGACAAGCTCTCCTTCTTGATCAATTTAAGAATAACACTAATGCTTTGTGCAATCCTTCTGTATGGTGAATATCTTCTCCTCCTTCAAGACAACCTATACAATGTCTATCACTTGAGGTGGAAGCATGAATCAATGCACTTGCACAAGAGATGTACCTCAGTGCATGACGATCACACCAAAGACGAGAAGAGCTCACTAAAATGTGGGCAGGTTCCATAAAAGATTTGAAGGTTGAAACCATGATTTCAGCTCTTGCTTACAAGGACCCTCTCGGACATTCATTTTGGATGGCAAAAGTGGTAGAAATTCAAGAGAATGTGTAAGAGCATGTGACTTCCATTGTTGTGCAATGGTTTAGGACCACATAAATGCTAATCATTAAAATGGAAATATGTTCCAAAATCACTTGCATGTCCAAAAACAAAAAAGGCAAGAAGGCATACCAAGAACTAGCCATGATTGGGTGCTCTTGATCTTGAAGTAGACACATTTGTTTATGACGTTTAACTTACAAATGATGGAAGAAGGTGATAGACATCTCTTTGAGAAGGTTCCCTCGATGCCACACATCTTGTTGGCTCCTCCTCTTGTCTCACATAGTTGCAAATGAAAGCAGCATTAGGTCTTCATACTGTTGAGGAGGATGAATCATCCACTTTTTCATTTAATGATGGCAATCACCTTGATCATGATGAAATTGTAGGTGTTGATATACAAAAGGATGGACTCACTGATTGAAAGAATGCATGTAAACTTTTTGGTCATGTAGCTATACCAAAAGTTCATCTTTTTTGATATCGTTGCATCAAAAGCATGCCCAACTTTTCAATTTCTTTGACTAAGTTGGCATACCATAAGATCAGAATTATGTAAATGTTGAATAAAAAGTACTTTTAAATTTAGACCTCTTTTTTGCCTACTTTTTTTCATTAGTGATATTGTGCAATAGTGATTTAAACTATCATGGAAGTAATCTCAAATTTGTACTTTTAAAAAGGAATACCCCATTTAGTTCTCATTTGTGTGCCCTTTTACCCACTTTATACGCAATAGTTGCATGGTGGCCATGATACAAAACATGTTGCAAGGTTACAAATTCAACAATCAAAGAACCTCATCAGATACGTGATCCAACTCAATCAACTAGAAGAACATTTGAGATGTCAATGCCTTTATCAAGCACTAGGACTTTGTGACTAAAGAAGCATGAGAACCAAAAAGGAGGAAAAAGAAGAACACCATAACGTCAAATGGGAGGCCAAATCAAAGAAGAAAGGGATTGCACCAAACACAAAGATCATGATGCTAGGGAAGCCTAGTGAGCCCAACGTTGGGGCCTGCTTTGATCTACAAGAAAGCAACAAAAATAATACACCATTTTGACAAAGTGTCAAAGGTTTCATTTCTTGGGAAGCTCAGTTTTAAATCAAGCCCATGAGTGCTTGTCTTAATGCACTCAACCTTGAGAACTATTTTTCATTGTACAAGCAAAAAAAAATGAGATATATATCATAGGTTCCATGCACATAAAGCAATCACACGGTGGCACAAGTGGCACCAACATTAGGGATCGGGTCGTATTTGATTGGAAGGACTGCTGCCTCGATGACGACATCCGTGCCAAGTTCTTGCAACCCTACTATTGTGTTAATTGAAAGCACAATTCTTTGAGACGATGCAAGGACCCAATACGTTGGTGAACAACTATGTGAATCAATGGCAATACAACTATAGAGAGAGAGAGAGAGAGAGAGAGAGAGAGAGAGAGAGAGAGAGAGAGAGCCAAAAAAATATCATCAGTAAGCTAAACATGAGCTCACTCAAGCTGTTAAGCTCGTAAGGAATGACTCTCCATGGTGTTGCTAAGGGGTAGCAAATCCAATAGCATCTTCATAAGAAAAGCAGCAATTGACGACACAAGAACATCATTGTTACCATTGCCATGGACACAACCACAACAAGAGGCATCGTTAATTACATCCACCAAAAGCAACATCCTTGGCACCACCAAGACGTTCAATTCCAAGAATATTCTGCACAATCACAACAACAAATTGGACATAAGGGAGGACAATCAAGGCATCCAATTCAATCTAGTCATGCTCTTGTCTAGACACCTCCTTTCAACCATTAAAGTTCTCCAAGACAACCAATCAAATACATCCAAACATGTTATTACATCTAGATAGGACTCAAGTTTGTGATTCTCTTTGTTAATGAAAGCTCTCGAGATTCAATTGACAAGCATCGAGCTACCAAGGTCAATGTATTCACTCGAGAAGATTAAGGAAGTACTTAAGCTATATTTGGTCACACCCAACAACTAGTTAGCACCCATGCAATAGCCCTAAATACCAAGCTACACCTTGGTGGCATGGTCTAGAATCGTTGCTACCTTGAGACCATCAAATGTCATCGTCAACACAATGACACACAAATCCCAATGTACTTATAATTGGGCCATCATAATCAAAGTCTTAGCAAAAAGTCTAAGGTTCTTACACTCATAGTAAGTTGGTCGCTGGTCTCTTCATGTCTTAGCACAAGCATCTATCATACCAAGAACGGCAAGAAATGATCGATGCAAAGGTTGAAAAGGTCAAAGATGTACAAACCACAAAAACGAGGAGAATTTTCCATGCAGGTAGTCAATCAAATGTTTCTATGCAAGTACTGAAGGGGACTCCCAAGTCTTTCATTTCAACAGTAGGGGATATCACCCACATCTACATGCATGACCATCTACGAATTGAATTTCACTCT
Organism: Dipteris shenzhenensis; assembly: GCF_047967505.1. Classification (NCBI taxonomy): domain Eukaryota; kingdom Viridiplantae; phylum Streptophyta; class Polypodiopsida; order Gleicheniales; family Dipteridaceae; genus Dipteris; species Dipteris shenzhenensis. The sequence continues at coordinate 11,447,755 of NC_141624.1, forward strand.
TGTATCAATATTATTGACAGCACATCAGTGGGAAAGAGCAAATCTTTCACTCGTCAATATTGCATATTTGCTTGTAGCCTAAGCTCTGGCTTAGGATCGGATTTCCTAGCATTATATGCTGAAAGAAAACTATGAAATTTGGAGTTAGCTCCAATTTAGAGTCAAGTCCAGTAGCATACATACACATCTCCACTCTAATGCCACTTCAGTGTTTGAAAGTGCATGCACCAGGCAGGGGCGCCTCATGGTCCCCTAGTTTGCAATGGTAATCTCAAGATGGAGAAAATAAGACTTCCATGTGACACAATCTATCTCACAGCTGCTCACAGATATGTTTCTTTTTTCTGTGGCAGAACCAAAATTTGAAAACTAGCTTCGTATCTGCCAAAAATTCAGTTCTCTGGGTCCAAATGCGATCTTACCATGTCATGCATCATCTAGCATGCAGGGGTCTCTCTCTCTCTCTCTCTCTCTCTCTCAGAATGAGAAAATATTAGTAAAGAAGAATTTTATTAGCACTGCCCTTCTTTCTGGCAAAAGAACAATCTAGAATTTGATGCAAAAATGCTGTCACTCTAATTTGCTCGATCTCATTATTATGAGTCTGACTATGTGACAGCACAACTCAATAAGGCCTCTCATGTGCTCACATCAACAGCCTTCATATTACTTGGAGGTATGATGTACAACTATAACGCAGAAGTGGACCACGTACGACTCAAAATATTTCCTCCAAGATTCCAAGAGACATTATTATTTAATACACAGACAGCAGGTCTATGGTATGCTCATGGTCTGCCAAAAAAGACACGACCACTCTCCTTCAATGGTTGCACTCAAGGCTCCGGTTGCATCTTCTCAGCCTCCTCCCGAATGGATTGAAACAGGACTGTCGACAGATACCGCTCTCCAAAGCTAGGAAAAACCACCTGAGAAACAACAGTGTTATCACCATCTCATCACAGTTGCAGTGGGCATATTTGACGAAAAGGCACATTGAAGAATTACCACAATAAGCTTCCCCGCATTCTCTGGCCTCTTTGCAACCCGAATAGCTGCAACTGTGGCTGCTCCCGATGAAATGCCCACCTACACTTGACAAAAAATAATGCTGACTACTAGCAATCAACGAAAAAAGCAACATGAGGACACGAGCATAGAGTATGGTGAAGCATACATTACGGACAACAATGCTGTTGCAAACACAACCAAGCATGAAAATACTTCATACATATTAGCATGCCACTTACCAACAGGCCTTCTCGAAGAGCAAGCTCCTTTGCCATCTCTATTGCTTCACTGCTTGAAACCTGCAACAAAAGAATTGGTAATCTTGAATATAAAAGATCATAATCTTACATAGCAGTAGCAACAACCGAGGCACCCTGGCTCAAGCTCTCTCTGTACCCCTTTCAAGAAAATAATATCCTAGCATGCCATGGAGACGAGGCACTAAAACACCCTGGAAGAATTGTCCTTTTTTGAGCCATGAAGGATAAATAAGAAATCAGGAATTCAAACCTAATATTATAAGACTACCACCGACATCCACTCCCAGTATGCCCTTTCTTTGAAAAACAGTTAGGCACACGGGAGTGTTGAATCCTGTGATTAATGAGAAAATGTTCAGCCTAAGGAATGAATAATGAGCAAACTCACATGCTTCTACCCCTTGGGCAAATTTGACTGAAGAGCTTTAAAAATGTAGACACTCTAATTCTGCTCCTTAGGTCAGCAAACTGAACACTACTCCATCACCACATGCAAAATCTATATATATGCATGCGTAAGACTAGAATGTAGATATCTAATCATAAAAATTCAGATTTTTGTGTTTCTAAATTCCAAATTTCAACTGAAATTTTTAGCAGTTGGGGCGCAAAATCTACTCTTAATGCCGACCAAAAACCCACCATGTATAATAAAGGGGAAAGAAAGGCTTAGTGAGAGGATTAGATCTAGGGGAAAATGCTCTTCATGAAGATCTTCGAGGACCAATGGTTAAGATGGTGTGTCAGATTGACTTGAATTCATGTGTTTTCAATAATCAATATTTCTATTCAGCCTTGGAAACAAAATAAGTAATGCCATTGGGAGAATGTGATGTTTTTTGGTTCGTTGAAAAGCCTCATATGTAGTTTGATAATAATTTGAGCTCCTTTTTTGAAAAGCGCACCTTAAGACCACGTTTCGTACACGATTCGATCATTACAAGTTCTTGGTGTTATCATCTGTGCACCCACAACCTTTCAACAAATGATGAATGATTTCTTTCATCCATATCTAGGAATGTTTGTTGTGGCCTTTTTAGACTAACATCTTTATCTACAGCAAGACTCTCTTTGAGCATGGACGGCATCTACGGATAGTGTTGTCCATACTTAGGAAAGAACAGCTCTATGCTAAAGAAAGTAAGTGTGAGTCCTTGAAACAAAAACTCGCATAGCTCGGAGATCATTTCTCTAAATGTTGTCCATATTGATAATGAAAAAGTGAGAAAGGTATGTGAGTGGCCCATTTTGAGAACAATAACGGAGGTCAGATCCTATTTAGGATTTAAGATTTGTGAACTTTTTCCAAACGGACATGTGGAATTATGCTGAGTTAGTGTCAAGTCTTTGGGTCTGCGCACAGTGTACTCTTCAGAAGCACGTTTCCATGCACTCTCGAAGAGTGTTATTAGTATTTCTCAATTCTCTAAGTATAAAGCAAATTCTCCCCTAATTGGGGGAGGGGGCCCTCATTGGGTACAGGGACCCAATCAGTTGTCGACTCTATTCTCTCTCTACCCTTATCCCCTTTCTCTCTCTATGGTGCATAACGTTGATTCCTCGCTAAAAGTTGAAAGAAAATCTTGTTGCGCTTACACGATCAGATTACCATTGCAAGTTACATTAGTATCAGAGCTTTAGTCTATATCCAACTTGACTACCGCGAGTGTATGGTTGTCTAGAGATCCGAAAAGGACACACAATCAAGTGCCATGGAAGGGTCAGGAAAACAAGTCAACTTTGAAGACTATGAAGAGGAGAAAGACTACCAAAAAGATACGCTTCCACCAAGTGCTCAAGAAGTGATGGCAAATCTTCTAGAGCAGAATCGGATCCTCCTACAGCAACTCAAAGAACATTCATCTCAGCTAGAAGAAAGTAGAAGATAGTAAGACCAAACAAAACGACGTCTAGAGGAAAAAGAAGCAAAAAATATGTTGGAAGAAAGAGGAACCACAATTTTTTAAAAATTGTTCTTAGTGATGCGTGAGGGACGTAGGAATGAGGAGGCACTGCGACACGCAGAGCTCACCTAGGCAGAGAGGCAACAAAAGTTAGACCGAGAGGCGATGCTTCTCCAACACAAACAAATGTAAGCCACTATGCAGGCAAGTTCGAGTGCAGCAACAGTCACCGCCACAGCTTAGTCATCGACAAAAGTAACACCACTCACCCAATCCACTCCAAATTTTGTTAAGTATGATGGTAAGTGTGACCATTCAGCTATTCTTCAGTTCATTCACCAATTCGTAGCTCATTTTCCGTTAGCACGGATTCAAGATGAGCAAGACAAAGTCCACCTAGCAGCCCCTCATCTTACCGGCACAAATTTTTAACTAGTGGCAACATTGGGCGAACCACAAATTTTTAAAAATTGTTCTTAGTGATGCGTGAGGAACACAGGAATGAGGAGGCACTGCGACGCGTAGAGCTCACCTAGGCAGAGAGGCAACAAAAGTTAGACCGAGAGGCGATGCTCCTCCAACACAAACAAATGTAAGCCACTATGCAGGCAAGTTCGAGTGCAGCAACAGTCACCGCCACAGCTTCGTCATCGACAAAGGTAACACCACTCACCCGATCCACCCCAAATTTTGTTAAGTATGATGGTACGTGTGACCATTCAGCTATTCTTCAGTTCATTCATCAATTCGTAGCTCATTTTCCGTTAGCACGGATTCAGGATGAGCAAGACAAAGTCCACCTAACAGCCCCTCATCTTACCGACAGCGAGGCGGTTACCTAGTGGCAACATTAGGCTAGTAAGCATACGAACCCACCAACGAATTTCGTTTGGGCAACGTTTGTTACCAATCTCAAAGCTTGTTTTCCACCGCCATAGTATATGCTTAACCTGGAGGATGAGTTTTCTCGTCTCTCCCAAAATAGTTTTGCCTGTGTTGACTTACAGCAACGAGGTCATCACTCTAATTGGACGTGTCTGAGAACGACAAGATGAAGCTATTCATTCGAGGATTGGACACAAACATCCGTTTTACGATCCGGAACTTTGACCCGCCCGATTACGAGTGAGCGCTGACTCTCGGCCAAAATCAAGAGATGATGTTGAACGGAGGAAGGCCCAAGTAGGTCTAGAAGGATTCCAAAGCGCCGCAACAGCAGTGAAACAGCACAGCAGGTAAGGACAACCAGTACCAAAAGAAAGACGCCCAGGCTTCTAGTCAAAAGGAGGAGTCCAAGCCAAAGATGACTAGGCTAAAGCACGCATTGCGAAAGGCTATCTACAGCCCGATGAGCAAAAGCGGTACTCCCAAGAACATCGTTGCTTTCATTGCAACCACATCGCTGGGCACGGCAAGAAGGATTGTCCGAAGTGGCTTGAAAAAAGGCTACGAAAGCGCCTACTTCGTGCCTCGCCAATGTACTGGCTCTTCAAGCTCCGCCACCGGCCTCAGCTACGAATGCAATCTTCCATGCTTTGAATGTCGTTCCCACGGTGGTCTTTCAAGGTAAGACGGAGGGCAACCTCTCAGACCAAAGAAGGCGCTCATTCGAGCATATGACACCGCTAATGGACATCTGTTCATTGTCTTATTCGACATGGGGAGTTCAAAACATGCCATCTCCCCTCATCTTGCTAAAACAATGGGATGTACTTTGGTGCCTTACGAGCTTGCAGTGGACAGGTTCACACTCGGCTTACGCACACACATCACACATAAGGCCATCCACTTTACGTTTTTAGTTCAAAAGGCCATACACGAGATTTCATTTTGATACCTTTAATGCAATGCGATATGATCCTTGGGATTCAGTGGTTCCGTAAGCATGTACCGACGCCGGATTAGCGGCAGGACACCTTCACTATTGTGGAAGGTTTACATGAGCCCGCCGTAATACGCGATGATCGGAGCATACCAGGGATTCCGTTAATATCACATATCCAAGCAAGTCGTGATACCTACAAGGGTGCCATGTGTGCACTTGTTTACGTCCAGTGCCAGATCACTACAGTCCAAGCCGCTCCTCCGATGGAGCAAGCCATGGTGGATCTACTCCAGGAGTTCAAAGACATCATGCTCCGAGATGATCTGCCACCCCAGCGACCTCCAAACAGACCGAAAGACCATCGCATTGATTTGCTTCTGGACTCCTCAAAAGACCATCGCATTGATTTGCTTCTGGACTCCTCACCTCCAAGTAAGTTTCCGTATCAACTTCCAAGTCTATGGAGGGGAGCAGCTGTCTCAATTACTGCGCGCAAGGTTTATTCGACCGTCATCTTCGCCATTTGATACACCCATTCTATGCATCGAGTATATCTTGGAAAAACTCAATGGCGCAAAATTTTTCTCCAAAATTGATCTCAAGAGTGGCTACCACCAAGTCCAGATGTTTGAAGCTGACATCCCAAAGATGGCTTTCCAGACAAAGCGAGCTCATTACGAGTTCATCGTCGTACCATTTGGTCTGAAGAATGCACCACCCACGTTCAACACGATGATGCCTCGAGTATTTGCATATTATATTGGGAAGTGCATGTTCATCTTTCTCGATAATATCCTTATCTTCTCCGCTACAACCGAGCAGCATATTAGGGATGTGCGATGTGCCCTACAATTATTACGTGATAACCAGCTATACCTCAACACAAAGAAAAGTGAGTTTGGGTTGCTGAAAATCCAGTATCTGGGATACATCATTAGTGCTCAAGGGATTCAATCAGATCCAGTGAAGATTCAAGCTATCACAAGTTGCGCTGTCCCCATGACGGCTCAAGAGATCCGGTCCTTTGTGGGATTGTGTCAAGCATAACTCACACATGGATGGATTCTCAACACACGCAACCCCTCTTACAGATTTATTAGAGGGGGCAAAGACACGCAGATAGAAAATTCAAGTTACAAGCAAAGCTTTGCAAGCCTTCAATGACTTGCAACGGTTGGCCACACGACAATACCAATTATGAAGATAGCCACCTGGGATGATCCATTTCTAGTAATCATAGGCGCTGGCAATGTCGCCATAGAGGTAGTTTAATAGCAAGAGGATAGACCCGTGGCATATTACAACTTATGATAGAGAGAGCTCCTCGGTGTCATCCATGCATTAAAACATTGAAAGGCTTTTCTCAACGGACGGACTTTCATGGTCAAGACAGATCACCAAGCCCTTAAGTGGCTTCAAACAATGCCTAGTTTACAATGGAGTGATCAGTAGCAACCGTGGAGCCAAATATTCCAACAGTTTGGAAAAATGATCGAGTACGTCCCCGACAGAAAGATTATGTGTCCTCAAAGACAAATGGCAGTTACTTCTTCAAGATGCCCATGACGCCCTTATTGGTGGTCATCGAGATATTAATGGTACTTTGGAGTAGTTAGAGCGCTATTTCTATTGGCCAAAGATAAACAAGGACGTATATGGCTATGTTCAAAATTATCAGATATGAGGCTTTCCACAAAAAGGCGGTTGGCTTACTTATGCTATTGCCAATACTCGACGGTCCTTTCTAGGAGAGAGGTATGGACTTCGTGGGACCACTTCCAGCATCCGTAGATACGCGTAACACTCAATGTCTTACTATTGTTTGTTGCTTTAGTAAATATTGTATGCTTATTCCCTACAAACAGACGGCCGTCTATGTTCAAAATTATCAAATTTGAGGCTTTCCACAAGAAGGCGATCGGCTTACTTATGCCATTGCCAACACCGGACGATCCTTTCTAGGAGATAGGTATGGACTTCGTGGGAACACTTCCAGTCTCCGTAGATACGTGTAACACTCAATGTCTTACTATTGTTTGTTGCTTTAGTAAATATTGTATGCTTATTTCCTACAAACAAACGGCCAACGCTGAAGATATAGCTCGTTTGTTCATTAAGCATTGGTATCCCATTAGCGGGTTGCCAAGGACCATCAAATCCGATAGGGACTCCAAATTTACGTCTAATTTTGAGCGAGCCTTGTTCGATAATTTTGATACTAAGCTACAGATGTCCAGCGCTTTCCATCCGCAATCGAATGGAGAGACGAGAAAACATAACGATATGGCGTTTGGTATTTTAAAATCATATTGTCATGATGCTCAGGTAAATGGGAGCAGTTTCTTCCGCTTATGCAGGCCATTTTGAACGATACCTATTCTTTGAGTATTGGTCGCACACCTTATGAAGCGGCATTTGGACGGCAGTTTACATCAATCCTCACCCGGATGGTGTCCCCATCTCTTGAAGCCAACAAAACCATCGAATCGATGGCAAAGATTATGGAGTCTGTGAAAACCCACATCACCAAAGCTCAAGCATCGTACACGCGCCAAGCTAACAAGTCCAAATGAGATGTCCAATACAAAGAGGATCAATGGGTGTATTTACGCATTATCAAGCAAAGATTGAAATAGGTGGGCAAGCGATGCCCTAAGCTGTCTTTCAGGAGCTTCGGACTATTCCCTATCATTCAAAGAATCAATGATGTCTCAATGAAGTTATGCCTTCCGAACAGTTCAACTATGCACAATGTGTTCCGCATATCTTGTTTGAGTACCACGATAGTCCCAGTGCTAAACATTCAGGAGTACAAAGAACTTTGGATCTAGTCAAAAGAACCTTCCTTTTTCCCTAAGCTTAAGGCTGATGTCAAACTTTATGTTCAGAACTTAACAACATATACCTTTGTAAGACTAGAATATATCCAATCGTACAAATTTAGAATTTTTTGTTGTTCTTAAGTCCAAAATCCTACAAAGAAAATACAAGAGAAAACGAAAGAGAAGAAAAAAGAGGTAACAAAATTTATGAAAAATAGAAGGAAGACAAACTTAGCAAGCAAAGCAACACTTATGTCGTCATCAGTGCCCAAGCATAAGCAGCTATACTGGATTTCTAAAGACCCGTGGAGTCTCTTGGGCAAACCCAATGCTTACTTAAATACGTCAAATAAACAAAGAGAAAGAAAACAAGAAATAAAGAAGAAAGGAAGAAACTTAACAACAATGCCAAATCAATAAAACTCAGCACTTTAGACAAGGTGAATTGTTGCATCATTTGGAAATACCTCAGAATAAATAGCACATCCATGGATTTTGTGGTAGGCTTACCACGAACCTCTCATGGGAATGATGCAATTTGGGTAATCGTTGGCCGACTCATCAAATTGGCTAGATTCATACCCACAAGACAGACTCTTACATCCACACAACTTGCTCATTTCTTTGTTGAGAAGTAAATTAGCCTATATGGCTTACCGGCTGAAATTGTCAGTGACAAAGATGCTAAGTTTACTCGACATTTCTGGCGGGCTGTGTTCAAGAAATTAGACACTCAACTCGATCTTTCAAACTTAGATGAACAAATGAACGGGTTTTGTTCATCCGGTCAATCAGACTTTGGAAACATGCTGAGAGCTTATGTCTCTTGAAGGCAAGTTGGTTGAAAATATTATCTTCCTTTGCTTAAATTTGGTTACAATATTGCAAATCGTTCAACAACTTGAAACAGTCCATCCATGCTGATGTATGGATACCAACCTAGACCGCCTTGGGAATGTATCGCTCCCTAATTGCTTAGATTCTAACATTGATAGTTTGATATGTGACATTTGTTAAATGTTTAGATTCTATGGAATTACTATTATGTGGCAGCTTTTGGCTATGGATCTAGTAACCAAATCTACATATATCTACATATCTATATACTTTTGTATATTTGTTAATTAATGTTTGTAATTTTAGAAACGACATGTCCTAAGTATATTTTTTTTAAGACACTTGGTACACCTGTGTCTAAAGCATGGCTAGCATGTCATGTCTTAACATGATCATGAAGTTAGAAGCTTTTATGCCAAGGATGAAGAGAAGCAAATCATCTTTGCTGGTATGCATTTACAAGATTGCGGCCACACTTGGTGGCATAGACCTACCATACAATCACAGTGCTTGATGGTCGCCACTTGGAGTAAAGCTTCGCTGATATTTATGTATTGTCCCAGACTAGTACAGTCCAAGAGTATACGCAACAATTCTGGGAACTTTCAGTCTTTGTGCTGGCATATTGATGAGGCGAAAGTTGCTGTGATTTATTCAAGAATTGCACCATTCCCTAGCATCTGATGTGAGGGCCCACAAGTCCCAAATAATAGAGCAGTTGCCAAGCCTGCTAAGGTGTTTTAGCCAAAGTAATCATGGAGAGCAAACTTATGCTTCAAGTGTAATGACAAGTGGACTCCCAAGCCCAAGGAAGTAGGCAAATTGAGAAATGTTGGGACAGCCAAGCTGTTTCATATGAAGAGCAGCTTGTGGATGCTCTCGAAATTTTTCAAGTAACTCACAAGGAGACAAATGGTGCCAATGATGCCAAGCAAACTCCAAAGGCTGGAGCTGGAGATGGTCCCACATTTCCTTTTTGAGGAGTAGCTACATGACTCAGGGTTCACGCTTCTTTGCCTTAGACATTGACATTGTTCTGAAATCTGATTGGATGAATCTTTGGGGGAGTATAGAGTCAATCTGAATGCCGTGACTCTCCGCTCTGCACACAAAGGCAAAACCATGGAGCGGTGTTGGAGGTTCTAACAGCCCAAAAATGTAACCTGTCTCACCAGAGCAACTAGCCAAATAACTCAAAGAACGAGAGTACTGAAGAGATCTAGTAGCTAGCTAGGAACGGAATGGAAATGTGGAAAGCATAATGAAAAGCAAAATGGAAAAGAAAATGAAAGAACAAGTGCTACGCAATGATAACCAAAATACTCACATGTAGATAGCTTCATGTTCATTTGATCAAAAGACTCAAGACAAGTACAATACTATATAGTGTGACACTAGACTCTAGAAAGCCATAGTGTATATGGGATAACTCCCAATATGACACGTGGCATGTCTAGGACTCACTAGACTATAAAGCACCCCCTCGACACCTAGTACACTCATTTTTTACTCACTTTGTCTTCATATTCCAACACCCCCCCATGAAGGCAAGGTGAGAGACTGTTGGAATGTAACCAAGAACAGAACATGACAATGACGGTCATCAAAACTGTGCATGCCGGTCTAGAACTAGACATGGTTCCCACACAATCTCATAGGCAAGTGAGCATGGCTCAGAGGCTAGTGAGCATAACATAGAAATCTCATCTAACATGGCTCAGAGGCTCATCATGCATGGATGCATGACCAACTCACAGGTCTAGGAGACCAATGTACTAACATCCTAGAACTCTCAAGCCAGGCCTGATAAACAAATAGACCTATTTATGGCTCCCACAGTACATCCCCCCTTGGCTTCATAACAGGACATGTTAGGAAGCCACACACCAAAAAAATTTGGAAAACCAATACATCTTTTTAGGAGGACTATCCAAGGCAGAGGACCTTTAGACTCAATGAAAACCAAACACTCAAATACATATCATTTTAGGGGGACTACCCAGGGCAAAGGACCCCAAAATACATCAAGCGTATAGTAATAAATAAAAATATCTCTTTGTGAAAGAGATGTCCTCTAAGTAGCTAATGCACATGTGTGCACATCCCTACGAATCGATGACAATGTCAATGAAGCGCTAGGCAGGAATGCCCCAAAATATGTGTCGGTGAAGGCCATGGGTAGCTACATGGAGCAATTACATGATGACTCTCAAAATGCAAGAAGGAGAGTCACCACTGTCGAAGTAGAAGCCTCAAGTACCACGACCAATTGGAAAGTCAATCAATGCGAAGTACCTCAGGCACCGATCGAATAAGCAATGTTGAAGAAGTCACTTGTTGATGTAGAGTGGTCTACACCAAGCTCGATGTAATACACTAATCAGAGAGATCACTGTAGTGAAGTGTGTCGGAGCAGTATCAAAGAACTCACATTTAGCTCGGGAAGTCTTCACCAAAGTTTGGAGTAGTCACGTGAAGGAGTCACCGCAATGTAATGTCAAGAGCTCACATCAAGTGACAGGCAAAGAAGATAGAGGCAGCATGGACTGCTCCAAGAGAATGACGGGCAGAATGCGGGCAGCAACTCCAAGAGAATGCCGGACAGAAGGAGCAAATGGCGGGCTGGAGCAGAGGTCAACGATGAAGAGGATGGACAGCTCCATGTTGAGCTGGTTGCATCATGCTTGGGTTGTCAAATCATTGAGCTCTAGAACAAAATTCGCGCGGAAACAAATTTCGTCACTTCTTGCAAGGGCTGTAACTTTTCACGGAAAACTCGGATTGCAATGATGTAAAAACGAAATTTGTGGTACTGCTGCAGCTTGTGAGAGAAATTGGAGTACGTGGGCATTGTTTCACACCAAAAAGAGAAACCGCCTTTCCTCGGCTCAATTGGAAAGGCTAGTTTTTGCTAATAGCAACTTGCGTCTCTTGAGCAAGTTTAAAGGCTTGAAAGAGCCAATGCAGGTATGTAGTATGCTGCATGCAATTAGTTATATTCTTAATTTTGTATTTTCAGCAATGACTCATGAGTAATCAGTCTTGAGTTAACTTTGCATCAAAAATCACCTCCAGAAGCTTGCATTTGTGATACGGTGGACATAGACAAGGCCCCCACTATACATGATATTCCACAAGAGGAGCTGGACATCTATGCCCAGTACGAGGAGATATTGCAGCATGTCCACACACAAGAGCACGCAGCATGGTACAGCCTGGGGCTGCAACTTCAGAAGGTGGGGTTGTTGAGAGTTCACGCTCAACATCATGTGATCACGTGTGCATAGCACCATCATGTGATCACATGTGCATAGCACTAACCTTATAGAGTGCTGTAAAGGAAATCTCCTAACCCTAACCCTAAATGGGTTTGTATATATTCTATTTTTCAACTAAATCTAATGTATAGTTAGTCATTTGTGGTGTGCTCTCTAGTTGTGTCCTCTCTCCTCATCTCCACTCTTCTCCTCTCCCCTCTTCATATTTTGTCATGGTATCAGAGCTGGTTCTGCCTTCTGCTTAGGCGCCATCCTTCTTGTGAGAGTGATTGAGAGATTGAGAGATCAAGAGCGATTGAGAGTTCTTTCATTCCGTTGATGAAAGATTTCCGTTCATTCCTTTATGAAATTCCGTTCATTAAAGAATTTCCGTTCAGTTCATTGTTAGCTTGAGTGTTCCTTATTCCGTGAGAAAGAGACCTTTGAGTGTTCATTGAGAGCTTCAAGAGCTATTACTGTGTGAAAGAGATAGGGTGAGAAAGAAAGGTTTTAGTCTCATTCTGAGAGAAAGACAGAAGTGATTGTGGGAGAGATTCATTGTCTCCTTTGTTCTTGGGAGAGTGATTTCTCCACAGCAGCATCGACCTTCCAGCAACCTTCAGAGTTTGTCTTGGGACTGCACTCCTCCATCGACCTCTATGAACCGAGCAGCCTGTCAACTTCAAGCAAAGGCCCATTGCTCTCTATGAGACTTGGCCATCTACAAGCTCGCAACCGACCATCTTCAAAGGAACCAAGGCAATCCTGTATGCAACAGCAGGGCCAAGCCTATAGCTACCTACTGCAGCAGGGGAGAATCGACAGCCCAAGCGAATCTACAGCCAAGGAAAAGGCAGCAGAAGTGCCTCAGCAATCAACAAGCGCATACGCAACAAGGTAGCCTAAACAACTCTACACAGCGCAGACAAAGCTTCACAACTAGCAAGCGACCAGGGCCACCAACGAGTTCTGCCCATCGTGCCATCCCAACGAACTCCTCTGTAGAGGCTTGAGCGACGGACACCTTGCTGCAAAGGCTCCTGCTACAAGTGCAGCTCCATCAACGGACTCCAGCCTAGCCCTTCTACGGCCAACCAGCACCACAGTCGTGCCAAGACTCCAGCGCCTGCCAACACCGAATGCGCGACCTCCAAGGCCTTCAAGCAGAGCCAACGGGCTTGCTCCAGCAAATAGCACGCACACCCTTCTGAGCTCCTCTGTAGCTCGCCAAGCTCCCCCAAGAGCTCCTACCCGCTCAACTGTCCAAAGCTCTACAAACCTCACGGCTGTCTCCATCTCTCGCCAACCCAAGCTCCTAGTCAAAGCGCTGCTCCTATGATAGTAATCCGCCTTCTACCAACCAACCTTGCTGCTCCACACTCCAACGACCTTGCCCACGAATCTCTCCAACCACCAATAGCGACTCAATAGCTCGACGGGCATCTACAGTGATGATTCACGAGCCAACGGGCATCTATAGCGTCTGCAAATAGCCTCGACTACTCCAATGTGTAGGAGATCTTCACAGCTCCCTCGACGCCATCAACGAGCAGCCTAACGAAGACTTCACGAGCTTCGAAAGAGATCTTGCCAAGAGGATCGCCTCCAGCATCTCGGAGTACGACGAAATCTACGTGATTCTGACGGAATCTCCACAGATTTCGTTATCTCTGCTTGTGACACGTGGCCTTATCTCCTTATCTGCCACGTCAACAGTCTCTCGCGATTGCCACGTCAGCTTATCTTCCACGTCACCTTATCTGCCACATAGGCTCACAGTGCCACATCATCACAGCCACATAAGCAAGCCACGTCACCCTGCTAGCTCATCAACCACGTCATCAATGCCACGTCACCACTGCCATGTCATCAAGGACACCTCACCACTGCCACGTCAGCTTGCCACATCACCTTATCTACCACATCATCACCGACTACCACGTCATTACTGCCACATCAACTACACGTCAGCATAGCCACGTCACTTGCCACATCATCAGTGTCACGTCAGCATTGCCACGTCATCTATTGACCACCTCAATTGTGCCACCTCAGCTATCCAATCAGCACTGACCCTTGCATGCACAGTTACCTCTTCACAGTCACTGCATGTGACCACTCCTGCCACCTCAGCACAGGGCTCCACTGGCACACCTCTTGCTAGGCACAGTACCACATCATCATTGCATGTGACCCACAGTGACACATCATCATTGAGCACCATTTGCACTCCTTTTACCCCTCCACCTAGATCAAGTCGTATCTCTTAATCCATGAAGAATTTGAGGGCGCTCCAGAAAGGAAAGTCGCTCATTTTTTTGTGCTCTACGCGCTCGTCACATCACGTGCACATTTCGGCACAAGTTATACTCACATTTGAGCCTCGTCGACAAAACCACTTCCTTCACGCATATTCGCCTCTATATCGACGCATCTGACCCAACACTTAAAAAGAACAAAAGAAAATGAATTATTTCATGTTCTTTCATCGATCGACGGTTGGTATAGATCTAGATCAGAGTAGACTAGATCGCCATAGAGGGGATGCTTTGACTTTCTCCAAGTTGCCAATCTAAGCCATGCTCGAAATTCCCGACTAGTACCTACTCGGAGTCAATCCATACACTCACATACGATTTCACATCATTACATTACCTGAAACCTTACGTTCATCAGTTCAGTGAGCAGACTTCAGAGAGTACAGAGGCATTGCTGATTCTTTCAGTGGGCAGATAGCACTTGATTTCACACACACATGCCATCATTGTAAAGCCTATTCGGCTATCTCACTGCATCGTGCACCTACAGTCAATGACAGATACTACAGGCAGCTCATCGGATCTCTTATATATCTGACTATCACTCAGCCAGATATTTGTTATGTAATAAGCTCACTAGCACAATTTATGGCAAATCCAAAACAGTCTCACTAGAATGCAGCCAAAAGAGTCTTGAGATACATCAGAGGTACAAGACAGTTTGGGATAGAATATAGAGGAAGTCATCCACGGTTGCATGGATACTGTGACAATGACTATGCCGGAGATCATGAGACCAGGAGATTAACACAGGGATATGCATTTTTCCTTGGTCAAGGTGCTATATCATGGTTATCAAACAAACAGCCAATTGTTTCTTTGTCTTCAACTGAAGCAGAATATAGAGCACTCACTACATGTACATGTGAGGCTATATGGCTCAGAAGACTATTGTCAGAAACAGATTACTTTGATGAGTCAAAGCCAACAACAATATACTGTGATAATCAATCGGCTCAAGCATTGGCCAAGAATCCAGTATATCACTCCAAGACAAAGCACATTGATGTCAGAGAGCGCTTCATCAGAGAAAGAGATTTACTTGGTGACATCACACTGCAGCATTGTGATAGCAAAGAGAATGTTGCAGACATCTTTACCAAACCACTCGATAAAGAGCTATTCGACAAACACCGACTAGCTCTTGGTTTAACGTAGAGGAAGGACATTCCCATTAAAGAGGTGTGATGGAATGTAATGCTCAGTCCTTCTTCGATTTTCCAAAATCATCATCTTGAGGGAAGGCCTACTTCATGATGTTGATCTTGAGGGATGGTGTTGAGAGTTCATGCTCAACAGCATGTGATCCCATGTGCATAGCACCATCATGTAATCACATGTACGTAGCACTAACCTTATAGAGTGCTATAAAGAAAAAAGTTAGATCCCCTAACCCTAACCCTAAATGGGTTTGTATATATTCTATTTTTTAACTAAATCTAGTATACAGTTAGTCATTTATGGTGTGCTCTCTAGCTGTGCCCTCTCTCCTCATCTCCACTCTTCTTCTCTCCCCTCTTCATATTTTGTCAGGGGTTGGAGCGAGTGGGACTGCAGCTCCTAATGGCAGTGATGAGGATGGTTCCAGCGAAAGCGAGGCTTCATCGGAGGACGAGGTGGATGACGAGAAGGCTGTTGAAGACATTGCTACAAACACCTGAGGCATCATGAAGTGCAGACATAGAATCCACACTTAGTGCTAGCAACTACATAGACTTAGATTTAGATCATAGAATGTTCAATGTAGATGTAGCTTAAGTGTAGCCTCGAGAGTCTAGTGAGTAGCAAGTTGAAACTCTGAAGTTCTATAACTATTGAGGTCATTTTATCAATGCTTGAACTTGGTATTTCAAACTTAAAACTTTAATAAGTCATGACCCATGACTCATGGCTTTAGCCTTGAGCTACGGGAATTGAAGTTTGACTTGTTTTCAAACTTTTATGTAAGTTGTTTAAACTCAAACTTGAATTATGTTTTACTAAATTGCTTTTAGGTTTTCAAGTTTCACCTTGAACCTTCTAAGTTCTATATTATCATGTGTATATGTAACTTGTAAGTAGGAATTAGGGTAGTATCTTGTTACATGTATGATGTTACACATTGTTGGCAGTTACCAAACTTACTTTCCAATTCATAATTGTTGCTTTTCAAATTCCTGGGCTCACAATTTCAGTTCATAATTATTGCTCCATGTTCCTCAGTGTTTTGGGTGCCATTAGTGCATGAAATCATGCATTTTAGGTCCTAGGAATGTATATTTATATAGTAGGCATATATTTTTTTGTGAGAAAAATTTCGGGTCGAAACACATTTAAAAAAATTTCCAAACGTTTCCGAACGTGGCGTTTCCAAACGTCTGGCAACTATGAACAGAATGGAAATGTGGAAAGCATAATGAAAAGCAAAATAGAAAGGAAAGTGAAAGAACAAGTGCTAGGCAATGATACCCAAAATACTCAAAAATAGATAGCTTGATGTTGACTGATATCAAAAGACTCAAGACAAGTACAATACTATATAGTGTGACACTAGACTCTAGAAAGCCATAGTGTATATGGCATAACTCCCAAAATGACACATGGCATGTCTAGGACTCACTAGACTATAAAACACCCAGTACACTCATTTTTTACTCACTTTGGATTCATATTCCAACAAGTACCCTATATGCATTGCATGTGACCGAGCCTCAGATAGGGAGTATCCCATTGGTAGAGGAGCACGATATAGGTCAGCGGGAACCAAGGGAGGAACTGCTGGTATGTACTGTTATGGATAAATTTGTCTAAGAAAAAATACATTAATATGTGTGTGTATTTCTATATGTGGCAATAGTATAATAAAATATGGAGTGCATAGGGCCCAGGTTTGAGGTGGCAGG
Source organism: Dipteris shenzhenensis (assembly GCF_047967505.1). Lineage (NCBI taxonomy): Eukaryota > Viridiplantae > Streptophyta > Polypodiopsida > Gleicheniales > Dipteridaceae > Dipteris > Dipteris shenzhenensis. The sequence goes on from NC_141624.1 coordinate 11,464,871, forward strand.
GCATGACCATGTGCGACCCTTCCACGTAAGAGGACCCATAAGGTGTGATGTACATAATCCATGGTAGTAATATTATAAAATGTAAGGTGACATGGTTCCTCCATGTGCCACCCCTCCACCTAGGCGGTCCCATTCCTGCATTAGTGAGATATGGCCCAAAGTCCATGGGAGAAGTAATATAAAATAGGTGAAGATAGGCGGTCCCATTCCTGCATTAGTGAGATATGGCCCAAAGTCCATGGGAGAAGTAATATAAAATAGGTGAAGATGGATATTATATTGGGTTATTTCCTCCATATAGGATAGGCCCAATCCATTATATTGGGTTATTTCCTCCATATAGGATAGGCCCATGTGAAGGAGGTATAGAAGATCCAAGAGTGCAAGTTAAATAATGAGAAAAGTAGGATGAGGTGGCAAGATTCCTTGTGCCAACCCTCCACTTGTCCTCCTAGATGTTTGAACGTATTATAAAATTAGAAAGAGACCAAAGAAGTATCATAGACTTGGGATATGGGAGTTAATATATGTGGAAAAATGTGGCCAAGCGTTATCGCACACAATTAAGAGTGCGTAACCGCCTAGCTCACATGGGAGACTCTTCCACACACACCATGCATGTGGGAGGATGCATTTATTGAGAGAGATCCTCTCTCTTCGCTATAAAAGGAGGGGGCTATTCCTTAATGAGACATGCTCATTCTTGTAAAGCCACCTAGCTAGTACTTTGATTTCTCCCTTCCATTCCTTTCAAATAAAGCATGACTCTCTTCCCTTGATGTCTCCATCTTTATATTCCTCCTCCACCCATGTACATACTCCTCCTTCTCCTCTCTCTTCCCTTGTGCCATAGTCTCTTCTTTTCCTCCCCTCTTAATCCCTTTTTCCTACCCATGTTAATGCTCCTTCCCTCACGTTCCCTATTCCTCTATGGCCCTCGAGCGTCGCCATACCTATCCTCTAGCCTCTTGTCTTGATTTCTTTTCCGGCTAATAGAATTGGTGTGGCTGCTGGGATCGAAATATCCACGGCTAGTGGTGTAAAATATGTTACTCCTACGACTGGGTGCGGCTCTGCGGCCTCTTCCGTACGCAGTTCTCTACTTTTGCACCTCCAAACTGTGTGCCTTCCTTGTTTCTACGACTGCAAAACCTCCCTGCTTCTACGCTTTCAGTCTGTATTTTTTCTGCTCACAGTTCCTACGTGTATTCTGGCTGGCGAATCTTCTGCTCGTAACAGTCGCATCTGCATAACTGTAACATTCGTGCTCCCTCTGAGTTCCTACGCACGCATTCGCACGTCTACTATGTATACTCGCACGCATCGCGGACAGATCGCGGCGATTTTCTAGGATCTTGCGTCTTCTGGTCGCAGACAGTTTTTTTTTGCAAAACTGTAACAGATCCCGCACCCCCCCTCTTCTCTTCTTCTTCTTCTCCTTTTCTTTCTCTTCTCCTTCTCCTGTCCTCTTTTCTCTTTTTATTAAAGAGTGGCATTGGAACCCAAGACCTCCCCCTTCACAAAAGGAAGACTTATCATTGGGCCAGCAGATAAGAAGTGATGAAAATATAATGATTTTTGCTTATATATTGAAATCTCGAAAACTGTAACTCTCTAACCGTGGAGAGTTACAAGTTCACTTCACGGACGCACGCCACACGAGGAGGATGGATATTTATGTCACTTCTTGACGAGTTCACGGATTTGGTGCATGGTCCTCCGCACCTTACGGCTACCAATGGACGAGATCTCTTTCTTAATCTTCATGTCGATCTTCAACAACTAATTGTACAGTGCATTGCTCAAGGAGACGATGGGTGGGATGATACACCGTAGATGATTCAAGGTGAAGAACTAGTGATACGCTGGGAGGACTTTGATTTCAATTCTACTCATTGTGCGGTGATCGAGCTACTTGTTGCTTCGGAGGTAGTTAAAAGGATGTCCTTCTTCAAATGTAAAAGGCGGTTGTTCCAACTTGAAGAATGCTTTGATTGATTTAGAGAAGTGCCTCAATGTAACCCTTGTAGCGGCCATAGAAGTTGGGATCCATGGTATGGTGATTCTGACTGCTTTCTCCTTTCCTTCGAGAAGTACTAGCTATGAGAGAAAGAAGATCCGAAGAGATAGTAGGCACTTCACTCTCTTTGATGGGACCTTGTACCGTCAAGGCATGGATGGGGTACTAAGACGGGCCATTGATGCAGATGAAGTGTCTAAGGTATTAAAGAATTATCATGATGGATTTTGTGGAGGCCACTATGCCAGTGACTATACAGCTAAGAAGATTTTACATGTTGGATACTATTGACCGACCTTGTTCAAGAATGTCACTTTGTATTGCAAAACCTGTGAACTATGCCAATTCTTTGGTAGGAAGGATTTGTGTCCTGGGCAACATCACCCAGTGATGTTCATCCATCCATTTCAAAAGTGGGGAATAGATTTTGTTGGGCCCTTGCCCATGACTGCCCGCAAAAAGAAGTATCTTTTCATAGCCACTCAGTATGTCACTAAGTGGGCAAGCTATCGCCCTCCCCGCTGCAAATCGTAAGGCAGTTTCAAATTTCATATTTGAACGTATCTGCACAAGGTTTAAGACACCCATGGAAATAGTATCTGACCATGGGAGTCCATTCTTAAATGAAGCAGTGGAATTGCTCATGGATCGCATGGGTATTATCATCGCACTTCTAGCATCTATTATCCAGCATCCATGGGTCAAACGGAGCGGACCAATGGCCTCCTTTATAAAACCATGGAAAAAATGACCACAGGGAACAGGAGCCAGTGAGATCATCAGGTCACTGAAGCCGTGTGGGCTTACAACATCACTCATAAAACGTCTACAGGTCACACTTCTTTTGAGTTGGTGTACGGTACTGAGGCCGTCTTACTACTAAAGATAGAGATTCCAACTTTGAGATTGGCACAAGAACAAAGGATGACAGAAGATGAACATGTAGAGGCCCGATTGATGCAACTTGAGAACCTATATGAAACCCGACGCCTTGCCCTACATCAAACAGAGATTCAAAAGAATCGACAAAAGGCCCGCTTTGATGCTAAGATTCGCAAGGGATGGAAAAGACACTTTGCTGAGGGGGATGTTGTGCTATGCTTTTATAACAGATTGGACCACCAAATGGATAAGAAGTTTCTGACACTGTGGACCGGTCCATACAAAGTCATCAAGGAACGTAACAATGGATCTGTACAAGTTCAAGTGCTGCATGAGCCATATGGCAGGAAGGTGATCAACAAGCGTTATCTCAAGCCCTTCTTTGCGCGTGATGGTCCCAGGCATGGAAATGTTGTGCATTCCCTTCCTTGGAGGGGAACTGTTATCGATAAATTTGTCTAAGAAAAAATGCATTAACATGTATGTGTATTTGTATGTGTTGCAATAGTATAATAAAATATGGAGTGTATAGGGCCCAGGGTTGAGGTGGCAGGGCATGACCATGTGCCACCCTTCAACGTAAGAGGACCCATAAGGTGTGATGTACATAATCCATGGTAGTAATATTATAAAATGTAAGATGACATGGTTCCTCCATGTGCCACCCCTCCACCTAGGCGGTCCCATGCCTGCATTTAGTGAGATATGGCCCAAAGTCCATGGGAGAAGTAATATAAAATAGATGGAGATGGATATTATATTAGGTTATTCCCTCCATATAGGATAGGCCCATGTGGGGGAGTATATAGGGCCCAGGGTTGAGATGGCAATAGTATAATAAAATATGGAGTGTATAGGGCCCAGGGTTGAGGTGGCAGGGCATGACCATGTGCCACCCTTCAACGTAAGAGGACCCATAAGGTGTGATGTACATAATCCATGGTAGTAATATTATAAAATGTAAGATGACATGGTTCCTCCATGTGCCACCCCTCCACCTAGGCGGTCCCATGCCTGCATTTAGTGAGATATGGCCCAAAGTCCATGGGAGAAGTAATATAAAATGGATGGAGATGGATATTATATTAGGTTATTCCCTCCATATAGGATAGGCCCATGTGGGGGAGGTATAGAAGATCCAAGAGTGCAAGTTAAATAATGGGGAAAGTAGGATGAGGTGGCAAGATTCCTTGTGCCAACCCTCCACTTGTCCTTCTAGATGTTTGAACGTATTATAAAACTGGGAAGAGACCAAGGAAGTATCATAGACTTGGGATATGGGAGTTAATATATGTGAAAAAATGTCACCAAGCGTTATCACACACAATTGAGAGTGCGTAACCGCCTAGCCCACATGGGAGTCTCTTCCACACACACCATGCATATGGGAGGATGCATTTATTGGGAGAGACCCTCTCTCTTGGCTATAAAAGGAGGGGGCTATTCCTTGATGAGACACGCTCATTCTCGTAAAGCCACCTAGCTAGTACTTTGATTTCCCCCTTCCCTTCCTTTCAAATAAAGCATGACCCTCTTCCCTTGATGTCTCCATCTCTACATTCCTCCTCCACCCATGTACATACTCCTCCTTCCCCTCTCCCTTTCCCCTTGTGCCATAGTCTCCCTCTTCTTTTCCTCCCCTCTTAATCCCTTTTTCCCACCCATGTTAACACTCCTCCCCTCACGTTCCCTATTCCTCTATGGCCCTCGAGCGTCGCCATACCTATCCTCTGGCCTCTTGTCTTGATTTCTTTTCCGGCTAATAGTACGCAACTGGTTCTTCCCTTGCATATGTCATCAAGCTATAAGAGGGTATAATGGGCCACTCTTATCAGTGTAGGCATGTTTTGGCATCTCCTATCTAATCTAAAAGCTCACTTGTGCTTCCTTCACCTCTATACGATCCCTACATCAATCTCTCTCTTTACCTCAACCCCCCCTCCCCAAATCTCTCTCTCTCTCTCTCTCTCTCTCTCTCTCTCTCTCCCCTGCTATTCTATCCCCTTATCCTACGTCCGCCCTATCCTCCTCTTCTACACCATGGTGGTCCACATCTATGGCTATCAATTCAAGCAAAGATACACCTGGAGGTACTGTGAGCAGATGATGCTCTTTGCGTCAAGCATCATAAGCTTTATAATGCTTGTCCAATAATAATCCCTTCTTCCCAGAGTAAGGCATGGGAAATGCTCAGATACAGATAGGACAGTCTGTATGAACCACAGAATCAGGGTAATAATTTGCACAGGGAAACTGCTCAGAGGAGGTTTGTAATACCCCTCAAAAAACCCCCCAAAAAAAATCAATAACATCCTGCCAGATTAAAAGGAGCAGTTCAGCGTCAGTGCAGCTACAATGGGAAGTCTTACTAACTTGTAAAACCTCGTCCAAGATGTCCACATCCAAAATGCCAGGAATAAAGCCAGCACCGATGCCCTGAATTTTGTGAGGACCTGCATAAGAATTCAAGATGTCTTCCCTCAGTAGAATATAAAGACTTTTCAAATAGCCCTTACAGGCAACAACTACAAATGCCTAATTTTCAGTTGGCAAGGAGCTTCACCTGGCTTCCCTCCAGACAGCACGCTGCTTTCCAATGGCTCTACACCACAGATCTGCGTACACATACGATGGTGAGAGTAAGACATCACATATTTTTTCATCAGCCTGTATAATGATCCACAGAAAAAGAACTCCCAGCGATAATTTTGCATAGGGATGTCCAGCACGTGTCCATATAAAATAGGCACCTTAATATTGGGATTTTTGCTCTTCAAAAACCGACCAACACCCGTAACTGTTCCACCAGTACCAATACCAGAGACCAGAATGTCCACCTTACCAGCTGAATCTTCCCAGATCTCTGGCCCAGTCGTTTCAAAATGCACCTACGAAAGCATAGGAAATTCAATTGTAAGCCAACCAAACTTTCTAGTGTGAGCAGTAGGTTAAATGAAGAAGCAACCACATGGCAGAAACATGCTCACCTTTGGATTTGCAGGGTTTTCAAACTGTTGTAGCATGTAAGAATTGGGAGTTTTAGCCAATATCTCTTCTGCTTTTTGAACAGCTCCCTTCATGCCTCTGGCTGGATCTGTTACCACAAGCTCTGCTCCGAAGGCTCGTAACAACACCCTCCGCTCCAGACTCATAGATGCAGGCATTGTGAGAATCAACTTGTAACCTTTGGATGCAGCAATAAACGCCAGACCTATACCAGTGTTCCCACTAGTAGGCTCAACAAGAACACTCTGCAAAAAAGAAAACAAGGGTAATCGTCAAAAACAGGCCATGTACAAGTAGTTAATAATATGAAGACCAGTCAAGAGCCATCTGTTTAAACAGTTGATGATGCCGACTACCAATGCCTTTGAGGTCAATCAAATGATCTCAAAGGCTGGAAGAGACGGTCTTGACATCATTAACGAAGTACACAAAAACGATGTGTCCATATCTTAGCCTCTAGTGCATTGTCAAGAAATCACCTTTCCAGGCGTAATAGCTCCCTTCGCTTCAGCATCTTCGATCATACTCAAACCAATTCTGCAAGTTAGTAAGGCGTAAGATAATTCTGCCATTGACAATGGATCACAAATGAGTCGACGGTTCCCACAAAAAATCAGACAGGCTGAGACAGTGGTAGCATATAACGAGAATTCTACGTTATGACCCAGGAAAGATTAAGAGCTGCTTGGAAAGAAACGATGTTCATACCTGTCTTTTACGCTACAACAAGGTTCCATGGTTTCCAGCTTGGCCGCAATATGGCCCACGCTCCCCTCGGTCACTTTATTCAGGTATACCATAGGAGTCTTACCTATAAGCTGCACAACAACATCCCAATCAATGACTGTAAGACCCAATGTTCATAATTGCACAAGGCACCCACCTCTTTTCTGCAGGACGGAGATCACTAAGAAACAATAGTTCTTGTAATTGAGTGTAAGGGGCAGACCGAAACTAGTCATGTAAGAGCGTGCGGTGATAGCAATTTCATCATCAGTACGTACATACAGTAAAGTGTTTACACAAGCTCACAGTTGCTATACACCTATTTTTAAAGGCAATACTTTTTACAAGCGCACTACAAGCCTATATACAATTCTTAAATGTAATTTAAGAAGCTCTGACAACGCAGACAACATATTCGAGTGACAGAATCTAGACAAATTAGATCACTAAGAGGCCTTTAAAGCAGAAAAACCCAGTTCATCCATTGGGGGGCCTTTGAGGGAACAGGCTCCTGGGAGACGAAACGAAAAGAGTGGAGGGCAGAAAAGGGAGGAGCGGACCTGGGTGACATCCTCAGCAATATTGACGCCTTCGACGGCCATTTGGGGCTGGGCGGTTTCCAAAGAGATGGCGCGGAGGGGGGGAGCAAAGGAGGAGGAGGAAGAAGAAGAAGCAGCAACTAAGAAGGCAGGTTTGGAGGGGAGGGGAGGGAAGGTAAGGCGAGAGGGAGGAGGAGGAAGAAGAGGAGGAGGAGGAGGGGAGGAAGAAGGGAAGGTGAAGGAGAGGGAGGAGGAGGAAGCGACCGCCATAGCCATGGGCACACTGTTAGAAATAAGTAAAGGTGAGAAAGGAAGCTGAGCTTGGGGCGTATCGCAAGGGTGAAGAGTCCAACGAAAACAAGGCCAATTTTGGGGATGCCTCATGCCATTTGGTTAGGGGGAGAACATTTTGGTATGGTGAAAGAAAATCCATTTTAACTCATGCCATAGGCATAGAAACACATCGCATCGGGTTTGTTAGCGCGCACGCACCCTATCGCGACCAGAAGCTTGCCATTTCAAATACCCGTCTAAATCGGAAGTCTTACAGCCTTTCTCACCTTAGAACAGCATTGTCTGTCCCGCCCCCTCTCCCTCCCCTCGTCCCACCTCGCCCCTTACCTCCTTCTCGTCTCCCTCTTCCCGCCTTGTCTCCCTCTTTTGAGAGACAGAAAACCTATTTTCTAATTTTGTTGGAGGGCACTGCTCCCGGCACCCTGTGCCTCTTGTTTTGGGTTCTCTTATTATGGGAATTGTGGAAGGGACTTAAAAGAATGCTATGATAATAGGAGGGCTGTCATAATCTAAGGATGAGGTGTGAAGGGAGGGTTGTCACATCCCAGCCTTTGGCAAGCTTAGTGAAATTTTCACCTTGTTTCCACATCTTTGTTTAGCAGAGTAGTGGCAGCTCAAGCCGTAAGGCATCGTCTGCCTCTCGAAGCTGACTACCCAAGTTCAAGCCCTGTTGCCTGGCAAGATAGGACCCAGGCAAAGCTGCACCTAGGGTAAACCAGCTAGTACTACTAATGGAAGGGCTTGCACCAAGTTCAAGCCATGTTGCGTGGCAAGATAGGACCTAGGCAAAGCTGCACCTAGGGTAAACAGTCTAGTACTGCTAGTGGAAGGGCTTGCACCTATTGATTTTATGCCACATGTAAACACATTACAATGATAACCATAAAGGGAGGATATTATTTTTTTGGGAAAAAATAGAAAAAGATTTAGCTAAGTGAAAACCGTGGATATCCAGGTGGGCTAGTACTATGCCACATGTTGACCATCTCAACTTTTAATAGGAGCTTGACATGTAACTCCTTTTTCATGCCTCTTTACAAGTCTTCCCATGGATAAAAAAGGGGGGCTGTTGACATTTGCAAGGCACCCACCCCTTTACTGGGCCCTTTACCCTAGTAGTAGGGGAAAAAAACAACTCCATTTCTCATGCCCTCCGATCTTCCATTTTCTAGCTTATTAGGTCCACTCCAGGAACATCCCCCCTAGCCATTCTCTCTTTCTCCACCTATCCTCGATTCCTACATCTAATTAACAAACTTCCAATTGGATAAACATGCAAGCATCATGCCCTCTACATCCACACATCTTAATGGCATGAAAAATGAAAGATGTCGTATAAAGTGGTGAAACTTTCTTAGCTTTATGCTCTTAATAAAGTTTTCTTCCAAACAAAATGTTCCATTAGAGCAAGGTTCATCCCCCCTACCCACCTTTCCCCACCTCCCCACCTCTCTCTCTCTCTCTCTCTCTCTCTCTCTCTCTCTCTCTCTCCATAGATAGATCTCATATATCTCCACGCCCGTAGATTCCTAAGCCTAATTAACTCCCAATCGGATAAGCATGCAAAGCATCAACTCTCGGTATCCACGCATGTTCACATCCCAAATGGCATGAAAAATACTTGCTAAATAATAAATGAAAGGATTCATATAATGACCTCCAACTTTCTCAACTTTTTCTCACACATGTTCTCAAGAAAGTCTTCTTCCAGATAAGAAAGTCTTCCTCTAAACAAGAAATTCCATACCGAGGGCATGAAAATTGATATTTCAATAATAAATTATATAATTTAACATGCTCCAACTTTCTTAGCTTTCTCTCACGCATTTTCTCAAGAAATTCTTCTTCCAAACAAGAAATGCCATTCCGATCTCGATGCAACTGGCACAGCAAATTATTCTCTTCCATTCAATGCATGCATGACCAAAAGATTGCACTTGGTTTATGAAGGAGTATGCATGTGACCAACTAATAGAGTCCAAACGCATAAGTCAGGTATAATGCATACAACAGAGCTAATTAAAAGTCAAAGGTACAACATCAAAAGCATTGAAGCATTGCTAAAATACATTAAAAAACAAGCGAAATCATTTTTGCAATAATCAACACTTACAAATTGATCAAATAAAAAACTATAGATTTACAAGAGACATTACAAAACATACTAGAAGAAGTCATGGACATTCAAAGCGTTTACATAATAGGAGATTTCAATATTGACATTAGTATCAAAACAACGACAACAACATCAATAAAAGAGTTCATGGAAAGAAACAACTTCCATCAATTGATAGATGTGCCAACAATAATTTATGGATCCACTCTGGACCACATATGGACAAGATAAGTAAAAAAACAAATTTGATAGGAACAAATTATGCATATTGCTCAGACCACTCAATCACTTACACTACAATTGAATAACAAATATTCAATTTAGGCAGGCCATTTGAATCCTATTCACCTTGTTTGACCAAGCTAATTTTTCTTCTCTTCTTTTTTTTTGAAAAAATTATATTCCCCTCTGTGGTTATCCATGTGATATGTTTACTTTTGGCATAAAATCAAGAGGTGCAATCCCTTCCACTAGCAACAAGTTAGGGGTGCATAGTACTATCCCCTTTACCCTAGGTGCAGCTCTGCTTGGGTCCTACATTACCACACAATAGGGGATTGAACTTGGGTAGTCAACTTCGAGAGATAGACAATGCCTTATAGCTTGAGCTGCTGCTACTTTGCTAAACAAAGTTGTGTAAACAAGGTGAAAATTTCACTAAGCCTGCCAAAGGCCATGAGATGTGACAACCCTCTCTTCACACCTCACCCTTAGATTATGACAAATCTCCTTTTATCATAGCATTATTTTAAGGCCCTTGCATGGTTCCCATAATAAGAGAACCAAACCAAGAGGCACAAGGTGCCGAGCACACTGCCCTCCAGCAAAATTAGAAAATAAATCTAAACCATAATGTTGCTCTCTGAAACCATTCATGGACATAGCATTATTTTAAGGCCCTTGCATGGTTCCCATAATAAGAGAACCAAACCAAGAGGCACAAGGTGCCGAGCACACTGCCCTCCAGCAAAATTAGAAAATAAATCTAAACCATAATGTTGCTCTCTGAAACCATTCATGGACATCCCACCATAAAGACCTAGATTCTATACAACTCCAAAAGAGACGATCATGTGTTTCAATAGAAACTAGACAAAGAGCATAGACAACAAAGTTAGGTTTCCACTTACAAATCCTGTCTTTAGTCGGTAGTTTGCATAATAAGAGGATTACTAAAAGCAAGCGAGGAAAAGTGAGCGAACCCAAAAAAGCTAGCAAGAAAAAGTGCGAGAGCAAAAAAAAACAATCAAAACAAAATAATAATAGATTTACAAATCCCCTATTTTAGTAGCAAAAATATCTAAGTTCTTCAAAAGTCCACGAGAGAGTCGGACCTATGTCATTGCCAAGGCATCATTAGTAAAGACACACCCTATCTTCGCTCACTTTTCCTCGTTCACTTTTTGGTAATCATCCATAATTAAGTTCTCTCTCTCCACCAACATAAGTGAGTTCACCAATGAAATCTTCCACACAAGTCAAAGTTTCCTCGGACTCCTTCAATGGAATAGTCCACATTACGTGCATGTGCAAATGCTTAGTTTTTAAAACTCTATTCAATCTTGGAACAAAACCTATGTTTTTGTGATGCAACAAATCGGCTACATTTTTATTAAATTCATATTATAATGCATAGAATTTTACTAAATGGTACAAAAGGTCATGATAATCGTTTAAATCATGCCTTGCCATTCATTTTGATATGTAACATGACCCCATTTGGATTTGTGAATCAAAAGATACAAGACGTTGGAATTCTCATGTTTTGGGCCAAAGCAGGGAGTGCTTAAAGGCCCAAAACATGAGAATTTTGACGTTAATGCACTCCCTGCTTTGGCCCAAAACATTGACCCTTTGTACCATTTAGTAAAATCTCATGCATCAAAATGTGAATTTGGCCAGTTTCTTACACCAGATTTAGAGCAAGGCTACCTGTTATAAGGAGCATGTTATAACTCTATCTATACATTGATCATTTTCAATGTTGAAGTTTTTTATTAAATGACGTACTTCAACTATATACTGCTTGTTGGTAGCCAAATCATCACTATGTAAGTTCATCTCATGAGAATAAATAACACTATCAATGTTTATTAATGATGAGTACATACATACAATGAGATTGTGTTGGTAGTCTAACCATTTCTACTTCGCTTGCTAATTTGGTCCTACTCACTCGGCATCGCTCACTTGATTGACTGCCTCGATATTGTAATATCCACCATAGCAAGAAATTTAGCTTGAGAGAAAATGTAATCTTCCATACTCGCTCGGTATGAGTACTTGAAGAAAACTGGGTTTAAGAAGAAGTGGGTCAGCAAAGGAAGTGCCTCACAGCCTAGTAGCCAAGCCAAGCATGTGAAGCCACTTGAGACTCCTTCTAAACCAAGTATTACCATTGGAGTGAAAAGAAAAGTAACACCAATGGCAGCCCGGGCTTGGTCAAAATCTTCTTTGACCCCAAAGCAAAAATAGAAAGTGAGGAGAGAAGGTTTGTGTTTTGGATGCCTTTAGCCTCATCAATGGAAATGGAGGAAAGTCCCATAGCAGAACAAATGCAGATTTAGCTAGCGGGATCTTCTCAGAGGTCAATACTTGTTTTGTTAAGTGTGTCTGTTATTAAGCTAGTAAATAGTGCACTCGATAATATCCTATCAAAGCCCTTAGCAATGGGGTATACAACCTTTAACAATACGGAGTTACTTAAGATGAAGGGGCAAGTATCATGACGTGATTGTGTTTTTTGACTCAGCATCAACGCACAATGTAATTAACTCCAAGCTTGTAAAGAGGCTAAAATTAAAGACTTGCCCATGTGACTATGCATATACAGTTAGGATGGTAGATGGAAGTTCAATTGAAGTATGGAACTTCGAATTCAGAACTATGCGGAGAAGCTTGATTTCAAAATGACAAAGCTTGCTCACGCAAATATAGCCCTGGGTAAGGTTTGGCATTCTAGGAAGAATCCAACCATAGATTAGAAAAAGCACATTTATTAGTTCAAGATGAATGAAGCATTGTATATCTTATGAGGTGAAAATGATATACCTCAGGGACGTTGGTTTTCGAAATGGAAGTTTAAAAAACTCAAGAAGAGTTTTTGTTTCTTTGTATAATGTTGGTAGAGCTGATTGATGGTCCATCGGCTAGCACTAATGTTACCCAAGATGGGAAGATGGCCAAGTTGGTTGATCAAATAGCAGAGGAGTTCTCTAACTGTTTTAGGGATGAGTTGCCTTATGGGTTACCTCCAGAGCAAAATGGTCAGCATAAGATTGAAGTGATCCCGGGGGTAGAACTTGTAAATAGGCATCCCTATAGCTTAAGCTTTACTGAATAAGAGGACATGTGAAGACAACTGGAAGAATACCTCAAGCTGGGGTAGATTTAGCCCAATTTCCCTCCTTTTTCTTTGCTAGTTATATTGAAAAAAAGAAAGATGATACTTTTCGCCTTTGTATAGATTATAGAGCACTGAATAATATCATTAGTAAGCACATGTGTCCGATGCCTTGGATTGATGAGTTGTTAGATGCATTACATGGGGCCATAATTTTTAGCAAGATATATCTAAGTGTGGCTACCATCAGATCCGCATTAGAGCAAGTGAAATTCCCAATGATATAGGATCAAAAAGAGAAAACTTATGCCAAGTGTTGGACACTATGATAGGTAAAGGCACGTGAGGGGTAGAAATGAAATCACGAATGGTGAGTCTGGAGAGCCTTTTATTTCGTAAGTTAACCCAATTGCTAATGTAGACATCTAGTGAAAAGCCACACTACTAGGCCAAGAAGGAAGCACTCAATTTAATGTGTCAATAAGAAATTTGCTCTCCTGAGGTGTGAGCATTCAAAAATCTCTTACGGCTACATCCAAGTAGCCTTCTAACGATCCCAGATTGACAGCCAATTTCTAGACCTCGATTATTAAGTCATCAAGCAAGCCTAAGCCTTAATTTCTTAGACCTCAATTATAAAGTCATGGAGCAAGCCTAAGCCTTAATTTAATTGGTGAGATGTTGTTGAAGTACGGCCACTTACTAAGCCATATATTTCAGCTCAAGGACCCATTAGCTGCAGTGAAATGAGAAGATCCACACCATTGGCAATCTCCCAACCCTGTTCGCCATATAGATAATAGCTTGGAAAGAATTTTTGAACTATGAATTTTAATATGGAATGGTGATAAAGGGAGATTTTGCCAACTAATTGAATGTCCAACAATACCAACAAACTCCAACGAATTGGATGTGATGGCAAACAATTATTGCCCATGGCTAACTAGAGTGCATATGATCGATCCATTTGTAGCACAATCTTGAACATTTATTTTTAAGATTCTCCAGAGCCAAGCCGCCTCCAGCCCATGGCATGGTGATCATAAAACAGGGAACAACATGCCACTATTGGTGCCTGATGTTCCTGAATATGATCAGCGTTTACAACGTTCCTTGGCACCTATGTCAGCTATAGTTTCTTCCAATGAAGCACTTGAAGCACTTGCTTTGCAACAAAAAAGGGCATACTTACCAATTAACCTCTTCAAAGAAAAAGGATTTGAGGTCAGTCCATTTAACTCTACCTTGGCTCTTGATTTGTTGCCTAGAGTCTCAACATAACTTGTAAACCTAGGTCCCTTGTCCTGTAAGGCCTAGAGATAACCCCCCACTCCATTCTATCATAAGCTTTATCAAAATTCACTTTCATAAAGCATATGTCCTATCCTTCCTCCTCTATCAGCTCCATCCCCTCCCACAAGCTCATTATGGGTTCCAAAACCCCATTTGATATTTTCATCCTCGACATTTTTTGACAAATAAGATCTGTGAGTTTTGGCTTACCAAAGATTTACTCCAACTAAAAGCAGTCCCCTTTGAAATGTCCATGAACCATGTTTGGTCCTTGAATCTTAGCCAAGCATTTGGTTCACTGCCACGCACCCATCAAAAGACAGTCTCCAAAAGAGAGCAAAGCTCCAATTCTTTTGAGGATTGCAGATTTAGATTTTGATATTTGAGAAATTTCCAATGGTATGTAACATGAGGGGATTTTGAAAAAAGCTTATAAGGGTTCACCAGAATCCCATGTCTTTTATGGAAATTTGGGAATTTTCCATTTTATCTAATATTGACTTCTATCGTGCTTTGTGCCAATCACTTGCCTGCAATCCATATCCTTAAAAGGGCAAGCCTAGAGTCATTTGATAGGCTCTGTGCATTCAAACCCAAAAAGGAGATGTTATGCTCAAGTTGATATAACATGAACTTGGCTCAGTATGCAAACATGCTAGATGAAGCAATTGCCATAGCCTTGAACTATGAGGATGCCAAAGGAAACAGACCAAGTGGGTTTGTGCAGGTTGGAAAATTTGCTCAAAGTAACGCATCCTGCTAATGAACAGCTGCGTGGAAAGAAGGAGAATCAACCTGTGAAGTTCTGGCAATGAAATGGTCTCTAAAGTTGGCTACAAGGTTTTTAGACCCTCTGAATGCATTTCCTTGGTCAGTTTGGGCTATGATGAAGTGGATGAGCGGGTTCAAAAATGCTTATCAAGGGAGAAATCGTTGAAGAAGAAGACAAGAGAAGTTTTCAAGTGATAAGAGGAAGGGAATTTGCTTGATAAGCTATCAAAGCCCTCAATAACTTATCAAATCTCTCTACTCTTCTACCCCTCTTATTTTCGCACGATTTCTCTCATATCTCGAGCATACGGATAGCTCTCTTGAAGCTGCTTTTTGGAGGCTCTTCTACTCCAGCAACGTCACATTTGGCAACATCCAAAAGTTGTAAAGCTCTTGTCACTAAGCGTCAAGAAGGTACTATCACATATTGATAGCATCGTAAAATTGGTATTGCGGATCTTGGTGAAGACGATTGGCAATGCTAGTGGATGCTCTCAACTTGGGTGGCGAGCGCACAAGAGATAAGTATAACGACTGAGTAAATTTCATTTTATTGAGTGTAAGAGAGTTTATTTGCTTTCGCAAAATGGCACAGTATGTCTTGAAAATGTATGCATTATGTTTGTCCTTAGCTGCATTGGTGTAATACAAGTGTGGCACATTTATTTTGTCTAGTGGTTTTTGAACATAATTTTGATTTAAGGTATGATATGTCTTCGTTTGTTTGTTTTGCTACACATATCTATTTAGAATAGAAATAAACTTTGGGTGTTTTTGTCTCATTAGCTCAGTAAGCTCATAGTATTTGAAATATTGTGTCCATGTAGACGGCAATATTGTTGTGCATGTAGGTTTTTTAAAGAAAATCCAACTGTCTTTGATTGGACTTGCTTGGCACAAGTCACCGCATAGTCTGACATCTACACCTCCAAATGGTTCCGTATGGTTGTGTTTTATTCTCGCATGCGCATGTTTGCTCCAATAAATGTGTTTAGTCCTATGAGGGATACTTCATCACAGACTATAAGTTCAATGTTTTTGTACATTGTTGATAGTTGTTGTAGCTTCTCTGACGATAAGCTAGTGTAATTCGAAGTCAATAGTGGCAATAGTAATGGCGAGTGGATTGTTGCTCCTCCCACATTAAACATTGCTCTGCTTGTGTATGCTAATATTAATACTCGAGGGAGTTCTATTGTTAGATATCAATGCTCCACTCTGGTGTAACTACGCGGGAACCAGCTAACTCTACTTGTAAGCCCTCCATATGAGGAGAAGGCATTTGAGTAGCTCGGTTATCCAGTAGGTCTTGGTTTGGACACCAGATGGGGGCCATGTGTGGCCTGATGTGGTTGGATGGAGTTGGCACATTGCCAACTAGGCTACATGCAAGTGCGAGAAGGCATCCCATGACTGACCGCATTGAGGGTAGACGGAGCATTTCTCGAGGCAACCCACTCTCGAGTTGCGGGGCCCGTTTGGAGCCCCAGATGATCTCGGATGGCTGTGCTCTGTTTTGTGCACTAGTTCTATCGTGTGGTCACTGGCCTATTTCGGGACTGACCCCCAGTTGACCGTTTTGGGTGGACTAGGTCGATCATCCAATTGGGTCTAATCGACTACGACTAGTGGCTATATAAGAGCAAGCCCGTGAAGCCCATTTCATCACTGGCTACAGAAACCCTAATTCCTTAGCATCCAGCCTTCGTCCTCTACTATTTCCAACATGCCATTGAAGCTTCTCTCACAGGAGTGCACGGTTGGGAGGCAGCGCCATCTATTGTATCAGTTCTACAGTAATCAAATTTTTGATTCTCCATACTATCTATTTTCTCTCTTGCATACGAGATCTTGTTATCTGTTGAGCACAGACGTTCTATTGTTTTCTTACATGGTATCAGAGCCTGGACTCAAGCAAGAAGATTTGGTAGTGTGTTTCTGTTTGCAAGCAGATTGTGAGAGATGGCCCAGCCCGCAAGACTGCGAATCCCACCGTTCGGCGAAAGTAGAAAGTTGGACGGCACTAACTATCCACTCTGGAAGTTCAAGATGAAGACCACCTTAAGCGTATACGAGCTTTGGGATACAGCTACTAGGGTGGACGTGAAGTCGGTTGCGAGAACGGATCCAGCCAATGCAGGACAACAGATAGTACCAACTGTGGATGAGATTCTCGCATGGACAAGAAGAAATGCAGATGCGTTGTGTTCTATTGTCTGCAGTGTGAGTGATTCCGTCATGGCGTTAATTCAACATGTCACCACAGCGGAGGAGGCATGGACGGTCTTGAAAAATCAGTATGAGACCACGAATTAGATGCGGATTGAGAATCTGGAGACAACTCACGAATGAGAAATTGTCTGAGTTTGAAGCGGCAGAGAAGTTCATCACCAGAGTGAAGAATCTGCGCGATCAGATGACTGCAATTGGCATCACCATCACCAGCAAGAATCTAGCATGAAGGTGCATACATATTCTCCCACCAAAGTATGACGGTCTTGTTATGGCGCTAAATATACAAAACAAAAATCCGCCCCTCAACTTTGAGGATTTCAGCGCGAGGCTTCTGGAGGAGGAGATGCATCAAAAGATGAGGACTGGAGAAGATTCGGCTTTCTATGCTGGATCAAAGAAAGGTAAGGGTAAGGACTCTGGTAACCCATCTTCTTCTGATGATAAAAAGAGAAAGAAGAAGATCAAGTGCTTCTATTGCAACAAGGTAGGGCACAAGCAGAATGAGTGCCGGAAGAAGATTGCAGATGAGAAGAACGGAGTAAAGAAAGAGTCCAGCAACAGCACGCAGGCAGTACCAGTAGAGCTGTTCATAGCAATTGAGGAGATTTGCACGGAGGCAATTCATGTACCTGCAGATGAACCTTGGATTATTGACAGTGGTGCATCGCGCCACATGACCAGTCGGAAGGATTGGTACCTCTCTACAGCCGGTAGGGAATGACATCCTGGTAGCAGTCGGCAATGATGCAAAATGTCCAGCAAAAGAAAAAGGTACGATTGCTCTCAAGTCAGATGGAGTTGTAAAATAGTTGTCCAATGTTATTTATGTGCCAGATATCAAGAGCAACTTGTTGTCCATTTCTGCGATCACGGATCGGGACCTCAAAGTTCAATTTGATAAGAATGGTGCACAGATCTTGGATCTTCAAGGGAAGGTCATTGGTAAAGGTACACGGCGCAACAACATCTATGAACTCTCGACTTTCAGTGCTCAAGCGAATGTGAAGAACACTAAGCTGTGGCATGAGAGGTTTGGTCATCTAAACCTTAGTTCTTTAAAGGAGATGCATAAAAGTGGAATGATTGCAGACCTACCAGAAATTACAGATCTTCCAGATGTATGTGAAGCTTGCATGATGGGCAAGTAGCATCAGTAGCCCTTTCCTAAAGAGGCCAGCAGGGCAAAGGCTCCTCTAGAGCTCGTTCACATGGACCTCTACAGAAAGATGGAGATGGAAGCTTTGGGTGGTTCCTATTACTTCATGATGTTGATCGATGACTATAGTAGAAGGATATGGATATACTTCCTGAAGACCAAAGATGAGGCTTTTAGTAAGTTCAAAGAATGGCATGTAATGGTCGAGAAAGAAACGGGGAGGAAGGTGAAGAAATTGAGATCAGACAGAGGTGGAGAGTTCACATCAAGTGAATTAAAAAGTTACTACAAAAGTCACGAGATTAAGAGGCAGAAACCCCCGCCACATACATCACAGCAAAATGGAGTAGCAGAACGCAAGATGCGTGTCATCTACGAAATGGGCAGGAGTATGATGAAAGGGAAAGATTTGCCAAAAACTTTCTAGGCTGAAGCATGTAACACGGCAGTTTACATTCTGAATCATAGCTACACGAAGGCTGTGAATGGGATGACTCCACTTCAGGCCTTTTCTAGTAAGAAACCTTCAGCTGCACATTTTAGAGTTTTTGGATGTGACTATTTTGTGCATGTCCCTGATGCTAATAGGACCAAATGGGAATCGAAGAGTCGGAAGTGTATTTTCTTGGGCTACAGTGAAGAGGCGAAGGGTTACCATCTCTATAACCCTGTTACCAAGGAGGTAATAGTAAGTCGCGATGTGGTCTTCTCAGAATAGCCGCATCAATTGGAGGAGGATGCTTCCTTCCCAGACAACTAGGACTAGGATATCCATCCAGTACAACCACCAACAGTAGACCGAACTCCCCCAACGGTGCTTGGGAGGATTCAAGATAAAGAAGAGGAAGAAGAGCCTGCAAAACCACAACGGCAACGGCCATTCCCGAAGTGGGTAAAGCAGCTTTTAGACGACAGAGAACCTCTAGCCATTGAGGAAGAACCATCCGAACACCGCCGGTCCAAGAGATTAGAGGAGCAAAGAAGGGCACAGGAATACTTGGTCAACTACGCTTTGATGACAGAGGTGATCCGTGCTGATGAACCCAAGTGTCTTGAAGAGGCACAGGGTGATGATAGGTGGATGGAGGCTATGCAATCAGAGTATGGCTCCATAATGAAGAACAACACTTGGGACCTTGTGGATCGACCACCAAAACGCAAGGTAATCGGCATCAAATGGGTGTACAAGACCAAGTACAAGTCCGACGGCACGTTGGATAAGTACAAGACTCGGCTCATGGCAAAAGGATTCGCACAGGTACATGGTTTTGATTATCAGGATACTTTTGCACCCACAGCTCGACTAACCACAATTCACAGTGTTTTGGCTTTAGCAGCCTAGGGAAGTTGGCCCGTGTTTAAGATGGATGTAAAATCCACCTTTCTGAATGGAGATCTCAAGGAGGAGGTATACGTGGAACAACCACCAGGTTTTGTGATCCCCGGTTCAGAAGGTAAAGTTTGTAAACTGAAGAGGCCTAATCACCTCTAATCACTCATTAGTACTCTACTAAGCATGCAAGCCCAGTGGTTGGTAATTTTTACTGCACTCATAGAGTGATCATGCATGCTTAAGCCCAATGGTGGTGATGGTGGCCATGAAGGAAAAATTGATGTAATGGGGTGTACCTAGGGGTACAAGGGTTGTGTGTTGGTTATTGTGACTAGGTTTGGTTGTAGAAGGTTCTATTATGTGTGATTGAGAGATTCATGGGGTTGATTGAGAAATCAGTGGGGTGATTTGTGGATCTGGAGATGCTCTACTTTGGGGCACATGCATTGTATCAGTTGCCCTTATAAGGGCCTCTCCTCTCTTGAATAAACTCTCTCTTTGCTTCATTCCATTGTCTCCTTGCTGTTGCTTCATCATGTGGTATTAGAGCTTGGTTTACCCTCCTTGAGTGCCATGTCATCATCTTCCCCAAATGAAGCTTTTCTTCATTCTCTTCCCATGAAATTCGCTTAGGCTTGTTCTCTCCATTCTCTAAGCCATTTCCCATGTCCTTTGAGCTGAAGCATCCTCATGTTAGGGCAAATCCCTATCTAGGATGAATTAGAAAATAGTAGCTTCTACAACTCGTGCCGACACTATCTATAGTCCTCGCCATTTTAAGCAATGCGACTTGGTGGAGTCAAGATTCTCTAATTCCTCTTAGAGGAGACTAGGCAACACTAATAGCTATCCATATCTCAAATCTTAAGGCAAATGCTCTAGTAATTGAGGCGTATTGATGAAAAAACTAGTCGATATTTGAGCTTCTGGCTATGGCGACCTGATGCGACTTTTTGCCCAAGCTTAGTACTAGGTCTTCTCTATCAGTATATCTTTTATTGCACATGAAAAGCCCTCAAAGAGCTTCTCTCATGGTCGAATTTCATCCTCCAAGTTGCTACTATCTCTGGTTGCTATTTTGGACAGTTTTAGCTTTGAAAAGGTTGACCAACTCAACTAAGTTTTGGGGCTTCTTAGTTTGCTTGCAAGACTATGCTGGAGTGCTAGAGTTGAGCCATTGGACTTGTGGGAGTCTCATTCACCTGCAAACATTCTACTTGGTATCTTGACAATCGTTCCTTCATAGCTTTGTATTCATGGAAAGATAGTTTTTGAACATGCCTTCTTCTTGTGGTTCTAGCAACACTCCATGTGTTAGGAAGATAAAGAAGAAGAAAAATCCAAAATATAACAATAGGAAGGTCACTAAACTCCAAGGCAAATCCCAAGTCCCTCACTATTATCAATATGCAAAGGACCTTGGCTTTTCAGATTTCATTGCTTGTAACATGCATCTGTATGTGGTGATGGTTCTTTTTGAATTGTAAGGGGATTAAACATTGCTAGTCTTGGTAAGATCTTCCCTATGGCCTCCAAAACCAAGATAGATAAGTTTGAGGGAGAGGGTTTTCATACTTGGTAGACCAAACTGAAATTTATTCTCATGAAAAAAGGCATCTGGACTATGGCTAATGGAAAAGAGAAGAAACCAACCACTAGGGAAGAAGAAGTTTTATGGCTCCCTAAGGATGAAAAGGCACTAGCCATAATTTCTCTTGGATTGACTGATTATTTTATCCACCACATTGATGGTTGTGAGACTGCTCATGCTGCATGGAGTCATCTTGAGCTTGTTTTTTGGATCACAGGGGAAGTGTTCCAAGTTTAGCTTGCTCATCAAATTTTTTGATCTGAAATTGGATAGAGGAGAATCCATCTCTTCACATTTAAACTCCATGACGAGCATACTGACTCAGTTAGCTAGCATCAAGTTTAATCTTGATGATGACATTGTAATTGCTATCTTACTCAAAAGCCTAACTGAGGAATATGGCACTATTATCACTACTCTCACCAATATACCAGAGATTAGTTTAGTGGAAATTGAGTCATCCCTCTCGGAAGAGGAAAGGAAAATCAAACAAAGGAATGGCTACAAAGAATATGGGGCATATTTGGCCAAAAGCAACTTCAAGGGCAAGAGCAAGGTGAAGTGTAACTTTTGTGGAAATCCTGGACATTTTGAGAAAGAGTGCTATGCAAAGAAGAAATGTTCAGAAAACCTTGTGGAAGAAGTAGAGACAAAAGAAGAAGAAGAACCAGATGATGTTAAAGCTCTCACTGCTTTCACCACCCAAGTCAATCTTAACAAGGGTGATGACCTATATGTTTTCTAAGTTGTTTATGTGATTTGGTCAATAAGGTTCTCTGCCCTGGGATGTCCCCCTTAAATGATTGTTAGTCTTATGTTTAAGGTTTTACCTTGTTGGACCCATGGGGATTTCCATACATAGTCATTGTCTACTCCTCCACTTGAAAACCAAGAGTCCTTGGAGTGAGTCATAGGTTGGGGCCATGTGTGTTGCCACATGATGGTAGGCAAGCCATAGAGCATCCCATGTACTACTGCTGAGGGATGAGGTCATCAATTTGTGGGGGGGAATGAAGGACAAATTGATGTAATGGGGTGTACCTAGGAGTACAAGTGTTGTGTGTTGGTTAGTGTGACCAGATTTGGTTGTAGAAGGTTTTATTACATGTGATTGAGAGATTCATGGGGTTGATTGAGAAATCAGTGGAGTGATTTGTGGATCTGGAGATGCTCTCCTTTGGGGCACATGCATTGTATCAGTTGCCCTTATAAGGGCCTCTCCTCTCTTGAATAAACTCTCTCTTTGCTTCATTCCATTGTCTCCTTGCTGTTGTTCCATCAGGCCAGTGCAGTTGGCTTGTAATTAACTGCCAGCCCGGTGGAATCATAGCCATGACGATAGACATGGCTGATGAGAGCCACCACCACCGAGAAATAATTCCCACAAAAGTAAATCATGAAACCTAACATTTAATCACTCATCACTAGACACTCTAGTACTCTATTGAGCATGCGAGCCTGGTGGTTGGTAACTTTTATTGCACTCATAGTGATCATGCATGCTTAAGCTCGGTTGGTGGGTGACCAGGCCACTGCGGTGGCTAGTAATTAACTGCTGCCAGCCCAGTGGAATCATAGCCACGACAGATGTGGCTGATGAGAGCCACCACCACCGGGCAATAATTCCCACAAAAGTAAATCATGAAGCCTAATAACTTGTAATCACTCATTACCATGCACTCTAGAGTGATATACTGGATTTTTAGCCAATGCTTGAGCCGATTGATTATCACAGTATATTGTTGTTGGCTTTGATTCATCAAAGTAATCTGTTTCTGACAATAGTCTTCTGAGCCATATAGCCTCACATGCACCTGTAGTGAGTGCTCTATATTCTGCTTCAGTCGAAGACAAAGAAACAGTTGGCTGTTTGTTTGACAACCATGATATAGCACCTTGACCAAGGAAAAATGCATATCCCTGTGTCGATCTCCTGGTCTCATGATCTCCAGCATAGTCACTATCACAGTATCCATGCAACCGTGGATGACTTCCTCTGTATTCTATCCCAAATTGTCTTGTACCTCCGATGTATCTCAAGACTCTTTTGGCTGCATTCCAGTGAGACTGTTTTGGATTTGCCATAAACTGTGCTAGTGAGCTTACTGCATAACAAATATCTGGCCGTGTGATTGTCAGATATATAAGAGATCCAATGAGTTGCCTGTAGTATCTGTCATTGACTGTAGGCTTTTCTGAATCTTTAGTAAGTTTCAAACTCTGTTCCATGGGAGTGGCTGCAATCTTGCAATCTGCCATATGAAACTTCTTCAGGAGACTGTCAACATATTTGAGCTGACTCATGAATGTGCTATCTGAATCTCTCCAGAACTCAATTCCAAGACAATAGTGCATAAGTCCAAGATCTTTCATGTCGAACTCTGCAGATAAGTCTTGTTTTAATTGTCTGATGAAGCTATCCTTGCTTCCTGTCACAATCAGATCATCTACGTACAAAAGTGCAATAGTAATATCTTCCCCTTGAACTTTGTAGTAGAGAGTATGATCTGCATTGGACTTCATGTATCCCAGATCAGCAAAATACTTGTCAATTCTGCTGTACCAACTTCTGGGTGCTTGCTTTAAGCCATAGAGACTTTTCTTGAGATGGCAAACCTTGTTCTCTTTTCCTGGTTCAACATAACCGGCTGGTTGTTGCATGTAGACATCCTCGTCTAGATAACCATTGAGAAATGCATTCTTGACATCGAGCTGATACACATTCCATTTACTGAGTGTCGCTAGTGATATCAAGAACCGTATGGAATCCATCTTTGCTACTGGAGCATAAGTCTCATCATAATCTTGGCCATATTGTTGTGCAAATCCTTTTGCAACTAATCTGGCTTTGTATCTCTGAATACTTCCATCTGGATTGTACTTCACTTTGTATACCCATTTGTTGGCTATGGCCTTCTTTCCTGGTGGAAGGTCGCATAATTCCCAAGTGTTATTTTTATACAAAGCATCCATTTCTTCATTCATAGCAGTTTGCCATTCTGGCTTATCTACTGCGTCTTCGAAGTACACTGGCTCTTCTGTAGCCATGATGGTAGTCATAAGAGCATAGTTGGTGGTTTCCACCTGAATTGCTTTGCCTTTCTGAGCATATGTCAATCTGGCTGGTGGTCTGCTTTCCCTAGTAGACCGTCTGAGTTGCTGTGGCACTGCTTGGGGTGTTGCTGGCAATTCTTGCTCTTCTTCATCAACCTGTTCTGTAGATGACTGTAAAGTCGATGCTTCTATCTCCTGTGTAGGTGAGGTTTTCCATTCTGATTCCTCATCGAAGATTACATCTCTGGAGATAATGACTTTGCGGTTGATGGGATCATACAATTTGTATGCTTTACTTTCTTCACTGTAGCCAACCATGATGCATTTGCATGACTTCGCATCCAATTTCCTGCGATGATCATCATGTATGTGGGCATATGCTATGCAACCAAATATGCGGAGATGCCCAATGCGTGGCTTGTGTCCAGTGAATGCTTCATAAGGAGTCATACCTTGTATCGGTTCGGTAGGAAGCCGATTAAGCAAGTAGTTAGCTGTAGCTATTGCTTCTGCCCAATACTGATTCGGAAGATGCTTTTCACTAAGCATTGCTCTAGCACTGTCTGCTAAAGTCCCATTCTTCCTCTCAGCTATTGCATTTTGCTGAGGAGTATCTACACATGTGAATTGTCTTCGAATGCCGTGATTTTTGCAAAAGTTCATAAAGGCTGAAGACATGTATTCACCTCCTCTGTCTGATCTCGTGACCTTGATCTTTCTGCCTGCTTGGTTTTCTACCATGGCTTTGAATTCTTGAAATCTGGCAAACACTTCAGATTTCTCTTTCAGAAAGTAGACCCAACAAAATCTGTTGTAGTCGTCGATGAAGGTCAAGTAATAAAGTGAACCATTGATGCTGCGGGTCTGGGCATAACCCCATACATCTGTATGAATTAAATCAAGAATACCTCGTGCACGAGAGGTACTTCTAACAAAGTTGGTTCGCTTTTGTTTGCCGAAGCAGCATGCTTCACAAACTTTTCCAAGAAATTGTAGCTTCGGAATCCCAATTGCCATATTCTGATTCCTGAGATCTAACAAGTACTTGAAGTTGACATGACCATATCTCTTGTGCCATTTTGCAGATAGTGGCATCTGTTGCATTTGAGCTGACATGGCATGCTTATCTGGTACTGTAGCTAGCATTCTGTATAAGCGTCCTTCCTTGACACCTTTTGCTACTAGCTGACCTCTTTTGGATTTGTCTCTGATAGTGCATTCATCACCGTCGAAGATGACTTTGTAGTTGTGTTCCGTCATTTGACCTACTGACAAAAGGTTCTTGCTGAGCTTCGGAACATAGAGCACATCTTTGACTAATCCTTTTGTACCAGTGAAATTGTTCATAGGGATAACACCTGTCCCTTGAACTGGATTCGGTGTATTGTCTGCTGTGTAGATGACATTCTTTTGACCTTCTAATGGCTTCATTTCTGTGAACCATTCCTGATGA
Organism: Dipteris shenzhenensis; assembly: GCF_047967505.1. NCBI lineage: Eukaryota > Viridiplantae > Streptophyta > Polypodiopsida > Gleicheniales > Dipteridaceae > Dipteris > Dipteris shenzhenensis. The sequence continues at coordinate 11,490,683 of NC_141624.1, forward strand.
TTTGTCATATGAGATGATGCACCGCTGTCGATGTACCAAGGATCCTATTCCACTTGGTCGACTTGATAACTGAAATCTTCTTTGGGATTGAAATCAGTGTCTAGGTGCATTGTATCAGTCTGATGTAATTCCTCACTTGCAAGAAACATATTGCCATGTTCATTTGCAAAATGACTGTGACTAGAATGTCCACCACGATGATTTCCTCTTCCTCGGGAATTCCCTCGATTACTGCTGGATTGACCGCCTTGGTCA